>NC_037684.1:3924927-4228853 GCF_003255815.1 Theropithecus gelada
CAACAGAGTGAGACTCTCAAAAAAAAAAAAAAACTGTGAATCTTTAGCAGAAATATGAACTTGTTAATACATCATTAAATATTGTCTTAAAAACGAGTATAACTCACATCTCAAATTGGAGCAAAGTCCTTTAGACTGGTGATTTCCAAGTGAGTCAAGTTTGTTATTGAACACTTTTATGAAGTACCATAGCTATAAAGTCATTTCAGGAATTCAAGGCTGTGATTCTTGAGTGGCAACAAAGTTCATATCCTCTTTGGTGGAATTGTTTAATGATGCCCTTGAGCTGCCTAGGAAGTAGTAAGGCCTCCTAAGAGTTGTTTCATTATTATTTTGGGAGTTTTGGTTTTGTTTTTTTTTTCTTTTTGAGACAGAGTCTTGCTCTGTCACCCAGGCTGGAGTGCAGTGGCGCGATCTTGGCTCACTGGAGCCTCTGCCTCCAGGGTTCAAGCGATTCTCCTGCCTCAGCCTCCTGAGTAGCTGGAACTATAGGTGTGCACCACCACGCTGGCTAATTTTTTGTATTTTGTATTTTTTCTATTTTTTTGTATTTTGTAAGAACATGGCTCACTGCAATCTCAACCTGCCTGGCTCAAGTGATCCGCCCACCTCAGCCTCCAGAGTAGATGGGACCACAGGCCCATGCCACCAGGCCCAACTAATTTTTGTATTTTTTGTAGAGAAGAGGTTTAACCGTGTTGCCCAGGCTGGTCTCGAACTCATGGGCTCAAGCAATCAACTGGTCTCAGCCTCCCAAAGTGCTGGAATTAACAAGCATGAGCTGCCGTGCCCCATCTATTGTTAAACTTTTAAAAAATAGCAGTCCTATAATGTGAAGCCTCACAGGATCTTACAGATTATCTTCCGGTCTAGTCCCTTAGTTTTGAACCTATAAAATGTTACATCATTTCCTTGAGTTGAGCAGTTCATTAGTGGCTGAGCCAGGATGAGGGGCCAGGTTTTCAAACAACTGTTCATGGATCTGGTGGCTTCATGTATATCTGGTAGCTACAACTTCTCCATGAGCAGTGTTGAATACATACAGCACAGTTGCGTGACAAACTATGGGAATCTGACTACTCCCTTCAGCACTGACCATGTTCAAAGATATAAGTGGAATTGTGACTTACTCAAGGATGAGGCTCCAAAGTCAAACACAAATTGGTCGTAGTCAAAATTATCCTTGCAAATTCTTTGGGAAGGCATCATCGGAGACCCAAATATCTCCTCTTTGTAAGCACCGTAGAGAAAATTTTTATTCCAGAATGGAGAGGGCTATTTCGTGGTTGAGAACCAAATGAGGTATCTGGCTTCCTTTTAGGGACTATGTTGTAAAAAAAATATAAATTCTTGAACACTAGCCTCACCCTCAGCACACAATAGGCTCAAACCTAAAGAGCCATGAGGGAACTGGGACTGACCAGGGGAGCTGACGCTCCTCCCACTCTTGTGCTCACTTCAAGGCATGTGTTCTTTGAGTGGAATACAAGACTCATCACGGCACTTCAAGCTGTGTGCATGTGTCTCTCTCTCTCATCTCCCTTTCCCCATTTGCCCCTCCCTCCCTGTCTTTTTATATTTGCTTTTTAAAAAGTTATTATTTTTCGAGACAGGGTCTCGCCCTGTCACCCAGGCTGAAATGCAACGGCATGATCATATTTCATTGTAGACTCAACCTCCTGGGTTCAAGTGATCCTCTTGCCTCAGCCTCCTGAGTAGCTAGTAGTACAGGTGCATGCCACCATACTTGGCTAATTTATTTATTTATTTATTTATTTGAGACAGAGTCTCACTCTGTCACCCAGGCTGGAGTACAGTGGCACGATCTTGGCTCACTGCAACCTCCGCCTTCCGGGTTCAAGTGGTTCTCCTGCCTCAGCCTCCCGAGTAGCTGGAATTACAGGTGTGTGCCACCACGCCCAGCTAATTTTTGTATTCTTAGTAGAGACGGGGTTTCGTCGTGTTGACCAGGCTGGTGTTGACCTCCTGACCTCAAGTGATCTGCCTACCTTGGCCTCCCCAAATGCTGGGATTACAGGTGTGAGCCACCTCACCTGGTCTAATATAAAAAAAAAATTTTTTAGAGACAGGGCCTCTCTGTGTTGCCCAGGCTGGTCTCAAACTCCTGGCCTCACTGCTTTCTATTTGAATTCAAATGTTAAATGTGTCAATAATGGAGATTAAATAAGTCTATTTATGTGTGCTCCTGGAATATAGGAGTATCATATACATGTTCATTCTTAATGTAAAAGACAATTTAGCCTAGTGGTTAAAGACCCAGGACCATAGTATCTTGGCCCAAATTCTGGTTTAGCCACCAACAAGTTGTGTGACCCAGGACCCATGACTTAAATCCTCTGTGCCTCAGTTTTCTTCCTTGTAAAATGGGTATGATTTAAAAATAGAATCCTTGTTCTGTGATTGTTAAGATTGAGTTATAACATGTTAAAAGTGCTCATAACAGTACAAGGTAAGTGCTCACAGGGGTGTAACTTCTGTTAGGTGAAGCCACTACACGTCAGGTAATGCAGAGAACTCAATGTTGACAATTCCTGACAATACCCAATGGAAACAATTAGTATTTGTGTGAGATCATTTATTTTTTCACCTCCTATTGCCACTTTTCCTGTCATACAGTAATCACCTGTAAGGCAAAAGGACCTAATGATTGTCCTCTACAAAACTAAAACAACTGTAGTACTTACTTAGGACCAAAAGGCAGGGTGATGGGAGAAGTGACTCTTCTTACTAGCTCTGTTACCTTGGACAGATCACTTAACCTTTCTGAATTTTAGTATCATTTAGTTGCAAATCATAAATAATGATAGCACTACCTATCTCACAGAGTAGCTGTGAGAATCAAACCAAATACCTGTAAAAATGTTTCATAAACTGTAAGGTAACATGAAAATATGAGATTGTTATTACTAACTACAATTTAAACAGAGGCTAGCAGTAGTGCTGCTATCAGGAGTGTCAGAAGAAATAAGGACAAATCATTCATGAATTCATGGGTTTCCACAGCAACACTTTACTGTAGAGATATGTTGGCAGGCACCCCAGATCTTCCATTTTTTGTGTGTATATATATATATATAAATATATATAAATAAAAATATACATATATATGTGTGTATATATATACATAAAGAAAAAGGAAGCTCTGAACTTCTTCCATTTTATATATATATCTGTATATGTACACATATGTGGGTGTGTGTATATATATGTGTGTGTGTATATGTATATATATACAATTTTTTGAGAACTCAGGGTTTTTTGTGAATTTACAATAGTGTTCGCCATGTTTTCCACCAGTATGTATATGTAAACAACCCGTGATGTAAGTTATTTGCCACATAGCAATCTTGAAGTTGCAGAGATACATTCTTGGGAAAAGATTACCTGAGTATTAGGAAATATGTGATTAATGTGTCAATTTTATTCCCTGTAGTCTCCGGCATGAGATTAAGCATGATTTGATTTTTTAAAACAAAATGAGACCAATTTTATTCTGGTTTGCACTACTGTTATTGCACTAAGTTATATTGTTTCTCAACCCTTCCCTTTTCTTGACAATAAAATGGAGGCTTCAACGCCTACCTTTCAGGGGTTGTTGCACAGATCGGAAATTATCTATGCAAACCCCTTGACAAAGAGTAATACTTGGTGATTATTATCATCAGGAGGACAAGCAAATATTTAGGGCAGCAATTCTCAGTTCCAGTCCTGCAACACTGCAGGGTATTGCAAATTAGCTCAAGGAGTGTTGTAACATTTCCAAAAGTCTCTCCAACTAAGATTATTGTAAATTTCCTTTACTTCCGGAAATAATTTCTCTAGAGGTCATTAGAAGTGGGGTTGTACTGATATCACTCTCAGCATATTACGAGAGAGGTGAAATTTTTATTATTCAACCTTTACCCCTTCTGTGATATCCTCTTTGCTACTCCAGTCCCAGGCTTTGGATCAGCCCGGGTATAAATCTCAGCTTAGTCACTCTCTATACATTAATTATGCATTCTGAACCCAAGTGTCCTCATCTCCAAAGTTGCAACAATCATGACCAATTCATAGGATTGTTTACAGTCCAATCATGTGCACAAAGTCCTCAGCAGACCATAACTAACTGCTCCCTGACTTAGCTCCTCATGATCATGCCTGATCTCTAGGGAAGCAATGAGTGAGAATTCCAAGAGCTGTTTCACAAAGATCTCCACGAGACAATAAAAGCCCAAGGCAACTCTGTTATAACCTACCTGCCAGAGGATGGCATATATTGGGTAAGAGGATTCTTCTACTCTTAGACATTCAGGATTAAAACAAACAAACAAAAAACGTTTTTAAGTTAGGGGAATCACACATAAAAATTCAGATCTCTGACTTCTCTTAAAGAATCACAAGATCAGTATTAATACCAATTTAAATTTTTTTAAAAACTGAGTTGCATTTGGAATTTCTGGATTTTTCTGTTTGTCATGCAAATATTCAGCTCTGTTCTTTTTATGATAATATGAAATAAAGTAGTTTCTCACAGTAAAAAAAAAAAAAAAAAAAGAATCACAAGATCTGGCCAGGTGCAATGGCTCACACCTGTAATCCCAGAGGTAATCCCAAGGTAGGTGAATCACTTGAGACCAGGAGTTCAAGACCAGCCTGGGCAATATGGCAAAACTCTGTCTCTACTAAAAATACAAAAGTTAGCCAGGCATGGTGGTGCATGCCTGTAATCCCAGCTACTTGGGAGGCTGAGGTATGAGAATCATTTGAACTCGGGAGGTGGAGGTTGCAGTGAGCCAAGATCGTGCCACTGCACTCCAGCCTGACAGAACGAGACACCGTCTAAAAAAAAAAAAAAAAAAAAGAAGCAGAAGATCTGTCCCTGATTATAATTATCAGCCTTCTTTTGGACACAGATGTGCTCTTCGTTTGCCACACTCCCCACAACTCCCTATTATTGTACATCTAGCCTGCTTCACTCGTTGACCTGCTTGACACCTGTAAGAATTTGAATCTATGACCCCTGGCCAATAGGGTCAGGAAAGTAGTCATGATGGTGGTGGTGACAGGGGCAAAGCTGGTGGGAAAAGAGGTTTGTGAGGTTTTCTTCAATGATTCAAAAAGCCTTTTTGGCAATGATTTTATCTTTAACCTCTAAAAGACTGCACAGGTTAACTAAAGCACCAGATTTCTTTGCTTTTAGGTGAAATTCTGTCAACTGGGTAACTGTATTGTCATAAAAGATCAAAATGGCAAACAGATATCATTGATTAATGTTTTAAAAATTGGAAAAACAGATAATTCTTATTACTACTTTATTGTTTGTTTGTTTGTTTGTTTATTTATTTTTAGATGGAGATTCACTTTTGTCGCCCAGGCTAGAATGCAATGGCATGTTCTTGGCTCACTGCAACCTCCGCCTCTCAGGTTCAAGCGATTATCCTGCCTCAGCCCCCCGAGTAGCCTGGATTACAGATGCCCACCAGTACGCCCGGCTAATTATTTGTATTTTTAGTAAAGAT
This sequence comes from Theropithecus gelada, assembly GCF_003255815.1. Taxonomy (NCBI): domain Eukaryota; kingdom Metazoa; phylum Chordata; class Mammalia; order Primates; family Cercopithecidae; genus Theropithecus; species Theropithecus gelada. The sequence goes on from NC_037684.1 coordinate 3,930,450, forward strand.
GGAGTTTCACTATGTTGGCCAGGCTGGACTTGAACTCCTGACCTGAGGTGATCCACCCGCCTCAGTCTCCCAAAGTGCTAGGATTACAGGTGTGAGCCACCGTGCTCAGCCTTATTAATATTATTTTTGAGACAGCATCTCACTCTGTCGCTCAGACTGGAGTCCAGTGGTGTGATCTTGGCTCACTGCAACCTCCGCCTCCTGGATTTAAGCAATTCTCCTGCCTCAGCCTCCCTAGTAGCTGGGATTACAGGTGTGCCATGCCACACCTGGCTAATTTTTGTATTTTTAGTAGAGACGGGGTTTCACCATGTTGACCAGGTTGGTCTTGAACTTCTAACCTCAAGTGATCTGCCCACCTCGGCCTCCCAAAGTGCTGGGATTCCAGGCGTGAGCAACCGCTCCTGGACAGATAATTATTATTATTTAATAAATAAAGTTTGCTTCATAGATTAGTTCTTGGAAAAATGGGGCCCAAGAAAGAGAATGTGACAATAACAAGAGGTATCCTTATTAGTGGAAAGGTTGGGAAGGGAGCCACGGGCATTGTCACTTCTCTGCTGCTACTTTTAGTCCTATGGATCAAAACCAGAAGAATGAATGTTGGAATTTCAGGTATCTCATGGTAAGTGGGAAAGACATCTGGAAAAAGGCAGTGGAGTCCTCTTTTGAGTCCTGAAATTTCATGTCCTTCTCAGGCAGGCTCACTCATGATTTTAGTGTTAATAGTATGCATAGTTTTTAATACAAGTTCTGTTTTTTCCATACTGCAAGGCAAAATGCAATGACCATTTACAATATTGCTGAGCTCTGTTAAAGCTAGTTAATGTTCCTTGCCTGTGCTAATGTACAAGGCCACTGTATTTTATAAGGGTGAGGAAACTCTTTACTTATGACCTGTAATTCTCAAGGATTGTTATATGTCCTAGAATAATGCTGATTCAAAATTCTACTAGGTGGGGCAAAGGGATTACATTTTCAGTCTTTCTTGCCAACTCTTTCCAGCATTTAACTAAATTATGTAGGATCTTTTGAGAATTATAGACTTTTGAAGCTAACGTGTACTTTAAGGATAAGGATCTCCTAATCTAACCTCCTCATTTCCTAAATGTCCAAGAGAGTTTTTCCTGCCCAAGTTAAAAGAGCCAACACTGGAACTCTGGTCTCCTGATTCCAAGTCCAATTTGATATGTATGTTTTCTGTTTCCTTTTCCATTTTAAACTATCCCAACCATCATTGCCTGAGATTTGTTTTTTGCTTTACAGTCTCACGGCTTCTACTTAATCGTCTAAATGTTCAGATTTTTTCATAATTCTATTTTATCCTTATAGCATTCTCCTAGGGTTTCCAGATTCTACTTTGAGAAATCTCGAGTGAGGAACGTGATCTGGAGGCTTCCCCACAAAACTCTGCTGGATCCTCCAAGAAGACAGAGAAATCTGTAACCCACAGTCTGTAGCGGTCTCTCTCATCCATTCCATACTGAAGTTTCCAAGGAAGCACAGAGAGACGAACAGGAGGATTATGTCTGTTCTTTTTAGAAACAAGTCTGTTCAGATTTCATACATGCTGCTAATTTCTTCTTTTTGCTTCTATGTCAAGAAGGCTTTTTACCACCTGTCTGAGAGCAGATTTCTCTTGCACTGTGGCACATTTAGCTTCTGCAAAATTAGATGAAAACAGTTTTGTTTTTGTTTTTCTAAGACAGAGGAGGAGCACAGAAGAGACATCAAAGATGATTCTGGCCAAGGCTGCCTCTCCCCACAAGCTCCCCCAGTTGTGTGGGAAAGAGAAGCATAAACTCTTATGGGGCAAAAATGAAGAAAGAATGGAGGTGGGGAAAGTCAATGATAAATTATAAGAGAGCTGCGGTTTAAACAGGAGATGTATGAGAAAAGTACAGGCTGACTCATCATTAGTACAGATAGTGTGGCACAAATGACCATTTTCATTGCTGTTTGAACATTCATTGCCACATAGAGCTCACAAATTTTGTGACCCTGTCAACGACAATGAGATGAGAAAAACAAGAACATATGCTGAGTTTTTCATAATACTAAATTTATTCTATTTAAAGGAGCATCTTATATTTCTTTTTCTTTTTTTTTTTTTTTGAGACAGAGTCTCGCTCTGTTGCCCAGGCTGGAGTGCAGTGGCCGGATCTCAGCTCACTGCAAGCTCCGCTTCCCGGGTTCACGCCATTCTCCTGCCTCAGCCTCCCGAGTAGCTGGGACTACAGGCGCTGCCACCTCGCCCGGCTAGTTTTTTGTAGTTTTAGTAGAGACGGGGTTTCACTGTGTTCACCAGGATGGTCTCGATCTCCTGACCTCGTGATCCACCTGTCTCGGCCTCCCAAAGTGCTGGGATTACAGGCTTGAGCCACCGCGCCCGGCCGCATCTTATATTTCAAGATTATAGTCTTCTTTCTTTAGTCCTAAAACATTTCTTTTATGAAATGACAGTGAAGGTAGATAATAATTGATTTTTTGTTTGTTTGTTTTTGAGATAGAGTCTTGCTCTGGTGCCCAGGCTGGAGTGCAGTGGCACCATCTCAGCTCACTACAACCTCCGCCTACCAGGTTCAAGTGATTCTCCTGCCTCAGCCTCGCAAGTAGCTGGGATTACAGGTGCACGCCACTACGCCCAACTTTTTGTACTTTTAGTAGAGATGGTTTTCACTATGTTGGCCAGGCTAATCTTGAATTCCTGGCTTGAAGTGATCTGCCTGCCTCAGCCTCCCCAAGTGCTGGGATTATAGGAGCCACCACACCTGACATAACTGGTATTTTTTCATGTGCTTCCTGGGCAACTGAAAAAATTGATTACTCTGTTGTTTCCTCCTTTTTTTTTTTTTTTTTGGTTTTGCACCAATTTGTGAGACCCAAGCATCTCCTACCTAGAAAAAAACACACTAAACAGTAAATTATTACCAACCTATTTGAAACAAATCTCATTAATATATACCTCAAGGAGAAGACTTAAAGAAATCTTACTTCTCATTCTTAATAGCTGTCTCCATAAAAATATTCCACAAGTGTATCGAATTAGCCCTAACAACTACTGTTAAGTGATTAATGAAACAGGAGTGACAGGAGTGAATTTAATAATAGCGATAAATACAGATGGGACTACATAACTTTGGAGGTCCTGATGCAAAACTCTCTGTATTCGATGGTATCTCAGCTTTCTCATCTGAAATGAATGAAGACATTAATTATAATGATGCTCATAGCAATAAGAAAAAAATTCAAAACAAAACCCATACTCTCTGACAACATGCTTTTGTTCTTATTACTTACTACCCACTCCACATATGCTAGAAGCACTAAATGAAGCTGCAAAGAGAAGGCAGTATGAGGATGAACGTGGTTCCTGGCCTCGTGTAAAGCAGTATGGAGCAGTGGCTTCCCCCAGAGCATTTGCGTTGTGTGGCAATAAAATGCAGTTGCACAAACGTTAGGCAAACTCACTTAAGGAGAGAGCAGGCTTAGGACCGAAGGTGTTCTCTGTTCTAGGCAACTTTTCAACCTATCTTCCTCTAAAGTGGAGGCAGATTTTCCTCCACCTTCTATTCTTCTTTGAACTCCTTCCCCTTCCAGCACCTCCCATCTCTAGATTTCCAAACTCTAGGAGTTTGTCTAGAGTCATGCATATCACTGCTATTCATCTGCTTATTTAAAAAGCACTGGTCCCGGCCTAGAGTACTTACAGAGCTGTTTCCCTGTGAGGGTCTTTATCCTTCATGCAGAGCTAAAAGCAAACATGGCAATAAATTAGCCTGCTTTTTAAGGCCCATGGAGAAATATTTTGAATGCATTAAGATGACTTGAGGACAGGGGCATGGAAATACAGCCACCTCTGTACTGGCTCAGGTGTTGTTTTGGGGGCCACACTAGTAGTTATTATTAAATGCAGAGAAGATGTAACTGTTAGTTAAGATACTTCCAGGATCTTAGATACTCGAGTATTTCTTTTTTTATAGAAAAAAAATGTGGCCGAGTGGGGTGGCTTACGCCTGTAATCCCAGCACTTTGGGAAGCCGAGGAGGGTGGATCATTTGAGGTTGGCAGTTCAAGACCAGCCTGGCCAACATGGTGAAACCCCGTCTCTACTGAAAATACAGAAAAAAAAAAAGCCAGGTATGGTCCGCGTGCCTGTAGTCCCAGTTACTCTGGAGGCTGAGTCAGGAGAATGGCGTGAACCCGCGAGGTGGAGCTTGCAGTGAGCTGAGATCGTGCCACTGCACTCCAGCCAGGGTGACAGAGCAAGACTCCGTCTCAAAAAAAAAAAAAAAAAAAACCTTTGTGGCTGGGCATGGCAGCTCATACCTATAATCCTAGTGCTTTGGGAGGCTGAGGCAGGCAGATCACTCGAGCTCAGGAGCTCGAGACCAGCCTGGGCAACATGGCAAAACCCTGTCTCTACAAAAAATACAAAAATTAGCAGGGCATGGAGGTGCATGCCTGTGGTCCCAACTACTTGGGAGGCTGAGGTGGGAGGATCACTTGAGCCCAGGAGGTTGAGGCTACAGTGAGCTGTGATCATGGCACTGCACTCCAGCCTGGGAGACAGAGTAAAACTTTATCTCAAAAAGAAAGAAAGAAAGAAAGAAAGAAAGAAAGAAAGAAAGAAAGAAAGAAAGAAAGAAAGAAAGAAAGAAAGAAAGATCACTCGAGCTCAGGAGCTCGAGACCAGCCTGGGCAACATGGCAAAACCCTGTCTCTACAAAAAATACAAAAATTAGCAGGGCATGGAGGTGCATGCCTGTGGTCCCAACTACTTGGGAGGCTGAGGTGGGAGGATCACTTGAGCCCAGGAGGTTGAGGCTNAAGGAAGGAAGGAAGGAAGGAAGGAAGGAAGGAAGGAAGGAAGGAAGGAAGGAACCAACAACAAAAATATGCTTGGGAATGGAATAGGGAGCGGAGTGAATTGCTTCTTGAGAGACATGGCTGCCCTGTTACTATGTGTTCCAAGGAGAATGCCCCTTGCTGAATGATGAACTCAGCCTAGGGCTTTCTGCCATATTTGCTCTTCTTTGGCACTGGCTTAACTGGCAGAGTCAAATGCATGGCATTAACCTATGCATGCACATATTCTGAATCATATCAACCAATGAGGATAACTACTTTATAGTTCAAACCCCAGCCCACTACAGCCAGGGCATCTGGTTATAGTCCAGAGGTGAGCAGCCAGTGCCATCTTTTTCATGCAGATCTCTGAATCTAGAGCAGATGTTCCTCCTTATACTTATTTATCATACAACAGGTACCATAGCAACAATAAAGGGAAATTTAAAAGGAAGGAAAATCAGCCCCCAATTCCCTACCCCTGGCAACACAGCTATTTTCAATTCAGGCTTTGCCCATGTGCACTTCTCTTCTTTGTAAATCTGTACTCATAATATACCATATAATTTTTATTCCCTTGAGCAACTATATTTTAAGATCTCATGGTAGAAAGACCAGATTTGACTTTGCCAAGAAGGGTTCCTAACTGAAGTCACTTATATTTCTAGCTTTCTGCCTTTATTCAGATGATCGTTTTTTACTTAAATAGCTCAGAATACTTAGATACCTCCATTATTTTCTTTCTTCTAGCAACCAGTCCAAAGCACAATGTCAGAAAGATCACAACACATGCAGCAATAATGGGCTCTACTGGTACACTCACAGTTTTATCTGTTGGAAATGCAAACACAGGGAATAAGAATGAACATTTACATACTTCCAGTACATCCCAGCAATGGTGCCTTGAACTTTATGTATATCATCCCCTTAATTAAACCTTCTCAACAATCTCAAAAGATAGATATGATTGTCCTCATTTTACAGGTGAGGAACCAGGGGCTTTGAGGGGTTAGAATGCTTGTCCAAAGTCAGAGAACTAGGCCGGGTGCAGTGGCTCATGCCTGGAATCCCAGAACTTTGGAAGGCCAAGGCAGGCAGATCACTTGAGGTCAGGAGTTCAAGACCAGGCTGGCCCACATGGTGAAACCCCATCTGTACAAAAAAAAAAAAATAGCTGGGCATGGTGGTGAGTGCCTGTATTCCCAGCTACGTGGGAGACTGAGGCAGGAGAATTGCTTGATCCTGGGAGACAGAGGTTGCAGTGAGCCAGGGTCGCACCACTGCATTCCAGTCTAAGTGACAGAGCAAAACTCTGTCTCTCCAAAAAAAAAAAAAAAAAAAAAAAAAGTCACAGAACTAGTAAATGGCAGAGGCAGGTTTTGAATCAATTCCTTGGTGGATTAATAATTTATTGTAATATGAGTAACTCCCCTAAAACAAGTAGGCCATTTTGTGCTTCCTTCACCCACAGTTTTTGCCACACGCAGAGCAGAATTAGATTGAAGTCAACGGTTTTGCCTGGATTTTGAAAAGCCCAAAATATATTGGGAAGTATCCTGGGGTGGGTGAGGGAAGAGAGGGAGGAAGGCTTTGAGAGCAAGAAGAGAAAGGGTGGAGAGCTTTCTGGACTAAGAAGGAGAGAGAGGTCTGTGGGCCTCAAAAGCAGTGGGGAGCCTTGTACCTGTACTACGATGGTGCCCCAAGCAGGTGACAAGACATTATAGAAGGTAGGTGGCTACATAGTGTCTCTAGGGAAGTAGGACTCTAAGCATTAGCCTTCCCAACCTTGGCAAAGGTTTCCGCATCTCTCTAAATGCCATGCAAAGACAGAGGGCCTACTTCTAACTGGGACTAGGAAGAGATCAGCAGCAACCACAACAGCTTGGAAGTGAAAGTCTACTCCTTTATTTTCTAAACACCAGGCAAACTGAGAGCTACTTTTTTTTTTTTTTTTTTTAGACAGAGTTTCGATCCTGTTGCCCGGGCTGGAGTACGGTGGTGCAATCTTGGCTCACTGCAACCTCTGCCTCCCGGGTTCAAGTAATTCTCCTGCCTCAGCCTCCTGAGTAGCTGGGATTACAGCCGCATGCTACCATGCCCAGATAATTTTTGTATTTTTTAGTGGAGATGGGGTTTCACTGTGTTAGCTAGGATGGTCTCGATCTCCTGACCTTGTGATCCGCTTGCCTTGGCTTCCCTAAGTGCTGGGATTACAGGTGTGAGCCACCGCACCTGGCCAAGAGCTACTTTATTTATCAGTCACTATAGGCATAGTGCCTGTGTTTTCAAGCTTTCTAAGAGCCTCTGAAAATATTTGAGACCCAGAAAAAAAATGATTGGCCCCAAGATATGAAAATAAAGTAGCAAAATTAATCAAAATTAATCAATGTTTAAGCATCTGTAAAATGCAATCTGGCATCAACTATAACTCAATTGTTAAATAATGATGTTTAAACCTCAAGAACCAAATGAGTAACTTATTTATAACAAAATTCAAAATCTATACAAGTTATAAAAATTCTTTCAAAAATTTTACAGCAGAAAGCACAGATAATGTGCTTTGCTTTTAATATCTTTAATATGATATGGAATGAAGCTCTCACAAGTAAAAGTGAAAGCCAGGCAGGGCGGCATACCTGTAGCCCCAGCCACTTGGGAGGCTGAGGCAGGAGGATTGCTTAAGCCCAGGAGTTCAGGGTTATAGCACCCGATGATTGCACCTATGAATAGCCACTGCTCTCTACCTTGGGCAACATAGTGAGACCCTATTTTTTTTTTTTTTTAGACAGAATCTCGCTCTGCCACCCAGGCTGGAGTGCAGTGGCTTGATCTCAGCTCACTGCAACCTCTGCCTCCTGGGTTCAAGCTATTCTCCTGCCTCAGCCTCCCGAGTAGCTGGTACTACAGGTGTGCAATACCATGCCCAGCTAATTTTTGTATTTTAGGTAGGTAGAGACAGGGTTTCACCATGTTGGCCAGTCTGGCCTCGAACTCCTGATCTCAAGTGATCTGCCTGCCTTGGCCTCCCAAAGTGCTGGGATTATAGGTGTGAGCCACCATGCCTGGCCAACCCTATTTTTTAATTAAAAAAAAATTTTTTTTAGAGATGGAGCCTGGGTATGTTGGCCAGTCTGGTCTTGAACTCCTGACCTCAAGCAGTTCTCCTACCAGGGCCTTCCAAAGTGTTGAAATTACAGGCGTCAGCCACTGCACCTGGCAGGACCCCGTTTCTTAAAAAAATAATAAAGTAAAAGTGCTTAAGGTCAACAAAGGTTTTTAAGTGACCTTGTCCAAGCCCCTGGATTCTGATGCCACCCAACGAGGGGAAGGAGCTTCAGTCATTGCTTAAATAACATTTTAGGCATTTAAAGGAAATTAAGCATGTGCTATTTCTTGTACAATTGAGTTTATGGATTGAGGTGCAGTCAATAAATATTTACTGGGTGACTAATGTGTGTTATGCACTGTGTTCAGCTCTGCAAAAAATAGGACAGGTGTGGAAGGCTCCTCTGCCTTCATGGAGCTCATCTTCTAGTGGGGGAGACAGACATTAAACAAACAGATACTACAGATTAAGTATTAGAAAGGAAACAGGGTCATGAAATAGCAAGTGAAGGGCAAAAGCCAGGGAAGAAGGGAAGAAGTGACTTTAAGTAAATTTAATTTCAAAGCCCAATCCCTATATACCTTAAGATTATGAAACAGGGTTTATCTCCCCTGTCCCCATAGCTGTATAACACACTAACCAATTATTATTATTATTTTTGGAGACAGGGTCTCACTCTGTCACCCAACCTGGAGTGCAGTGGCATGATCATGGCTCACTGCAGCCTCGACCTCTAGGGCTTAAGAGATCCTCCTACCTTAGCCTCCTGAGTAGTTGAGACTACCAGTGCGTGCCACCACACCCAGCTAATTTTTCTATTTGTTGAAGAGACAGCGTCCCAGCAAGTTGCCCAGGTTGTTTTGGAACTCTTGGCCTCAAGCAACCCTTCCACTTGGCCTCCCGTAGTCCTGGGATTACAGGCACGAACCATCCCATGCAGCCTGTAATTACCTTTTTTATAATTTTCCTGCTCTTGATAACTTTGGGGAATAAATGGATTAAATTTTTGCCCTCTCTTGGCTGTTTCTAAACATTATTCTCATGAAGGTATGGGTCACATCACCCCTATGGAGAAACTTTGCTCAGTGAGCCTTTTTCTAGTAAGCCCTGGTTCTGTACTAGCCAGCTCTGGGACACACCAAAGGGCCCTCACCTTACTGGGGAGCCCCTCACCTTACTGGGGAGCCCCTCTATTTGCAAGATGTCAAAAAAAAGGGGAAGTAAAGGTGGGACAATTAGAAAAAGAAATCAGAATTCATTCACAGGTTGGAATATTTTTACCAAGCCAGATAAAATGAAGCCACATGTGACAGCTCTTATTCTGTTTTTTATTTACTTATTTTTTGAGACAGAGTTTTGCTCTTGTTGCCCAGGCTAGAGTGTAGTGGTGCGATATTGGCTCACTGCAACCTCTGCCTTCTGGTTTCAAGTAATTATCCTGCCTCAGCCTCCCAAGTAGCTGGGATTATAGGCGCCTGGCCATCACGCCCGGCTAAATTTTTTTTTTTTTTTTTTTTTTTTTTGTATTTTTAGTAGAGACAGGATTTCATCATGTTGGTCCGGCTGGTCTCAAACTGCTGACCTCATGACCCACCAGCCTCAGCCTCCCAAAGTGCTGGGATTACAGGCGTGAGCCACAGCGCCCGGCCAACAGTTCTTATTCTATGAACAAACTGAAGTAAACAACCCTACCCATTGGCTTGCTTTGGATTTCAAATTTCTGTTGAAAGTGACTTTGGTCTGGGCATGGTGGCTCATGCCTGTAACCCCAGCACTTTGGGAAGCTGAGGTGGCAGATTGCTTGAGCCTAGGAATTCAAGACCAGCCTGATCCACATGGCAAGACCTCATCTCTACAAAAACAATTTTTAAAATTAGCTGGTTGTGGTGGCACGCACCTGTCCCAGCTATTCAGGAGGCTGAGGTGGGAAGATCGCTTGAGCCTGGGGGGATGAGGTTGCAGTGAACTATGATTATGCCAATGCACTCCAGCCTAGGTGGCAGAGCGATACCCTGTCTCAAAAAAAAAAAAAAAAAAGAAAGAAAAGAAAAAGAAAGAAAAAAGAGACTCTGGCGAAGGTAATTGCATAACTGCGCCTCTCCCCTTGTCCTGTTTTACGGTCTCATTTGTAACCAGATCTGATATTTCCCTCCCATATTCATCATGGTTAAATAATCCCAACACATGGGCTAAATCTTGTGCTCAAGAAAAGATCTGTGATGTCATCTGTAGCTTTGCATGGCCTCATTTAGGTACTTCCTCACTGAGCCGTGAAGCCAGGAGAGGCCTCATGAAAGCATTTAGCCTGAGCCCCAGCAGCAGAGCATTTACGCCACCAGCCGTGGGAAGTAGCTAAGCAAGAAGAAATAAGAAAAACAAGTTAGTTTGGAAGAGCCCCACCCAAAACAAGTTTCTGCCCACCTGAAAGCCAATTTGCTAAGCTAGCATCCTGATTGCCACATAAGCTGTATTTTTAAAAAATGTGACACAGAACAATTATGATTTCTTCTTAACCAGGAGGGATATAATTCCCTGGCCTCCAAGTGTGGTGTTCATAGTCACTTAGGATGGCAGGGCATGAGGCCCACCCTTCCATGCTTTTGTGGTCTTGCGGGAGGTAAATAGCCACAAAGCTTTTTCACTGCTTCTATCTCATGGGTACTCAGGATATTTGTGGGTTTGCTTTTAAAACAAGGAGCCCCTGAGCAATTGTTAGTGCTCTGCAGGACGAATTACTGGTCATTCCAGGAATCACAGTGACGGGCATTCAACCTCCAGTAACTCTTCTTCCCCACCAGCCACTCTGTTCATATCCCATAACCTTCCCCTCAAGGGGAAGGAAATAAGACACGCTAAGGTTATATCACCACAACACTTCTGGCAGGGGTTCAGTTGGCTTCCTGGGGACTGGCAAGACTGGCAATGAGTGGGTACAGGGAGGCAAATGACAAAGTGAATAATGTTCTAACAAGATATGGGAGTCTCAGCGTGTTGGGCTGCTTCTGGTGTGCTAGCGTGAGAGCAGACAACGTGTGAATGAGCATTTTCGGCATCTGCTACCCCAGGCATTTTGCCTTTCTCTTTCTGTATGAGCAAGAAATATGAGGAGGGAAAACCCCACAGATGGTCATTTGTTCTGTCATTGTAGAGGTGATAACCCTGGGTAGATGAAGAATGAATCCAAGAGAAAGGGCTTTTTTCCCCCTTATTTTTTCCTACTCTCTCTGCTGATTAGCCTACAGGTTAGAATTTGAGTTAGGAGTGGTTGTAGAGATCCATTTTCTTATCTAGTCATAATTTCTCTTCTCTGTGTGTTTTTTACTTCTCTTCTGTTAGTTATGAAGCTATGAACTCAAAAGTCCAGTTGCTACACACCTCGTTGCCCAGAAGAATTCATGGAAATACTCCTCCCTAAAAGCCAAGCAGAATTGTTTCCTATATTTTGTTCTAAGAAAGGATCTTTGCTCAAAAAACAGTGTCCTGTATGGAATGGGCATGATTTCCCTAAAAGGATGGATCAGGATTCTTAGTGGAAAAATCCTTGGATGGGGATGATTCTCCAAAGAAAATCCTAGCCACTAATCATAATTGTTATTATCATTTATTGTCACCAAAAATATTTACGAGCATCTGGCGTGAGTTTTGCACTGTGCTGAGTATTACTTAAAGAGAGAGTTACCTTTAACAATCAGGTGAAAGTCCAAGCTCTCCGTTTGCAGAGATGACTTTGCAGTACAACTGTAGGTTCCGTTGTCAGATTTCTCGACTTTGGTGATTGACAGCTGAAAAGACTCACTTGTCTGTTGGATTTGGTGATGGCTTTTCTCTAAATCCAGGAGACTTCTGTTTTTGTACCACATCATTTGAGCCTGGGGGTTGGCTTTCACACTGCAAACCAACTTCACGTTACTGCCTTCCTCAACTGTTTGGAAGTTGTTTCCACTTAGGAGAGGAGGAACTGCAAGACTCAAAGCATTTAGATTTAATTAGCTGATAAGCAATAGTTCACTGTCAGAGTTCAAAGTCTTCCTTCAGTCTATCTCATGTGGTCATTTATTCATTTGACAAAAATGTATTAAATACGTACTGTGTGCCAAGCACTGGGGTAACAAGGGCAAATAACACTTCCAGTTCCAAACCTCATGGAACTTTTAATGTGACGAACAAGACAAACCATGAAACAATATATGATTATGAGCATGATATATAGTAATGAATCTATGATAAGCAGACAATGTGTAACACTACCCAAGAGTATAACCCTTGAGTCTTTGTTCTCTGAGACTTAATAAACCAACCTGTGCTAGTGTTGCACAAAACAGTACAAAATTGAGAAGGCATACACTGCAATTAGACCTAATTCCATCTACACCATTTACTGTGACTTTGAGACAGTTAACTAACTGCTAAGGCCTCTGTTTCTCATGTAAAAAAATGGGATAATCATACATCTCCTGAGATGCTGTAAAGATTAAATAAAATAATCCCTGTAAAGAATTTGCCACAGTGCTAGCTACTATTATTATTACGGTGGTGGTGGTTTTGAGGGTTACTCTCACCGTCTGTTTTTGCATTTTATCTAACCATTGCCTTGGTAACATATTTACCAATGCATCTCTATGCATCTCTGCGTTTTCTCAGTGGTGCTCTAGAAATAATGTCCTCCTCCCAGGTGTTCTAAGCATGAGAACTCTGGCATCTGTGGAAGGCAAGTGAGTCCCTCTCATCCCTCTGTGTGAGCAATTCCTTCTTCCCTCTACAATAAGGGGAGTTGTAGACCCATAGACAGTCAAACATGTATATCACCTTGCATATTCTGGCAGAAGTGCAGAATAGTAATGAAATGGTTGGAGAGTGGGAACTAGGAAAAAGATAGAGATGGAGAAGGAGGAAAAAGGAGCTTGTATAATCTGCACACTGAATAATTACACCCTGAGTAGGCTGTGCTATTAATAACTCTCTCAGAAGAATGATATTTTGTTGCTCTTTGGAATGAGCTTGAATTCTGTATCAAATCCAACAAGGATGTTATATGGTATTCGGATATGCAGGAAGCTGCTGGAATAGAGAACATAATTGCCAAATAGAACAATTCCATTTGTGGACAGATTCTGTTAGTGATTTCTTTTTATTTAACTATTTGAAATTAATTTAAGCACATCAGTATATGTGAATATCTCCTCTGTAAAAATTAGTACTTTTCAGATAAAGCTAAGATCCAAGCTGGTCACCTCCTGACCCCCAGAGATACCCGCTGCTATGAGTTTGGTGTAAATCCTTCCCTATCTTTCTTTTTTCTTAAATAGTTTTCTATACATATAGTGTACCCATAGGAGATATACCATATTATTTTAGGGGCATGGAAAGGATTTACATAAAGTACTTCATTTCTCTCAATAACTTGCATGTTTTTGAGATATGTTCATATTTAACCACAGAGATCTAGCTTATTGCTTTTAGAATGCATTACTTTAATCATTTGTGTTTTGATGAGCATTAGGTTGTTTTCATTTTAAAATGTTAAACAATGATACAGTAAACATCCTTGTACATATCTCTTTACCCCTACGTGCATGTATACATCTCCAAGGTTAACATCTAGAAGGAGAAATGCTGTGTCATAGGATATGCACACTTTAAATTTTGATAGGTATTATGAAAGAGGTGTTCTCAATTTAAACTTTCAGCAACGATGTATGAGAGAAACTGTTTCTCCATATTCTCCTCCAAACAGTGTATTATCAAGCTTCCATTTGGTTCTTGATCTGCTATTTATAACAATAATGGTCCTGCCTTTGAAGGGTACATAATATCCTTGTCACGTTTTATGAGCTCATTTTGATTTATTGGTTGATGACTTTGTGTCAGTACTGTCATTATGGATTACTGAGCAATTAACTATACACACACACTTAGCAACAGTGATATTTAGGAGATTCTTCTAAAGAGAATTTAAAAAGTGGATTGAGGCTGGAAAACTGAAAACAATTTCTTTAAGTCATCAAATCACAAATCACATTGTTGGCATTTCTGCCGTGTCTCCCTTAAGAGGGTTCCATCAGCCCAGGCAACATAGCAAAACCCCATCTCTACAAAAAATACAAAAATCAGCTCGGCGTGGTGGTGTGTGCCTGTAGTCCCAGCTACTTGGGAGGCTGAGGCAGGAGGATCACTTGAGCCTGGGAGGCAGAGGTTACAGTGAGTTGAGATTGTGCTACTGCACTCTAGTGTAGGTGACAGAGTGAGACGTTGTCTCCAAAAAAAAAAAAAAAAAAAGAAAGAAAGAGGTTTCATGGAATAAGCACTTAAGCACTAGGTTAGAAGCTTGGGAATTAGTGTTTTGTTCTCAGCTGCAGCTATGATTTGAGCCCCTAGTCCGGGCCTTAGTTTCCTTAGCTGTCTTTTTTTGACAGGGTCTCACTCTGTTGCCTAGGTTGAAATGCAGTGGGGCAATCATAGCTCGCTGAAGCCTCAATCTTCTGGGCTCAGGCGATCCTCTAGCCTCAGCCTCCCGAGTAGCTGGGGCTACAGGTGTGTGCCACCATGCCCAGTTAATTAAAAACATACTTTTTTTTTTTTTTTTTTTTGGTAGAAATAGGGTCTCACTATGTTATGTTTGTAGAGATAGGGTCTTTCTACCAAATCGTACTGCATCATCATACCTCACCCATCGCCATACCATCCACACCATTCTCATGCAGAACCAGCTTTTCACCCAATGACCCATGTGATCACCTACATAATATCACTTGACAGTCCCCTAAGCCTATACAGTTCCACCAACAGGTTACCAATACCTGGAACCCAGTCATTGAAGAGCTTCACCTTTTTTGACTTTAAGGTAATGTTTAAAGATTCCCTAATGAAAATCTTTTTTTTTTTTTGAGATGGGGTCTCACTGTGTTGCCCAGGCTGAAGTGCAGTGGTGGCATCTCAGCTCATTGCAACCTCCGCTTCTTTAGTTCAAGCAATTCTCCTGCCTCAGCCTCCTGAGTAGCTGAGATTACAGGTGCCCACCACCGCACCTGGCCAATTGTTGTATTTTTAGTAGAGGCCAGGTTTCGCCATGTTGATCAGGCTGGTCTCGAACTCCTGATCTTAAGTGATCCATTTGCCTCTGCCTCCCAAAGTGTTGGGATTACAGGCATGAGCCACTGTGCCAGGCCATGAAAATCTGTCTAAGCAGAACACAAAAGCTAGGCACTACAAAGGAAAAGACTTGTAGCTTTAAATATATAAACATTTAAAATTTCAATATGGCAAAAAAGAACTATAAAAATTTTCAAAAACAAGTAGGAGAAATACTTACAATTCAAAATGACAAAGGACTAATTTCCTTAATCCACAAAACCCTCGTACAGATTAACGAGCAAAAGGCATAAAACCCAACAGAAAAAAATGAGTTAAGGATACAAGCAGGCATTTCACGGAAACAAACAAAAAAGGCCAATATGTTTACATAAAGGTGAACACCCTCTTTCTTAATTTAAAAATTGAAAATAGGCTGGGCGCAGTGGCTCACACCTGTAATCCCAGCAGTTTGAGAGGCTGAGGTAGGCAGATCACTTCAGGTTAGGAGCTTGAGACCAGCCTGGCCAACATGGTGAACCCCCGCCGTCTCTACTAAAAATACAAAAATTAAAAATTAGCCGAGTGTGGTGGTAGGTGCCTGTAGTCCCAGCTACTCAGGACGCTGAGGCAGGAGAATCGCTTGAACCCGGGAAGGCAGAGGTTGCAGTGAGCCAAGATTACGCCACCGCACTGCACTCCAGCCTGGACAACAGAGCGAGACTCTGTCTAAAAAAAAAAAGAAAGAAAGAAAGAAAAAAGGAAAAGAGAATTTCAAAGGAGGCTGGCAAATTCTCAGAGTTTGACGATACTCAGTGCTCATGAGGGTGAGGGGAAATAGGTACTCTCATGCTTTGTGGTGGGAGCGTAAATTGGGCAATTTGGCGATACCAAGACCTAGATTTCAACTACCATTTCATATGTTACAGACATTACAGACCCACTAGCCGTTTCTGTTCCCCTCACTCACAAATAACATTCAGTGCCACCGAAATGGACACGGACGGATCCCTCCCCAGCCTGCAGGTAAAGCTGATTCCGTTGTCATTTTCACTGATGGAAGAGACACAGACAGAGCTGGAATTGATTTTGTTTCCAGATTTCAAATCCACTCTCCCCTCCTCTCGGTACCAGAGCAGTTCTTCCTCTCTGGTGTGGTTTTGAACAGCACATATCAGAGACACTTGGGAGCCAGGTGTAGTATCCAGGATATAGTTCTCAGTTTTACCATTCACAGTTAAAACAGAACCTGGGAGTATAGAGAGAAACTATTTAGATATACAGAGTAAACAACCTAGATGCTCATGAACAGGGGATTGGTTAAATAAGTTATGTTACATCAGTAGAACAAAATAAGCTCTGAACAATTAAAAATAGTCGTATTGATCTATATGATTTATATTGAAAAATATTCATAATGTATTGTTAACTGAAAAACAAAAAGATTAAAATGTGGTCATCAAATTTTGGTGCACGTTGGAATCACCAGGGGATCTTTTTAAAAGTACTGATGTAGCCGGGTGCGGGCCTATAATCCCAGCACTTTGGGAGGTAGAGGCGGGAGGACCTTTTGAGCTCAGGAGTTCAAGACCAGCCTGGGAAATATAGTCAGACTCCTTCTCCACAAAAAATAATAATAATTAAAAAAAACATTAGCCAGGCGCGGTGGTGTGCATTCGTACTTCTAGCTACTTGGGAGGATAAGGTGGGAGAATCGCTTAAGCCCAGGAGGTGGAGGTTGCAGTGAGCCAAGATCGCACCACTGCACTCCAGTCTGGGTGACCCAGCAAGACCCTGCCTCCAAAAAAAGTACTGATGCCTGGTTCTCATCCCCAGACTTCTGATTAGTTGACGTGAGTGCAATCTAGGCATTGTGTTGTTTAAAGCACCTCACCACCAGCCCCCAGGTGATTGTAATATGCAGTGAAGTTTGAGAAGCACCAGGTTAGAAACCAATACATACAGAATGATCATATGCGTGTGTGTGTATGTGTGTATGGTATACATATACACATACACACATTTTCATGGAAAAAAGACTTAGGAAAAAATCCCATATATATTGAATACACACACACACACACACACATATGCATATATGTATATACATATACACATACCATATTTAATTTGTTTACTTGAAGGGATTGAAAGTAGGAAAACAAGGGAATGAAATGGAAAAATATGTAAGGTATAAACATTAGGCAAAAAATGCAGAATATAAGTTAAAGCTCTAATAATTACTACAAATGTATCAAAATTGCACATACATATGAGTAAGAACTGATTTGAAAACACTTTTATGATTAAATGATAGGATTATGGACAAATTGGGTCTTGCATCTATAGTGTTTTAATATTGTTTTGGCAGTGAAGAAAAATAAAAAGATGTTTAAGTAGCTGGGGTTTGTGTGGTAGACAAGTCTTCGTGGGTTGGGTGATCAGGGTACATAGTAGGTTTTTTTTTTTTTCTTTCAGCTCTGACTTTTAGAAATCTATTCATTGTGTAGTAATACACTTGCATTTTGATTTTTATTTTCCTGGTTTAGAAGCAAGTAACAAAAGCTAAAAAAGAATTTTATCTATCATAAACCTGTAGCATGGATAACATTTGTTGATATGTTCTGTAAACACATTAACTTTCCTTTTAAAAAACTTAAGCTGGCCGGGCATGGTGGCTCATGCCTGTAATCCCAGCACTGTGGGAGGCCAAGACAGGCGGATCACTTGAGGTCAAAAGTTTGAGACCATCCTGGCCAACATAGTGAAACCCTGTCTCTACTAAAAATAACAAAAAAATTAGCCAGGCCTGGTGGCGGGCTCCTGTAATCCCAGCTACTCAGGAGGCTGAGGCAGGAGAATCACTTGCACCAAGGAGGTGAAGGTTGCAGTAAGCTGAAATCAGGCCACTGCACTCCAGCCTGGGTGACAAGAGTGAGACTCTTTCTCAAAAAACAAAAAACTTAAGCTACTTGTAAAGATAATCGTATTGTCTAGTATTTTTTTTTTAAATATGGAATATTGAGTGGTTGTCATCTCTGGATGAAAGTATTTAGGGAGATTTGTACTTTTTTTTTAATAGATTGCCTAATTTATTTTACTATGACTATGCATTACTTTTAAAATCAGAAAAGAGTGGTAGGGGAGCAAATGCTGGAAAGATTTTCATGTGAAATGGCATGTTCAGATAAACAGAAGATTATTTGGGGTAACATTAGTAATAAAATGCATTAAAATGTAGGAGGATTCTGGTGGTGGCTCTGGAGAGAATAGAATACTTCACCTTGTCTTGTAATAATAAAACCCCAAAAACAATACTTTTCCTTTTTTTTTTTGAGATGGAGTCTCACCCTGTTGCGCAGGCTGGAGTGTAGTGGCGCCATCTCAGCTCACTGCAAACTCTGCCTCATGAAATGGATTCACACCATTCTCCTGTCTCAGCCTCCCGAGTAGCTGGGACTACAGGCACCTGCCACCACGCCCGGCTAATTTTTTGTATTTTTAGTAGAGATGGGGTTTCACTGTGTTAGCCAGGATGGTCTCAATCTCCTAATCTCATGATCTGCCCGCCTTAGCCTCCCAAAGTGCTGGGATTACAGGCATGAGCCACCCGCCCGGCCTCCATTTGATTTTTTATTGTTAGCTAACTCCTATACTGTGAGCCATGCTAACTGTGTAGTCATTTCAATTTGGAATTTAAGGATATATCCAATGCCCATTGATCATTTTTCTTAATTGGAAATTTTCCTTTATCTAAAAAGAGGTCAAAAAGAACTTTAACTTACTTGTCATCTCACGTGGCAGAAATAAAATTACTAAGAGAAGAAATCTTCCCATTTGCATTACGACACTGCTGTTCCATGCCATCTTTAATGAGTTAAAGTAGGATCTACTAAGGGAAAAATAGTGCAGTTGGTTTTGTACTTTGGTTTGTGAACCTTCCTTCTGTCTATTATGCATTTAAAGTGAAGTCCCAGATGAATCATCCCAGCTGTAACGGTACTACTTCTAGCTTTTAATTAAACAACCCTGCCTGACTAAGTTCAAAGTACATTTAGTAGTAAGATTTTTTTTTTTAAAGCAACATAAAGAAAACCACAAGGAAATAGGCTGTGACAGATACAGCAGCATTAGGGTGCCCTGGGGAAGATAAAACCAAGAGACTTCCCTAGAGAAACTGATAGAATTTCATTTTAACAGAATGAAACTTGTGTCATTCTCAGACAGTCCCTACTGAATAAAGTAATTCTTGTTCTGAAAGTTTCTCTTGGGTCGTTTTTGAAAAGATGTTCTCTGGTAATAGAGAGTTTTTGAGATTACTCCAAATCCCATGGATTGAAATGGTATGTACTTAGGAAAGACTCAACTGAAACATGGCCTCTAGTTTAAACCATGTTAATCTTGCCTGTCTCCCACTCTTCTCTCTCTCTTCCCCTTGACCCATATGTACTAAAAATAGTAAATAACAAAGCTGTCCTTTCTCCCTTCTTGCTTTTGCTTCACCTCTCCTTCTCCCTAAGATACTCTCCACTTCCATCTGAGGAAAAAAACATATATTCATTACTTCCTTTCAAGAGTACTACTATAAATATAGTGGAACCACATATGAAAAACTTTCTGTGCAACAGGGACTGTGCTAAACACTTTACATACATCATTTCTGTCACAATTAAGCCTCCCAACAACGCTCTTGAGGTTGTTTCTATAGATTTAAAGAGATTATGTAATTTGCCTGGATCTCACAGACAGTAAATGTCAAGGTCAGGATTTGAACCCAGGACTCCCAAGACCATGCTCTTAACCACCCTACTACTACCCTACTCTTAACCACCTTACTACCCAATCTACTGCCTAGAATAATATTCTTTTCCTTTAAGAAGCTGCTGTTAGACTGGGTGCAGTGGCTTATGCCTGTAATCCCAGAACTTTGGGAGCTGAGGCGGGTGGATTACCTGAGGTCAGGAGTTTGAGACTAGCCTGACCAACAGAGTGAAACCCCATCTCTACTAAAAATACAAAAAAAAAAAAAAAATTAGCCAGGCATGGTGGCGGGCACCTGTAATCCCAGCTACTTGGGAGGCTGAGGCAGGAGAATTGCTTGAACTTAGGAGGCGGAGGTTGCAGTGAGCCGAGACTGTGCCACTGCACTCCAGCCTGGGCGACAGAGCGAGACTTGGTCTCAATAAAAATAAATAAATAAATAAATAAATAAATAAATAAATAAATAAAAAAAAAAAAAAAAGAAGCTGCTGTTATTCTTTTCCAGTCCCTGACCACTTGGAGTTCTCTCCCTTTAACACCAGTATTAAACTACAAGAGCTGAAATATACCTATACCTACTCTGCTCCTCCCCGTCCCAGGCGTGTCCCAACAGGAGTAAGTTTCATTCATGCCAGGCTCACCCTTTCTGGCAGACAAGCCTGCATCAATCTTTTCGTAAGATGCAATTACTACTAATATTGATTCTTTTGTAATTTTAAATATTTGCCAAAAAGATTTCTATCACAGTGTTGTAACAGTTATGATTGCAGAATGCGGTCAATAGTAGAATTTTCTCAAGCACTCTCCACTACAAGTACTCAATAAAAACTGAGAGTGCAGGCTTCTTGCCAGACCTCACCTCGTCCTATTAAGGGGGCAAATCTATGTCTTCTCTTTCCTTCCACTCCACCGACACGGCAACTTTTCAAAATGTATTTCCCTCACTTGGCTTGATTTTAATCTGTATGACTCTCTACTTTCTATATAAGACAGTCTTACCACTTACCTCTTGAACTCTGAGAAGCTGACTTCCTTGGCCAACTGTTCCTCTGCCTGAAAACCCTAAATGCTTTCCCTGTTACAATCCTTTATAATACTTGAATTTGAACACTTTATGACAGTAGGATCAAATAAATAAGATAACTTGGGTTCAAAGTCTGTTTCTCTTTATGGAGTCTTAGAGAAGATAGTAATTGGGAAAGACATCTTCTTAAGATCTGAGTTTCTATGTGTACCTAGGTTACTAGGTGGGGCCGGATGTTAATGACAGGGATGTGTTGTTTCAAGAAAGCCTGAACTTGTGCAAAACTCTGTAGTGCATCTCACTGAATATTGTCATATTTAAGTAAGATAGCTGCGTTTTGATCGTCTACTAGCCTGGGGATTGTGATGGTACAAGTCCAAGAAGGAGTTTGACTTTCACAGATGTCAAAACATTGGAAGATTCTACATAACTTAAATAATGCTGGAAAAGTCTTAGTTACCGCTGGTAACCCAAGCCCAGTCCATAAGCTGTACCGAGCCAGGCATAGCAGGGAGCCGTTTTTTTTTTGTTCGTTCGTTTTTTGAGACAGGGTTTCACTCTGTCACCCAGGCTAGAGTGCAATGGCAAGATCGTGGCTGACTGCAACCTCTGCCTCCCAGCCTTCCAAGGAGCTAGGACTACTGGTGTGAGTCACCATGCCCAGCTAAACTTTGTTTATATATATATTTTTGGTAGAGATGAAATTTCGCCATGTTTCCTAGGCTGGTCTCGAACTCCTGGCCTTAAGCAATCTGCCCACCTTTGCCTAGGGAACAGTTTTATCCTCTTGAGGCTCTCACCTGATTGGGGGATCCTTGCATTACACTATGTTTATGGTATTATTAACGATGCAAATTTTACCTGCCAAATACTATTGTTCCCATTTACACAAAAATATAACAGAAGAATATTTATAGTTATCCACACATTTGAACACACTGTTGAAGCACACCAGCAATCTGCCTCTTACTAGCTATGTGATTTTGAAAAGTTATTTAACCTCCATGAGCCTCAGGGTCTTCATCAATACAATGGAAATAGTAATAGTGCCCTCCCTACGGAGTCACTGTGAGGATGAAATGAAATGAAGCATGTGAAGCTGCCACACAGTAAGCTCTTAGTATAACAGTAGCTCTTATTACTATTATTATTAATATAGGCTGAGCAGGGCATCCTAAATCAACACAACCTCACTATAGCATTGTTCAAGCAAAAATCAGAGCTAAGAGCAGCTCCTGTTGGCTGGGTTGCAAGCACCACCTAAGCAGGTTTTGAGTTTGCCTCTCTAGGGATCCAAGATTGTCATTTTAAAATAAATTTAGCAATGGAGTGATGTCTTGGTTCTTGGTCCCTCCAAAACAGACCCTGAGACAGAGCTTTTGAGTGCAAGTAGTTTATTTAAAGGTGATCTCGGCTAGGCACAGTGGCTCACTCCTTAATCCCAGCACTTTGGGAGGCCGAGGCGGGTGCTTCATTTGATGCCGGCAGTTCGAGACCAGCCTGGCCCACGTGATGAAACCCCCTCTCTACTAAAAATAGAAAAATTAGCTGGGCATGGTGGCGGGCGCCTGTAATCCCAGCTACTCGGGAGGTTGAGGCGGAAGAATCCCTTGAGCCTGGGAGGCGGAGGTTGTGGTGAGCTGTGACCTGGCCACTGGACTCCAATCTGGGTGAGAGAGTGAGACTCTTTCTCAAAAAAAAAAAAAAAAAAAAAAAAAGTGATCTCAGGAAGCATAGTAAGGAAGTAAGATAGGGAAGGGAGGAAACTAGTAAAGCATGTGTTAAAGGTTACTATTGTGAGCAACTGTCCTCCTGGAGCCTTGGACAAGGTTGTATTCAGTGGAGCACACCTCTGAATCAACTTCTGATAGGGAAGGAAGTGTTAGTATTTATCACCAGCTTCTCTCCATCTCCAGCGACTGAGGGGCACTCTCAAGGTGTTGACTCTCTGGCACTTTCAGCCTGCCCTGTGAGGGCAGAGTGTACTCTCTCAAGCTGGCCAAGATGTCCAGGCAAAGATGCTCAGGAAGTCACGGGCTATACGGGAACTCTTTGCAAGTAACTTCTAGGTAGGCCAAGGGGATGTGGGTAGAGCACCACCAGCAACTTCTATAATTGGATATTAGGTGGTATTAGGAAATAATGATTAACTATTATTAGTTGTGATAATGGTATTGCGGTTATGTAGAGAATGTTCTAATTCTCAGGGGATGCCTGCTGAAATATTTATGGGTCAAGTGTCATGATAATTGCAACTACCTTTCAAATGATTCAGCAAGAAAAGTAAACACATAAACACACAAAGCGAATATAGCAAATGTTAACATTTATTCAATCTAAATAGGGGTCTATAGATCTTCATTGCATTATTGTTTCAACTTTTCTGTATGACATTTTTGTCACCAGAATATTGGGGAAATATATTCAGCAGATATTTATTGAGTATCTGCCATGTGCTAAGTATTCTAAGCACTGGGGATGTGAGTTGCGGCCAAGCCAATATGGTGGCTGTGTCATGAATTAGGGAAAAGATGGCTTCTCTAGTCACTCTACTGCCATCTGTGGAAAATTGTTATAATAACTCTACAAAGCTATGATGTCTGTAAGACGAATAGTGCTTCCAGGTCTCCATAACATTAAATGGTGATACATAGATGAAAAACAAGCTCTGGGCTTTTGAAGGTCTTACATTGTAGAGTAGAACGTTAATGATGATCAGTAGCCATGCAGAGTGGCCTCAGGTGCTGAGCAGGGATTTCAGATAAGCAAAATGGTATAATGGCGCCCCTGCTGGAGAGTCAAAGAAATCATATGACTTGTGCAAGCTCATATAAATCCCTGGAACAGTCCTCTTTCCTAGACCTGGCAGAGGGAAGAAAGCATTTTTCTGTAAGTAGTTAAGCCCAGTAGTTAACCATTAAGCCTAAGTAGTTTGACTGTTTGCAGTATTTACAGAGTCCAATACTCCACAGCTTCCACAGTGACTTAGACCAAGAGGGAGAGAGGAAAAGCAGCCTCCAGTCTGAACATTCCTGGGAATAAAGACCAATCTGGCAGGGTGTGGTGGCTCACGCCTCTAATCTCAACACTTTGAAAGCCGAGGCGGGTGGATTGCTTGAGCCCAGGAGTTCGAGATCGGCCTGGGCAACATGGTGAAACTTCAACTCTACAAAAAATAAAAAATAAAAAAATTACAAAACTTAGCCAGGCATAGTGGCATGTAGTCCCAGCTACTTGGGAGGCTGAGGTGGGAAGAGGGATTGAGCCCGGGAGTTTAAGACTGCAGTGAGAGTGATCGTACCACTGCACTACGGCCTGGGTGAAAGAGCGAGATCCTGTTTTAAAAAAATAAAAACAAAAGACAATCTGCTTCCCAACCCCAAGGCCCAGGTACTTCTAGAAGGGTAACAGACAAGGGAGTCCATGACTCTCTGATTAAGGCAAGTATTAGAATCACCTGGGGGAGGCTCCAGTACCTTTCCTTCCTCAGTCCTGATGAGACTTAGAAATTTCATCTTTTTTTTTTTTTTTTGAGACGGAGTCTCGCTCTGTCACCCAGGCTGGAGTGCAGTGGCCGGATCTCAGCTCACTGCAAGCTCCGCCTCCCGGGTTCCCGCCATTCTCCTGCCTCAGCCTCCCGAGTAGCTGGGACTATAGGCGCCCGCCACCTCGCCCGGCTAAGTTTTTTTTGTATTTTTAGTAGAGACGGGGTTTCACTGTGTTAACCAGGATGGTCTCGATCTCCTGACCTCGTGATCCGCCCGTCTCGGCCTCCCAAAGTGCTGGGATTACAGGCTTGAGCCACCGCGCCCGGCCAGAAATTTCATCTTTAACAAGCCTTCCAAGGGACTCTGCACAGCGGTTTGTGAATCTCCTTTTGAGAACCATGGAGTCAAATTCAAGGTACAAGTTGGGTGCTCTGCCCTGGAAGGGGATGTGTGCACAGGGGCGCCTTATGGGAGGCTGGCTGGATGGGTTCACAGGCCTCACAGTACTTTCTGTTGTATGGGAATGAAGAACAGGAGAGAGAAACAACCAACCAGAATGTGGGAAAGGCCTGCAGCCTAGGGCAGCGGTCACTGAGCACTGCCATCCCACAGTCTTTGAGCTGTGACCAAACTTGGTATGACAGAGACAGCAACTCAGGAAATAGCTAGAGGGCCCAGGGGCCAGCAGGGTCATCTGGCCAGGTCAGTGGGAATGCCACTGATGGTTTTAAAGTGACAGAAAAACTAGAAATCTGACAGGCATAGCCTAGCAATGATTTTTCTCTTTTTTTTTTTTTTTTTTTTTTTGAGACAGAGTTTCGCCTGTTGCCCAGGCTGGAGTGCAGTGGCATGATCTCAGCTCACTGCAACCTCTACCTCCCAGGTTCAAACCATTCTCTGCCTCAGCCTCCCAAGTAGGTGTGATTACAGGTGCCCGCCACCATGCCTGGCTAATTTTTGTATTTTTAGTAGAGATGGGGTTTCACCATGTTGTCCAGGCTGGTCTTGAACTCCTGACCTTGTGATCCACCCCCCTCGGCCTCCCAAAGTGCTGGGATTACAGGCATAAGCCACTGCACCCAGCCAATAGAGTGGTTCTTTAGCAACACAGGGACCCAGTGTGTTGCCTTTTCCATCCAGAATCCAACACAGCATTCTCTAGACTGCTTAAAATTGGACGTAGCTTCTTTTTTTTTTTTTGAGATAGGATCTTGCTCTGTCACGCAGGCTAGAGTGCAGTTGTGCCATCTCAGCCCACTGCAACCTCTGCCTCCCGGGTTCAAGTGACTATCCTTCCTCAGTCTCCCGAGCAACTGGGATTACAGGTATGCACCACCACGCCCAGCTAATTTTTGTATTTTTGGTAGAGACAGGGTTTCTCCAGCCCAGGCTGGTCTTGAACTCCTGACCTCAAGTGATCCTCCCTCCTCAGCCTCCCAAAGTACTAGGATCACAAATGTGAGCCACCGCACCTGGCCTGGTCATAGCTTAAGTGACAATCAGTGATTCTCCAACCTCTCATTCCCCATTATTAAGGATTCTTCCATCACCAGAAATCTTAAACCTTAAAGCAATACCTGAAGGGCTATCTGAAAAAGGTTGCCAGATTTAGCAAATAAAAATACAGGGCACTCAGTTAAATTTGAACTTCAAGTAAATAACTAACAAATATCTTTTTAGTATAAGTATGTCCTAGGTAACTACTATGTGCTAATTCATCACAAACCAATATTTTAAGACTTATATGTTAAAACATCATGTTTCTCTGGAATTCAAATTTAACAAGGCATCCTGTCTTTTATCTGGCAATTCTCCATCTGTCTTCTCCCATTTTTCGTACATGAAGAAATGAAGTTCAGGGAAGTAAAGGGACTTGTCCAAAGTAACACAGCTATTTAGTGGCAGAGCAGGGATTGGAATGCTTTCAAGACTCTTGGCGGCCACATGGCATCTTTTTCCAAGTGTCTAACTTCAGAGTTTTAAAAGTTGGCTTCTTGAATTACTATGGATGAGCTTTAGAGTGTCAATGAAACCGTTGGAATTGTAGGCAAAACTGTGTTTGTGTGTGTGTGTGTGTGTGTGCGTGTGTGTGTGCATGCGCATATGTGTATTTGTCTGGGGAGATGGTCTTTCATCTTAGCCTGAGTGGACTAAGACATCATTCTATGCTCTACAACCTACCTATATCAAAAACAAAAACTCCTCTGAACTACCCTATATTCTCCTTCCTTCTTTGCCCTCCATGAATTTTTCATTTGAAGGGAGGAGTCAGAGAATTAACTTTTTGTTTATTTATTTGTCTATTTATTTATTTATTGAGACAGAGTCCTGCTCTGTCACGCAGGCTGGAGTGCAGTGGTGCGATCTCGGCTCACTGCAACCTCTGCCTCCTGGGTTCAAGTGATTCTTCTGCCTCAGCCTCCCGAGTAGCTGGGATTACAGGTGCATGCCACCACAACTGGCTAATTTTTGTATCTTTAGTAGAGACGGGGTTTCGCCATGTTGACCAGGCTGGTCTCGAACTCCTGACTTCAGGTGATCCGCCCACCTCGGCCTCCCAAAGTGCTGGGATTACAGGCGTGAGTCACCATGCCCAGCCAGGAGAACCAACTTTAACCAGATACCTATTGTACGCTGAGCCCTTTACACATGTTCTGCCATTCAATCCTCACATCCACCTAGAAAGTGCCTATGACGAATCACCATTTTACAGGTGAGGAAACTAAGATATAGCCAGCTCTCAGGGTTAAGATGATAAAACTAATAAAAGAGTAACCCAAGTGAGAATGCTCCCAAAACCAGTGCCCTTTCCCCCAAAGCTTCCTGCCTCCAGACTGATAGCAAGCAGGAAACTATCTGTCGGTATTTAATTCCTCCACTTCCTCCACCTATTGGGACTGACCCAGAGTTGACAGCAGGAACACCTGTAAGATAATAGGTAGAAGGTAGCAGAGATGTGACCTTTGCGACCTTTGCAACTGACTACTAGAGGTCCCTTTTCATACATAGTGATTTTGAAGTTAGACTGCTAGGGGTTAGAGAAGATATTTCCTGGGAGGTGGGCTCTGTCTGTTACAGACTTAACTGGTCTATTTCATACCAGGCAGTCCGGGAGTGGCCGGGAGTGGCCGTGTGACACAGCAGGAGCAATACAGAATAAAATGGATCCCTCTGAAGAAGGCCTCCAGGATCAGTCTTGAAGACAGGGTTTTCAAGTGGGTACACAGCAGGGTTCTAAAGCTTCCTCCTCATCCAAAAGGAAAAACACACAGGACATTCCACCACCCACCGTCATCAGGCAAATTTCCAATTTCCTTTGGAGTGTAGTATGGCTCCAGGGGCATATTTACTGGAAGCTAATGAAGCTTCGCCTTCAGGGACCCTCATTTGCATAGGCCTGTTCTAAAGGCCCTGACCTTAGTCACTTTGTATTTTTAATTTTGTGGGTTTTTTCCTTAGAGGAACTCCCCCACCACCACCACCGTCAAGTATAAAAACATCAGGCCGCATAGGGCTTGGATCTAGTCCTCTCTGGCTCTAGGTTACAGGATTTCAGAGAAGAGAAAAGAGAATGGGGAGCGTTTCAAAGGGAAGCCCCCCTCGAAACTAATAAGAGAGGATTTCCTGTGGGATGAGAAAGAGCTCCATACATGGGCCAAAGAACAAGGTAGTCATTTGATCTCCAAAGAACTGAAATTGTGGGGGCACCAGACGTGAAGGAGCCCCCTCTTCTTGCCTGCTGGGAGCTTTCCTGAGTCAGTAGGAGTTTGCCAAATCTTTAGAAGCAGGGTGGTTCACTGACAGCTCTGTAGCATCCTGTTCACTGCTTTCTGAATAAACAAATCGTCTTGCCAACAATTGTGTAGATTTTGAGGGGGGAAACCACACTATCGTTCCAGATTTTTTTTTTTTTTTTTTTTGAGACAGAGTCTGCTCTGAAGTGCAGTGGTGCAGCCTTGGCTCACTGCAGCCTCCACCTCCGGGGTTCAAGGGATTCTTGTGGCTCAGCCTCCTGAGTAGCTGGGATTACAGGCATATATCACCATGCCCAGCTAATTTTTGTATTTTCAGTAGATATGGGGTTTCACCATATTGCCCAGGCTGTTCTTGAACTCCTGGCCTCAGGCGATCTGCCCACCTTGGCCTGTCAAAGTGCTAGGATTACAGGTGTGAGCCACCACACTCAGCCTAGTTCCAGAATTTCTATGAGTTGTGATAACCTACAAACTTTACAAAGGAGTAAATAACCAAGATGGAAATAGCAATTTTGTTTGGGAGATATGAATGGATTCTGGAATAAAAGCAAAAGCAATATCCACACCTTTAGAAGCAGAGGAGTGGAAGGAGCTGGGAGGTTTTCCGTTTCTGAAAGAGGGCAGTGCTGGAAACCTGCAACCAGCAATCTTCTGGAACTGGCTTGCATCGACTGGTGGGAGCTGACTCTGTGTCTCTTCCCAGCTCTACACTCAGTGACTTCAACTTGATAGCTTGAAAGCCACAGTGGGAGTATTTACACCATTGAAATTGGCAATTGCTAAAAATCAGGGCTCTCCCCACTACTGGTTGTTAACCCTTTACCAGCACGTCATTGCCTGAACCTCACCACTAACATACACACACACACACACACACACACACACAGAGCACAGAACCTGCAAGCACTTCTCCTGCGTATTTATGTGTTTGCATAAACACAAAAAGAATCACATATGCACACTTTCCCTTTGTAGCCAGCTTGGATCTCAGCGGCCCTCCCTGCTCTGTCATGCTGACAGCTTTAGTGTTTTCCTACTATTTACATCCTGATCTCAGATGGTGATCTCTCTCTTTCTTGAATTCATAATTGTTCTTTCCCTTACATCATGAGACCCTCAGTATTTCAGGGATTAAGTATCTAATTGTGAAACCTTCTGAGGCAATAATAGAGTCAGGCCAGTAGATTACGCTTTATATCCCCAAGTGAACAGCAAAGACAATAATATAACAATTGCATGGTCTCCTCCAAATGGAAACCACGTTAAGATGTGGCCAGTGTTCTCTCAAGAAGTTCAAAGGCCTCCCTGAGTTCTCACCAACCTACACCTGTTCCTCTTGCAAATGGAGAAATTTGAAATGAGCATCTGAGCATCTTTGTGTCAGATGGACAGCAACAAGTCCCAAAAAGTTGTGTGACTTGCTGAGGCCAGACCCAACAATGGATGTCACTTCTCAGCCTGAAAAACTTGAGCTACAAAATGTGACATGAGAAACATCAGGGAGGGACTGACGTTTGCGTGTCTACTTCAGTCTTTAATTTTTTTTTTTTTTTGAGATGGAGTCTCACTCTGTCACCTAGGCTGGAGTGCAATGGCACGATCTCAGCTCACTGCAACATCCACCTCCCAGGTTCAAGCAATTCTGCTATCTCAGCTTCCCGAGTAGCTGGGATTACAGGTGCACACCACCACGCCTGGCTAATTTTTGTATTTTTGGTAGAGACGGGATTTCACCATGTTGGCCAGGCTGGTCTCTAACTCCTGACCTCAGGTGATCCTCCTGTCTTGGCCTCCCAAACTGCTTGGATTACAGGAGTGAGTCACTGTGCCCAGCCTATGAATAGTCTTTGAGGGAGACATTATTATCCCCAATTTCCAGATGAAAGAACTAAAGCCCACGGAATTTCCCTAATCTATTTAAGGACATACAACTAGTAGGTAGTAGAATAGCTTGTTAATAATTTAAATCAAATTTTAAAAAATCAAATAGAATAGCAGGGCTTGTTGGGAAAAACAATCCACAATCCTTTGTCCTGTTTCTCTCTCCCTCTTCCTTCCCCTAAGTTTGCTCCCTAAGAGAATTATTTTAAGACTTTTAACTAGTTCTTCTAGTTCTTCTGTTAGTCACCTTAATAGTGTTATATTTCACCGATCAGCTTATTACTAGAAGAAGGAGTGCAGCAACTTTGTTTTGTTTATTTTTTGGCTATAGCCTCAATGTCTAGAACAGTGCTTGGCACATCATAAATGTTTGTTTTTTAAAAAAACTCATCATTTCTTTTTTTCCTTTTTTGAGACAGAGTCTTGCTCTGTCACCCAGGCTGGAATACAGTGGTGCAATCTTGGCTGACTGCAACCTCTGCCTTCCGAGTTAAGCATTTCTCATGCCTCAGCCTCCCAAGTACCTGGGATTACAGGTGCATGCCACCACACCCAACTACTTTTTTGTATTTTTAATAGAGATGCGGTTTCGCCATGTTGACCAGGCTGGTTTCAAACTCCTGGCTCCAAGTGATCTGCCCACCTCAGCTTCCCAAAATACTGGGATTACAGGCATGAGCCACCATGCCTTGCCTGTATAACATCACTTCTTGATTTATTAATTGACCTCCTGCTATGAAAGATGAGGATCTAGTACCCTAACATTTTCCTTTTACCTCCCCAACTGCTGTCCATTAAGGTTTTATCAGTATTTTAAATGCCTCAGCTACACCTTTGTAACTATAAGTAATGCTCATACACCTTTGTTTTCTGTTCCACAACTACAGATAATATCTTTGGACTTGAGTGTGGAAGTCTTGACTTCATTACAGGGATGTCTAACTTGAGGGTCCATGACCTTCCACTCCGTACTGAGCCTCCCACACTGACCATTTCTTGCCTAGTGAGTGCCCTTCTGCCTAATATTGGGAAATATGGATTTTGAACTAGAAGCATTCTTGGGCCTGCTTCTACTAAAGGAAATTAGACTGAAGTTAATGGAGCGAGTCCTAGCTAGTGTGTCAAATTAAAGTTAAAGTTACTTCAGAAGCATTTGAAAAAACATCCACAGTACAGATTTTTTGCTGACAATTTCTTGTTCTCTAAGGTGAATTCCTGCCCTTCCCAGAAGGCAGGGAATATATTTTACAATAGGAATACTTTGGGTCTAAGAAATTGCTGGATACCCTTGGTTCTCCACTGCTATAAAATACCGTGGAAATGCCCCATGGGTGCCCTGAGGCAAGTGATTTACTTGGCATGCTATGAAAAGGAGAGTGGGAGCTGAGCACAGCCCTGGAGTAAGCCCGGGTATGGATTTCACTAGATAAAGTCACTGACACTGCGGAGCAGAGGCAGTGAAAGAAAACAGTCACGGCCTTTGTTTTCCCAGGGCCTCTGGCTGGCATTGCACACACAACGCAAACACTGTCCACGTTGGTGCTTTATACAGATTTTTTTTTAAGGCCAGTCAAGTGAATCAATGAGAGTAGGGAAGGAACAAAGAAATCTGTAACTGGTCTTGATCGATTTGTTGTAAACACCACTGCACTTGCACCGGCCTATATAGATTTTTTTGTTTGTGTCCATTCCCTGCCTACTTTGAGAACTCATTTGTCTTTTATCTGCACTTCCTCATCCCTGGCCACTCCTACTCCTTGTTTTTAAAGCTATCTGCTGGATCTGTGGATCTCAGTTAGACAGGGATTTGATGTACAGGTCTTGTACCCGTCAGGCCTTTGGACTTAGGCAGCACCCAGGGCAGATGGCAGGAGAACTCAGATCAGGGCCCCACCACCTCTTGCTCGTCCTGTTACCTGAAGAGGAACCAGAGGACTAGCCCCTGCCCCACTCTAGGGCCATCCCTGTGGTTCAGCGGGAGCATACAGCTGTCGGCAAATTGCAACATACTCTGGACACAGTCCATTAACACATCCTGGTCCTTACCCATTATCAGTGGAAACCTGGCAATGTTTGCCATAACTTTTGTCCTACACTTAGAGACAATACGCCCCCCCATTAGAAGCATCATCTAGGAGGAAGTAGTGGGGCAGCTCAGGTCACAGCAAGACTAGATTTGAATTGCGTAAGTTTAGGGTTTGTACTTGAACAAAGCCACATCATTAGGTGGGATTACATTCAGTTAGGCATAGCAGAAAAATGTAGAAATGGCTTAAACAAATATGACAATATATTTTCTCTCTTATACTTAGGAAGTCCAGAGATAGTCAGCCCAGGACTGGTATGGCAACATTTGTCCCTACCATGGAAGGAAACACAAGCTTACAGCCACGCCAGCTGAAAAAGGCCGGGGGAAACCCACCAGCTTTGTAGTAGATGTGTACCTGAGGACACCAGACTTTTAAGTCACAATCCAGCTTACTTAGGCCCTGTATCCATCTCTTTTTTTTTTATTTGTAATTTTTTAGAGACAGGATCTCACTCTGTCACTCAGGATGGAGTACAGTGTGTGATCATAGCTAATTGCAGCCTTCAATTCCTAGGCATAAGTGATCCTCCTGCCTCAGCCTCCCAAAGTGCTGGGATTACCGGCATGAGCCACAGAGCCCAGCTCTTGCACTCATCACCTAACACCTAACATGGCTGGTCAAGTTCTGCCTACTGGATCACAGAACACTGAGGATGCAGGCCATGCCGGATGGAGGGGCCTTTGAAAGCTTCACTGACTAAGACCTGTTGAATCTTAGTTCACCTGGTCCACAGAAGTATATGGATACTGTGTGAGGCCAACTCTGAGAGAGCCCCAGCGATCCTCGCTTCCAAAGATTTATGCCCTAGAGGTAAACTCCTCCCCTTATGTGCGGGCTGGACCTAGTGACTCATTTCTGACAAACAGAATGGGGCAGAAGTGATAGGCCATCAGTTCTGACACGAGGTCACAAAAAGACTGTGTTTTCTCTTGCTCTGTGGCTCACTTGCTCTGGGAGAAGCCAGCTGCCATGTTGTGAGGCCCATTTGGCAAGGAACTGACTTCTCCAGACAACGTTGAGGAAAGACAGCAGGCGGCCACCTGAGTGAGCTGGGAAATGGATCCTCCTCCTGTCAAGCCTTGAAATGATGCAGCCTCAGCTGACGGCCTGATCACAACCTCATGAGGAACCCTGAGCCAGAGTCACCCAACTAATAGCCTGCACCCAGATTTCAAACCCACAAAAATCATGAGATTATAAACATTTGCTTTCAGCTTCTTAGTTTTGGGATACTCTGTTATGCAGCAATGCATAACGAATACAGATTTATATCTTCTTAAAAAAATTCTGCTAGTTTAGTCTCATTCTTGACTTTTAAAATTCATTCATTGCTCAATCAGTCCTGAAGTAATAGGTTCAAATCATGCAGGAATGTGACTACAGAGCTGAGATAACTCACGCGAAAGTACAGAAACATCTTTACAAGCATTATGAGTGTCTACAAAGAAATACTGTAAGTCACTTCCTTTATTGAAAAAAATTGTGAGAGTGTTCTGGTAGCATGCTTCCAAGGGGAAAAGCAGAATTTTGTGCTCACTGCCTGTTTCCTCTCACAACATTCTGAAAAGTCATTTAGTGGCTGTGTACTGATCATATTTGCAAACTTCAACCCTGGTTCAAGGTCAAGGCACTTGCTCTCTGTGAGTGAAGCAGTGTGTGATTGGTATTCAGGCGCAACCTTTTATTCCTAACTAGGAATGTTAGGGTTACTAACACCCTTCTTTGCTGAACACGTGGCCAGGGTTCCATCAGTACTGACTCCAACATACATTTTAATTGTTATAGATGAAAAATCTCTTCTCCCATAGCATGAGTCTGCAATGATAAATAGAATGAAGCATTATTGTATACTTTTCTCTCATATATATATTTTCTCTCATATATACACATATCCCAAAGACTGACTTATGCTCAGCATATCAGCTGTTTCCTTCCTATGTGAAGGGAAGTATCTTCTAGGATGTACACACGATAGTAATTGCTCCTTGTGAGATTATGAAATATATGGTCATCCCCTTTCCTGGCATACATCTCCTGCAATCCTTGGACTCTCCAAAGTGATGTGTCTTCTTGTATGTTAATGAGATAACTGGTGGCTGGCAGCCCCTTGGTAGCTTCAGGTTGGGGGCTGATCACCAGAAAGACCAAGGCAGGTTTAGAGGGTTGGGACTTTTCAGCCCCACCTCCGAACCTGCAGGGAGGAGACAGGGTTGAAGGTTAAGTTGATTACCAATGGCCAATAATCTCATCCATCATGCCGACCGAATGAAGCTTCCATAAAAACCCCAAAGGACAGGGTTTAGAGGGCTTCTGGATAGCCGAACGTGTGCAGGTTCCTAGAGGATGGTGCCCAGAGAGGACATGGAAGCTCTGTACCCACTCCCCCAAACCTTACCCTATACATCTCTTCACCTGGTGTTCATTAGTACCCTTGGTAATGTCCTTTTATCAACCAGTAAACGTAAGTGTTTCCCTGAGTTCTGTGAGCTACTCTAACACATTATTCTAACCCCAGGAGAGGATGGTGGAAATACTGATTTATAGGCAGTCTGTCAGAAGCACAGATAAAACAATGTGGGGCTTGCAACTGGCATCTGAAATGGGGGGCTGGCTTAGGGACTGAGCTCTCAATCTATGGGATCTGATGCTCTCTCTCCAGGTTTGAATTGAATTAGAGGACACTCAGCTGGTGTCTGCTGCAGAATTGATCGCCTGCTTATTAGTGGGGAAACCCACATTTGGTCAGAGACGTCTTCTGTGTTGACTACTGAGTGAGAGTACAGGCGAAACGGAGTTTGGTTTTATCCTGTATGTTCTTAGACGCTTTCACATTGTGTGTCGTTGAATTTTCATAACAGCCTAGACTGTCACCAGATAAAGGACTTCTGTTTGCTTTCTCTTCAAGCATAAAATGTGTCATTAGCTTTGTAAATAGATTTATACTTTTTTAGCACTAGAGTGATTTATAGCTTTGTTTTGCTAAAGAAATATAGATATCAATGATGTGGCTATAGTTTTGGTCTTATCTTTGCCTCTAGATATAACATTTTCAGTTTGAAAAGTATTATTTTGTTCTTATTCTAGGAAAAAAATTCATTGCTTTTCGGAGAGGTCCCCATATTTTGTTTGAAAATGACACTATAAAAGGATGGGTGGCTTATGAACAAGTTCATTATAAACAATACACTGAGCAGTCAGGTGTGGTGGCTCATGCCTGTAATCCTAGCACTTTGGGAGGCTGAGGCAGGTGGATCATGAGGTCAGGAGTTCAAGACCAGCCTGGCCAACATGGTGAAATCCCATCTCTACTAAAAAGACAAAAATAGCCAGGTGTGGTGGGGAGAGCCTGTAATCCCAGCTACTTGGGAGGCTGAGGCAGAGAATTGCTTGAACCTGGGAGGCGGAGGTTGCAGTGAGCCCAGATCACACCACTGCACTCCTGCCTGGGTGACAGAGCAAGACTCCATCTCAAAAAAAAAAAAAAAAAAAAAAAAAGACACTAAAAAGAATGGGTGGCTTATGAACAAGTTCATAATAAACAATACACTGAGCGGCCGGGCTCACACCTGTAGTCCCAGCACTTTTGGAGGCGAAGCAGGCAGATCTCTTGAGGCCAGGAGTTTGATACCAGCCTGGCTAACACAGTGAAACACTGTCTCTACTACAAATGAAAAAATTAGCCACATGTGGTAGTGCACACCTGTAATGCCAGTCACTCAGGAGGCTGAGGCAGGAGAATCCTTTCCACCCAGGAGGCGGAGGTTGCAATGAGCTGAAATTGTGCCACTGCACTTCATCCTAAGTGACAGAATGAATGAGACTTCATCTCAAACAAACAAACAAACAAACAATACACTGAGAAGTAGAGATGAATACATTGCTAGCCCAGTGTATCAGTCAGGGTTCCAGAGAAACAGAACCAACAAGATCTCTCTCTCTCCCTGTCTCTGTCTCTCCATCTATGAATGAAGAGACTTATTATAGGAATTGGCTCATGTGATGATGGAGGCCAAAAAGTCCCATGATGTGTCATTTGGAGATCCAAGTTGGAGAACCAAGAAAGCTGGTAGTGTAATTCATCCCAAGTCTGAAGTCCTGAAAATTAGGGAGCTGATGGTATAAAGTCCTGGTCCAAGTCCAAAGACCTGAGAACTGTGAATGCTGATGTCCAAGGAGAGGTGAGATGTATGTTC
This sequence comes from Theropithecus gelada, assembly GCF_003255815.1. Lineage (NCBI taxonomy): Eukaryota > Metazoa > Chordata > Mammalia > Primates > Cercopithecidae > Theropithecus > Theropithecus gelada. Next base: position 3,966,664 of record NC_037684.1, read on the forward strand.
CAACTCAAACAGAGAATTTGTCCTCCCTCCACCTTTTTGTTCTATTCTGGCTCTCCATGGGTTAGATGATACCCACTGAATTAGTGAGGACAGATCTTCACTCAGTCTGCTGATTCAAATGCTAATCTCTTCCAGACACACCTCACAGACACACCCAGAAATCATGTTTTACCAGCTATCTAGGCATTTGTTAGCCCAGTCAAGTTGACATGTAAAATTAACCATCACATACAGTAAAATCCAATTTTTGGACACTCATCAGCCCTTTTACTACTATAGTGTTATTTTTGGACTATTTATGTAAAATAATCATATTTTCAGAGGCTTATCCTGTCACATACAGGGTCACACCATAGTTTAAGTAGAGTCCTGTTCGCTATTTGACTTTTTTTTTTTTTGGAGACTGAGTCTCACTCTGTAGCCCAGGCTGGAGTGCAATGGTGTGATCTCGGCTCACTACAACATCCACCTCCCAGGTTCAAGTGATTCTCATGCCTCAGCCCCATGAGTAGCTGGGATTACAGAGCCATCACACCTGGCTAATTTATGTATTTTTAGTAGAGGCAGGGTTTCCCCATGTTGGCCAGGCTGGTCTTCCTGGCCTCAAGTGATCCACCTGCCTCTGCCTCCCAAAGTGCTGGGATTACAGGCGTGAGCCACTGTGCCCGGCCAACTTTTGTTTTTTTGAGACAGGGTCTCACTCCATTGCCCAGGCTAGAGGGCAGTGGCTTGATCATAGCTCAGTGCAGCCTGGAACTCTTGGACTCAAGGGATTCTCTTGCCTCAGCCTCCTGAGGAAGTAGGACAACAGGCATGTACTGCCATGCCCAACTTTTTTTTTTTTTTTTTAAAGAGATGGAGTCTTGCTGTGTTTCCCAGGCTGGTCTCAGACTCCTGGCTTCAAGTGATCCTCCTACCTTGGCCTCCCAAACTGTTGGGATTAAAGGTGTTAGCCACTGCACCTGGTCACTATTTAACTTTATAATACTGTTATGATCTGTGGTATTTATATTCCTATGTTCATGATTTTTAAAAAAACTTTAATGGATTTAAGATACATAAAATTTACTCTTCTAAAGAGTACAATTCTGTGGTTTCTAGTATATTCACAGAATTGTGCAAGCATCCTGACTAGTGTTAGAACATTTTCATCCCCACAGAAAGAAACTCTGCATCCCTAAGCATTCGCTCCCTATTTCTCCCTCTGCCTTACAGTCCCTGGCAATTACTAATCTCCTTTCTGTTTCTATGGATTTGCTTATTCTGGACATTTCATTTAAATGTAGTCACACAATATGTGGTCTTTTCTATCTGACCTCTTTTTTTTTTTTTTTTTTTTGAGACAGAGTCTCACTCTGTCTCCCAGGGTGGAGTGCAGTGGTGCAATCTTGGCTCACTGTAAGCTCTGCCTCCAGGGTTCATGCCATTCTCCTGCCTCAGCCTCCCAAGTAGCTGGGACTACAGGCACCCACCACCACACCCGGCTCATTTTTTTGTATTTTTAGTAGAGACAGGGTTTCACCATGTTGGCCAGGCAGGTCTTGAACTCCTGACCTTGTGATCCACCTACCTCGGCCTCCCAAAGTGCTGGGATTACAGGCGTAAGCCACCGTTTTTTTTTTTGGAGACGGAGTCTCACTCTGTCACCCAGGCTTGAGTGTAGTGGCTTGATCTCGGCTCACTGCAACCTCCGCTTTCTGAGTTCAAGCGAGTCTCCTGCCTCAGCCTCCCGAGTAGCTGGGACTATAGGTGCACACCACCCTGCCCAGCTAATTTTTGTATTTTTAGTAGAGATGGGGTTTCACTGTATTGGCCAGGCTGGTATTGAACTCCTGACCTTGTGATCTGCCCAACTCAGCCTCCCAAAGTGTTGGGATTACAGACGTGAGCCACTGCTCCTGGCCTCTATCTGACCTCTTTAACTTAGCATGATGATTTCAAAATTCATCCATATTGCAGTATGTGACTTCCTTCCTTTTTATGGCCTAATATTGTTCAGTATATGGATATAACACATTTTTGTTACTTTGTGCATCCTGGATGTTTGTATTGCTTCCGGTTTTGGCTCTTTTGAGTAATGCTACTATGAACATTCATGTACAAGTTTTTTTGTGGACATGTGTTTTCATTTCTCTTGGGTGTATATCTATGAGTGCAATTGCTGAGTCATATAGTAACTCTATGTTTAACATTTTGAAGAACACCTAGCTTGTTTTCCATAGTGATTGAACCATTAACAATTCCATCAGCAATGTACAAGGGTTACAATTTGTCCACATTTTCATCAACACTTGTTATTGTCTCTTCTATTTTAGCCATCCTTGTAAGTGTAAAGTGTCGTCTCACTGTGAGGGTTTTTTTTTTTTTTTTTTTTTGGTACAGCTTTATTGAGATATAATTTACCTACATACTGAGATACAATTTACCCATTTAAAGTATACAATTAAATGGTTTTTACTACATTCACAGTTGTGCAACGTCATCACAATCAATTTTAGAATATTTTCATCATCCACAAGAGAAACCTCATACCCTTTAGCAATCTTGTTGAGGTTTTCATTTGTATTTCCCTAGTATGTAATAACATTGAACATCTTTTCATGTGCTGCTTGGCCACTTGTGTATCTGCTTTGGAAAAATGTCCATTAAAATCTTTTGTCCATTTTTAGTTTTTTTTTTAATTGTTGAGTTGTAAGAATCTTTATATATTTTAAATACAAATCCCTTATTAGATATATGATTTGCAAATATTTTCTTTCATTTTGTGGATTGTCTTTTCTTTTCATTTTCTTGATAGTGTCCTTTGAAACAGGTCTTGCTCTGTCACCCAGGCTGAAGTGTAGTGGCGTGATTATGACTCACTGCAGCCTCGACCTCGTGGGTTCAAATGACCCTCCCACCTCAGACAGCACCGCCCATCCCCCAACCCCCAGTAGCTGAGATCACAGGCATGCACCACCATGTCCAGCTAACTTTTAATTTTTTTTGGTTGAGATGGGGGTCCCCCTGTGTTGCTCAGGTTGTTCTGGAACTCTTGTGCTCAAGGGATCCTCCAGCCTGGCTCTCCCAAAGTGCTGGAATTACAGGCATGAACTCCCACACCCAGCCTGAGAGAGTCTTTGTAGCACAATTTTTTTTTTTTTTTTTTTTGAAACAGAGTCCTGCTCAGTCCCCCAGGCTGAAGTGCAGTGGTGCAATCTCGGCTCACTGCAACCTCCACCTCCCGGGTTCAAGCCATTCTCCTGCCTCAGCCTCCTGAATAGCTGGGATTACAGGCGCCCGCTATCATGCTCAGCTAATTTTTGTGTATGTGTGTTTTTTTTCTTTTATTAGTATAGACGGGGTTTCACCATGTTGGCCAGGCTGGTCTTGAACTCCTGACCTTAGGCAATCCACCCACCTCGGCCTCCCAAAGTGCTGGGATTACAGGTGTGAGCCACCACGCCCGGCCTGTAATACAATTTTCAATTGTAAAGAAGGCTAACAGTTATGTTTCCTTTTGTCATGTATATGTCTGGTGTCATATCTAAGATACCATTGCCTAATCTGAGGTTATATTTTCTTCTAAGAATTTTATAGTTTTAGCTCTTCTATTTATGACCAGATTTTTTTTTTTTTTTTTTTTTGAGACGAAGTCTCACTCTTGTGGCCCAGGCTGGAGTGCAATGGTGTGATCTCGGTTCACTGCAACCTCTGCCTCCTGGGTTCAAGTGATTCTCCTGCCTCAGCCTCCTGAGTAGCTGGGATTACAGGTGCCTGCCACCATGCCCAGCTAATTTTTGTATTTTTAGTAGAGATGGGTTTCACCATGTTGGCCAGGCTGGTCACGAACTCCTGGCTTCAGGTGATCCACCCGCCTTAGCCCACTAAAGTGCTGGGATTACAGGCATGAGCCACCGTGCTTGGCCCAGAATTTATTTTGTGTTAATTTTTGCCTGTGGTGTGAGATAGGAGTCCAAATTCATTTTTTTTTTTTGCTTGTGGATATCCAGTTGACCCAGCACCATTTGTTAAAAAGGCTATTCTTTCCCCCATTGAATGGTCTTGGCACCCTTGCTGAAAATCAATTGACCAAAAATAGTAGGGTTTATTTCTGAATGCTCAATTCCATTCCATTGATCTATGCGTCTATCCCTATGCTATTAGCACACTCTCTTGATTACTATAACTTTATACTAGGTTTTGAAATCAGGAAACATGAATCCTTCAACTTTGTTCTTCTTTTTCAAGGTTGTTTTGGCTTTTCTGAGTCTCTCGCATTTCCATATGAATATTAGGATTAGTATATCAATTTCTGCAAGAAAAAATGCTGGTATTTTGACAGGAATTGCATTAAATATGTAGATCAATTTGAAGTATTGGCATCTTACAATATCAAGTCTTCTGATCCATGAACATGGGATGTCTAGGTTTTCTTTAATTTCTTTCAATAGTGTTTTATAGTTTTCAGTGTACAAGTCTTGCACTTCTTTGGTTCAACTGATTCCTGAGTATTTTGTTTATTCTTTTTGATGCCATTATAAATGAAATTGTTTTCTTAATTTCATTTCTGGATTGTTCTTTGCTAGTGTATATAAACACAATTAATTTTTGCAGTTGCTTTTATATCTGGCAACCTTACTGAACTTGTTTATTAGTTTTAATAGGTTTATAATGGATTCCTTAAGATTTTCTATATGTAAAAGTAAATCATGTCATCTACAAATAGAGATAGTCTTCTTTCTTTCTTTCCTATCTTGATGGCTTTCTTTTTTTCTTACCTGATTGACCTGATTGGAATATCCAGCACAATGTTTAATAGAAAGTGAACATTCTGGCCAGGCACGGTGGCTCACACCTGTAATCCCAGCACTTTGGGAGGCTGAGGCAGGTGGATCACGAGGTCAGGAGATCGAGGCCATCCTGGCCAACATGGTAAAACCCTGTCTCTACTAAAAATACAAAATTAGCCAAGTGTGGTGGCATGCGCCTGTAGTCTCAGCTACTCAGGAGGCTGAGGCAGGAGAATCGCTTGAACCGGGGAGGTGGTGGTTGCAGTGAGCTGAGATTACATCACTGCACTTGTGACAGAGCAAGACTCCATCTCAAACAAACAAACAAACAAAAAACAAAGAAAGTGAACATGCTTGGTTTGTTCCTGATTTTAAGGGAGCTTTCAATCTTTCACCATTAAGCATTATATTAACTGTGCATTATATGAATATTTTAATGAAACTGCTTTTGAGCTACTTGTCCATTTTTGTTAAATTGGAAACATGATGCACTGTGACAGTAACAATTAAAATGAAAATTTAATCATTGTCCAGTCAGAGTTTCTAGTTGGAAGTAACAGAAACTGACTTTAGCTTATTTAAGCACGAAATAAATTTACTAATGACATACTGTGGAGGAGGAGAGAGAAATAGGTTCAGTGAAGGATTAGAACAAGAAGGTCCCAGGAGCAACCAAGACCACAGGCTAAACTTTTGCCATAAACCCATCCAGGAAAGCCATTACTGATGAGCCACTAAATGCCACAGCTTGGAATGGGGGCCCCAAAACACTGAATACTGCTCCATTGCAGAAACTCAAGTTGCCCCTAGAAACGGATGTTTCTGCCACCACTGCCACCACTAGGCACCATAACCAATTCCTGATTCTCTTGCTCTGAATTGGAGTTGGAGGAAGAAGAGTGCAGATATATTTTCACCCTTGTCTTTCTTACCCTTTGATCGTCTCAGTGATGAGGAGGTATAGAGATCTATCATTAAGAGGCCACCTTTAGAACAAGCCTAGGGCAGTTCAAGTATGCAGCAGTGTAGTTGGAAGGAGGTCTTGTGCTGAAGTTGTGTTTAAGAGTTAACACACTGCTTTTCCTTAAATTGTATATTTATTTAGGATGACTACATTAGTATGTTTTCATGCTGCTGATAAAGACATACCTGATACTGGGAAGAAAAAGAGGTTTAATTGGACTTACAGTTCCACATAACTGGGGAGGCCTCAGAATTATGGTGGGAGGCAAAAGGCACTTCTTACATGGTGGCAGCAAGAGAAAATGAGGAGGAAGCAAAATCGGAAACCCCTGATAAACCCATCAGATCTTGTGAGACTTATTCACTATTACGAGACTAGCACGGGAAAGACTGGCCCCCATGATTCAATTACCTCCCACTGGACCCCTCCCCCAACACATGGGAATTCTGGGAGATTTAAATTTAAATTGAGATTTGGGTGGGGGCACAGCCAAACCATATCAGTGGCTTTGGACAAACTAATGGAAATTCTATAGGGGCTGATGACTGTAGCACCTTTCCACACCAAGCATAATTCAGATATACTAAGGTTCAGATCCTAGCGGAACCACTTGATTTGATTATGTGAGCTTAGGAAAATTACTTAGATTTTTCTGAGCTTCAGTTTCTTTTTCTTTTCTTTTTTCTTTTTCTTTTTCTTTTTTTTTTTTTTTTTTTTTTTGAGATAGAGTCTTGCTGTATCACCCAGACTGGAGTGCAGTGGTGCGATCTTGGCTCACTGAAACCTCCGCCTGCCGGGCTCAAGTGATTCTCCTGCCTTAGCCTCCCAAGTAGCTGGGATTACAGGCACCTGCCACCATGCCCAGCTAATTTCTGTATTTTTAGTAGAGACGAGGTTTCACCATGTTGACCAGGCTGGTCTCGAATTCCTAACCTCAAGTGATCCACCTGCCTCAGCCTCCCAAAGTGCCACGATTACAGGCATGAATCCATGCCTGGCTTCAGTTTCTTTGTCTAGAAAATAGTGACACACTTTCACAGGGTCATTGTGAGAGTAAAAGGGACAATGAACATAAGGCAAATAGGACAGCATTTGGGACATAATAAGTATTAATAATTAGTGGCTAATGTTCATATCCTCTGTCAGTCTACTTCTTGGCTACCAGGTCCTTTTCCTTGGAATCAGTCCCAGTCTCTCTTTTTTACCCTAACTTTTGAACCACCTACAGCTCCCAGTCATCTTTCATACGTCAGCTCCCAACCAGTGCCAGTGTTTTTTACGTTGAGTATCTGATCCACCCCAAAGCAGCACTGCATCACATTGAACTTGGCCATGCTTTTGGCCAAAAGCTAGAGATGCTGTTGGCTGACAGGCTTAGAAATACCTCTCCAGCCCTACCATAATCAGCCATGGCAAGTTGACATGAGGCAGGCCAGAACAGCCAGGTGTTACAGGCTCTTAAGTTAGGCTGCCTAGAGTCAAACCCACTCATCTCCACCACTTATAGTTAGTGACTTTGGTGAAGTTATGTAACTTCTGTGTCTCAGTTTCATCTTCCGTAAAATGGGGCTATGAATAGTATTATTTTGTAGAGTTATGAGGATTCAATAAATTGATATATGTAAAGCATTCAGAACAATGGTAGGCAAGTAAGCTCTCTAGTCTTTGCTATTATTATTATCATTATTCAGTCTGGTACTCAAACCCAAGCACTGGAGAATGAGGGTACAAGGCAGGAAACCCGTAACTGGGAACTAAGATGCTAAAATCAAACTGCACACAGCAGAAAGACGGACTGGCTCAGGTTCAACAGTGAGCTGCCAATGTCAGTCCCTCAAAGTTCAGAAGTGGGGCCAGCCTCCAAGCCTCAAGTGTGGCTGTTACAAAGGGCTCACCTGTGCCAGTGAGAAGGCAGCAGGGGGCTGGGGACAACCATGTTATTGAGAAAAAGAGAGCATGGGCTTTATCAATGGATAAATGGGCAATGGATAACAAGGGTTTACTGGCAAAAGAGTAAAAGGATCAGAGCGATGCTTTATAACAGTGGTCTCCAAAGTGGGGTGTGTGCTAATTCCTGGAATTCATTAGAGGCTGGCTGCCCTGGGCTGCAGAAAACAAATTAGAATTTATATTTATTTATCTTTAAAATAATTAAACGTTACCGATACCCAGTGTATCAAGTGATGCTGGAAGCCACATTTGTCTGAACATGAGTCAAGTGTTATAAATGGTAAGAGAGATCTCCCAAGAGGAATTTGTGTGCTGCAGGGTGTCATTAGGCTATTTTTATTAAAAAAACAAAAAACAAAAAAACAAGACCTTCAAACTTTAGATAGTAGAATCTTGGGTGGCGGGTTAGCTCAGTTGGTTAGAGCCCGATGTTAATAAATCACAGAATCTTTATAATACTGTAAAGTGAGTTGAAGAGTGACCATCAAAATCAATTGTATCAAACAGGATTATGGGCCATTGTGGGGTAAAGGACTTAAAAGAATTGTCAATTTAAAAAGATGAACTGTGAACTGCACAATTTTTCTCTTACAAAAAGGCTAGTGTTCAAAAATTGCTGACCTTTTCCGTTATGACAAATGAATTTCAAAACTGTGCTACCAGGAGATATTACAATAATCAATCAACTAATTAATAATAATAGTACAATTAAAATAATAAAGACATTTAATTAGGATCTTTAAGGAAAAAATGGTGTTTAACAGTGAATGAAAAGTCACTGTTTTGGGGGGCCAAGGCAGGAGGATCGCCTGAGTCCAGGAGTTTGAGACGAGCCCAGGCAACATAGTAAGAACTCATCTCTACAAAAAAATTAAAAATTAGCTGGGCCTGGTGTTATGCGCCTGTAGTCCCAGTTGCTTAGGAAGCTGAGGCAGGAGGATCACTTGAGCCCAGGAGTTTGAGGTTACAGTGTGAGTGCAGCAGCTGAGCTACGATCACACACAGCTCCAGCTATGGTCGGGCTACTGCACTCCAGCCTGGTGACAGAGAGAGTTTGTCTCAAGAAGTAAAGAAAAGAATAGAAAAGTAACTGCTCTTGCAAAGGAACTCTTTTTTGTTAAGAAACCACTTTGAAAATGGATGCCTGGAAGTCAAATTGTCTCTGTTTGCAGATGACATGATTGTATATTTAGAAAACCCCATCGTCTCAGCCCCAAATCTCCTTAAGCTGATAAGCAACTTCAGCAAATCACAAGCGTTCCTATACACCAATAACAGACAAACAGAGAGCCAAATCTTGAGTGAGCTCCCATTCACAATCACTACAATGTTTTTTCACTCCTGAAAATCATATAACTTTATCATTACTTATGAAACATTTATATCTGCATGCTTTACAAAAACTTGGAAATGGTCTTTTAATCTATTAATATTCCAGACATAGGTTTACAATACTTTTCAATTAGCTTGCAGAAATAACTCTTGGACATCAGTTGATTTATTGGCTGAATTTCAAAAAAACTTTGCATAGTTGCTGGACAGAAATGAATATTAGGATTTAGCAATGTGTTTGTGGTGCATTTGGCATTGTGTAAACTTGAGAATATATTTCTCAGCTATGGTGGCAATTAAAACCTATTTTCAAAATAAACTAAAGTTAGAAACATGCTTGTGAATCATTTCATCACAAATTGTTAAGCCAATTTTTTTTAAAAACAGTGGAATTTACTCAATTATAGGGAGAACAAAAATGTTTTTGTACCTCAAATACATAAGATAAAAATTTAAATTAAAAATATTCATTTCTTCTTCATCTCCTTTTAATTTCTATACTTGTGTACATTTTATACATATATGTTATAGGTGGACATCATTTAGAAATAATATATAACATACATGTATATTAATATATAAATATATAATACACATGTATATATGCAATATATACATAGTCATAGGTGGACATCGTTTAGAAATAAATAAATTGGGCTGGGCATGGTAGCTCATGCCTATAATCCCAGCACTTTGGGAGGCCAAGGTGGGCAGGAGTTTGAGACCAACCTGGGCAACATGTTGAGACCCCTCTCTAAAATAAAAAATACAAAAATTAGCTGAGTGTGGTGGCACTTGCCTATAGTCTCAGCTACACAGGAGGCTAAGGCCGGAGGAGGATCACCTGAACCTGGGGAGGTCAAGGCTGCAGTGAGCCATGATCGTGGTACTACACTCCAGCCTGGGGGACAGCATTAGACTCGATCTCAAAAATACAATACAATAAATTAAAATGAATATACTAGAGATTCATGCTCAAGCATTTGTATTGATAGGGAGTGTTTTCAAAAGGGTTTGGAGACCACTGCTGTAGGAAGACAGGTCTGAGCCTATATATGAGATAAAAGAAGAGAAAGAACAAAAAGACGAGAGGACAGAAGACTAGTCAGTTACTTCTGCAATACAATATTTCAGGCCGATGTTAATAAGAGGCTGTATTAAGGTGGTGACATTTTGAATGGAAAGGAACAGACTCAATGGAATGAGATAATGAGAAGACAGAAGTAATAAATGTTGACAACCAATGACGCATAGAAAACAGGGGAGAGGGAAGTGTCAGTAACTGAATTGAGAGAAATACAAAGTTATTGAGGAACAAAACAATGAATTTTGTTTTAAACATGTTGAACTTTAGGCCTTTGGGAACGTTAAGTGAAAGGACCTATGGACCAGTTGAAAAAAAGAAATTGGTGCTGGCTTCAGCAGCACATACACTAAAATTGGAATGATACAGAAATTATCATGGCCCCTGTACAGGGATGACATGCAAATTCGTGAAGTTTTGTGTGTGTGTGTTTTTTTTAAAGATGACAATGGCTAAAACTTCCTTTTTAGAGAAGTTCATATGTTTTGCAATCTAACGTCCATTACCGTAAAGATAACATGCCTTCATGGAAACCAACAGCTTTGACTTCTTAAAATATGAATACCTTTTGGAGGCATCCACAACTTGCTTTTCCCCTCAGGACTTCCAACTGTAGCAGAAGACAAATAAGAGAGAGAATACAGTGGATTAATATGTGGCCATTGCTTTGGGAAACTCAGGTTCCAAACTCACTCTACCATTTTGTAGCAATGAAACTCTGGAGATTTATTTAACACTTCTAAGGTTTAGTCCCCTTATTGTTAAATGATGGCATCATAACACTTATTTTATATAGTTATTGTGAGAATTAAATGAGCAAATATATGAAAAGTGCTTATGTCCTTGCCTTGTATAGTTAAGCACTAAATAAAAAATAGTTCTAATTATAGTCTATTCACTATAACTCTTGGAAAATAAATTGACCACTATATTGTCTGTGATCTTAGCCTACTGTATCCTATTCTACATATTCACATGTGTGCGCTCACACATACACCAAAAAATAAAGATCATTCACAAAGTTTTTAGTATCTGAAACCTAGACTGAGAAAGAATATTAAAATTCTCATATTTGGATCAAACCTGTAATAATATTATCCTTACATCTACATAGAATTTTTCAGTCACAGATATTATATACATTCATAAAGCACAACAGAAATCCACCATATTTATACTTGGTGTCTTTTAGGCAGAGAGCAGAGCAAAGTGGAGAATAATATTCAAAGAAAAAAGTATACTTTCCTGAAATGAAGAACAGAAGCTACAGATTTAAAAGATACACTGTGTTGTAGAAAAAAACAGCACAGAGGAATAGAAATGTGACACAGCTACATGAAGTGACTAAACTCATGAACTAAGTGAATAATCTTATGGGTATCTAGGCAGAAAACACAAGCCACTTATAATAGGAAGATGTAAACCTGAGCTCAAACTCATTGACAATAATTGTCCATGCCAAAAGATGATAGAACAATGTTTACAGAGTTCTAAGGAGAAACGAGTGTGACCCAAGAATTTTATACCCAGCTAAATTTCCACTTGTGTATAAGGTCATCAAAAAATAGTCTCAAATGACAAAGGCTTACTTCAGGTAAAACATATATAAACACTGGTTGAAAAAGCTACCTGATGATAAAGTCTAGCCAATTAAGACGTTTCTAGGCTGGGCGTGGTGGCTCAAGCCTGTAATCCTACCACTTTGGGGGGCCAAGGTGGGCAGATCACTTAAGGTCAGGAGTTCATGACCAGCCTGGCCAACATAGGTGAAACCCCGTCTCTATTAAAATACAAAAATTAACTGGGCGCAGTGGCACGTGCCTGTAATCCCAACTACTCAGGAGGTTGAGGCAGGAGAATTGCTTGAGCCCAGGAGGTGGAGGTTGCAGTGAGCTGAGATTGTACCACTGTATTCCAGCCTGGGCAACAGAGAAAGACTCTGTCTCAAAAAAATAAAAGAAAAACAAAAGACATTTCCGAATGAAAAACTAGAAAATGGGAAAGATTTAATAAGGCTAATCATGAAGTCTGAATCTATATAAATCTAGAAATAAGGCAAAACAATTATAGATATTACAAAACAGGACCTACATATGTGAATAAGAAAGCAGAACTGCCAAACAAAGTGAGGTGGACATCCGGGTGGTGGTGTGACCCAGTACAGGATGTCAGAGCCTAAGAGGGCATCATCCACTCCAGGGTGCAGCCCAGCATGGGGTGTCAGAATCTAAGCAGGGTACCTATGTTGGAGGGCTGCTTGAGTGCAAGGAGTGGGAGCCTGCGCAGGGTGAGACAGGTGTACACATATGGTAGTAGTGGTGGCTCCGTGCAGAGTGTCAGAGTCTGAGCCAAATGAGGAAGGTATCCGTGCATGAGGGTGACCTGTTGATGGTATCAGAGCTCAAGCAAAATGAGAGGGGCATCCATATGGGAGCATAGGCCTGTACAGTGTGAAACCTTGAGCAGTATGTAGAGGGACTACCCATGCAGAGTGAAAAGGTTTTTTGTACTTATTTGCCATTTTTTCTGAAAGTATGTGATTTTTAAAAAAATGTGCCCTAACATAGATTTCGCCCCGATATTACAGATAATTACCTGTGGGGAAATGACATAGAAAATATATTTAAAGCATTATTTGATGTATATGTATACAGATACTAGGAGTATCACATTAATCACATGACACTGATTCCTTTCAACTGTCTTGCTTTTCTAATACATAAATAATTTTGGATGTATCATTCAGAAACTTTTTCATGCTGATTTATTAAAGTATTTTAATGCTACTTAAAGAATATGAAGTGAAGTGTGGCCGGGCGCGGTGGCTCACGCCTGTAATCCCAGCACTTTGGGAGGCCGAGGCATGTGGATCACAGGATCAAGAGATCAAGACCATCCTGGCCAACATGGTGAAACCCCGTCTATGCTAAAAATACAAAAATTAGCTGCATGTGGTGGTGCACGCCTGTAGCCCAGCCACTTGGGAGGCTGAGGCAGGAGAATCACTTGAACCCAGGAGGTGGAGGTTGCAGTGAGCTGAGATCGTGCCACTGCACTCCAGCCTGGAGACAGAGCAAGACTCCGTCTAAAAAAAAAAAAGAATATGAAGTGTGACACTGGGTGCGGTGGTTCACACCTGTAATCCCAGCACTTTGAGAGGTGAAGGTAAGAGGATCACTCGAGCCAAGGAGTTTCAGGCTGCAGTGAGCTATAATCACAGTACCACACTCCAGCCTGGATGACAGAGCAATACCTTGTCTCTTTCTCTCAATTAAAAAAAAAAAAAAAAAAAGGAAGTGGGTAGACTGCAAGTAAACCCTGAGAACTCCTAGATCACCTCAGTTTGCAACACCCATTCACTTCTTTCCTCACTGCTGCCTAAGAAGGCACATGAAGCTTAGTCACTGTGTAGACTCCCAAAACTTTCTGGAACTTCATGCAAAGGTTAAGCCTTGGAACCAACTCTGAATTTCCTTGTGGTTTCACACTTGTCACATTTTCTTCTCACCTTGTCACCACCCACACAGACTCAGCCTCCTGGATGCGTCACGCTTGGGTGGCTTCATTTCCTGGCCCCTGGTAAGCCACAATTGCAAGAGCTATTGCTGGTGAAACTGGTGACCCATTAAAGGCACACAAATAAGAACATAAGTGCAGGGGAGCCACAAGTGCACTATCTGAATGTGTCAGGCTGAGAACACAATGTTTCCTCAGCTGTCACTCATCCTCTGGTGGAGAGGCCTCTTTGGTCTTCAGTCTTCCAGTAACTGTCTATGAAATATTTCTGCATGCTATTCATCTATACCTGAGTGCAAGCATGCTTTCAGGACAGAAGAAATGTCATATAGGTCAGAATAATGTTTCAATGGGCTCAGGGTTTTTATCCCTGGTTGTCCTATCAACCCATTTTGTGCTATCTACTGGTAGTGGTTCCGAATTCTAGTCTCCAAACTGGTGATGATATGGAAGTAATTTTTTCATTATTATTAATCTGTCATGAAATTTTAAAAATAAGAATAATGTGGGAGAACATTATTTCATTTGGTAAAATTTCATTTGGTCTAAATTTCATTTAGTAAAAAAGGAACTCTTTTTTTTTTTTTGACATAGGGTCTCACTCTGTTGCCCAGGCTGGAGTGCAATGGCGCAATCATGGCTCACTGCAGCCTCAACTTCCTGGGCTCAGGTGATTCTCCCACCCCAGCCTCCCAGGTGGCTGGGACTGTAGGCATGGACCACCATGCCTAGCTAATTTTTTTTTTTTTTGTATTTTTTGTAGAGACGGTGTTTTGCCATGTTGCCCAGGCTGGTCTCAAGTTCCTGGGCTCCAGCAATCTGCCCACTTCCCTTGGCCTTGCAAAGTGCTTCTTTTTTTGTATTTTTAGTAGAGACGGGGTTTCACTATGTTGGTCAGGCTGGTCTTGAACTCCTGACCTCGTGATTTGCCTATCTCAACCTCCCAAAGTGCTGGGATTACAGGTGTGAGCCACCACGTAAGGCCCAAGAACTCTTCTTTATCCTGAAACTATGTCCTTATATTTTTAGTTTCAAAAATAGCTCTCCTTTTGGGGCCAGGTGCAGTGGCTCATGCCTGTAATCCTAGCACTTTAGGAGGCCGAGGCAGGTGGATCACCTGAGGTCAGGAGTTCAAGACCAGCCTGGCCAACATGGTGAAAACCCATCTCTACTGAAAATATAAAAATTAGCTGGGCATGGTGGCACACACAACTCAGGAGGCTGAGGCACCAGAATCGCTTGAGCCTGGAAGGCAGAGGTTGCAGCGAGCCAAGATCGCACCACTGCACTCCAGCCTGGGCGACAGAGTCAGACTCTGTCTCAAAAAAAAAAAAGAACTGATTTAATTCACCCCAAGATGGAATCCATTCTGTTCCTTTGGTGCTTTCAAAATCTTCCCCACATCGTGTGTGTGTGTGTGTTGAGACAGGGTCTCTTTCTGTTGCCCAGGCTGGAGTGCAGTGGCACAATCATGGCTCATCACAGCCTTGACCCCCTGGGCTCAAGCAATCTTCCTACCTCAGCCTCCAGGGTAGCTGGGACTAGGTGCATTCCACCACACCCTGTTAATTTTTTTTTTTTTTTTGTAGAGACTGGGTTTTACTATGTTGCCTGGGCGTCTGGGACTCCTGGGCTCAAGTGATCCACCAACCTTAACCTCCCAAAGTGCTAGGATTACAGGAGTGAGCCACCACGCCTGACTATTCTCCATGTCTTGAAGCACAGCTACCACAGCTGACATAATAGCCCAACAATTTTGTCAGCAAATAGGCCAATCCTTTTTCAAGAATACCAATTCCTTCCCCTGTTGCCACCCCAACATCCTTCCATTCATTAACCAACACACTGGCTACCAGAAATTGGGAAAGAGAAGAGCAGCCACAGTAGCCAGAAAGTTAAGAATCGTCCTCCCGTGAGTCCTCGCCTTTTCAAAGGTAGAGGAAATGTTTACAGCTGGGTCATCCCTGAAGGCACTAGCAAAGCAGGAACACCAGGATGAGAGTGACAGTGAGAGAAACACTCATCTTTAATTAATAAAATCTGAATTTTGTAATCCCCACATCTAGAAAGAAGCTATTTTAATGTTAGCATACATGCAAGATTTATGTTATTATGAAAAATCAAAAACATGCAAGGTTTATGTCATTTTGAAAAATCAAATTTAATTTTGAGTTTTCTTTTGGGACAGGGAGACTCTCATCTTTTTAGTGCTTAAGTTCTCTAAGGCTCTCTCTCTCTCTCTTTTTTTTTTTTTTTGAGACAGAGTCTTGCTCTGTCGCCCAGGCTGAAGTGCAGTGGCATAATCTCAGTTCACTGCAACCTTTGCCTCCCGGGCTCAAGCGATTGTCCTGCCTCAGCCACCTGAGTAGCTGGGACTACAGGCGTATGTCACCATGCCCAGCTAATTTTTGTATTTTTAGTAGAGACAGGATTTCTCCCCATTGGCCAGGCTGGTCTCGAACTCCTGGCCTCAAGTTATCGGCCGCCTCAGCCTCCCAAAGTGCTGGGATTACAGGTGCGAGCCACCGCGCCCGGCAAGGCTCTTCTTTATCTGGTCTTAATTGTGTTTTCTTCACTTCTGCGTGCCTGCAGCCTTGTACTGGCATAAAGACCACGCTTAATCAAGGTTTGTTGAATTAACTAATAAATGGATGAAAGAGCTTGCAGAGCAGAACCAAGTACTGGGAAAAGGACAAAGATAGGGAATGGGGAGCAGGGTGGCATTGGAAAGCACCATTAGAGAACTTGCCTGGAACATCGGCTTCAGATTTGCTATAATTTCTACCAGTTTTGTCTTATCTTTGGTTATATCAGTTCACCCTCTTTTATGTGGCTTCATTGTTCTTTCCTTTCCTTGAGTGTTTCCCTTGAGCTACTAATTTTTTCTTATGAAGGTCTTTTGTAGACCTGCTCTCCTGTTCTGTGTCCCTCACGCTTAGGGTTTCCCAGGGAGCTTTGGTTTGTATGCGGGCTTGCAGTATTTGGGCAACTGCTTTCTCCAGCACTATAATTTCCCTTGTACCTTTTTTTTTCACCCAGACCTATAACAGAGAGATGGCTCAGATTGTTCCCATGAATAGCATCAGTCTCTTCACCTTCTGGAGCTTCAGCTTGTACTCTTAAGATGGAATACAGCTGGTTGGGTGTAAATGTGCTTTGTTTGTGACAATTCAGTCTTGGCAAGTGTTTTCATCAAAATTAGAGGCTGAAATTGCTGGCTGCCAGGGCATTCCTGGTAGCTGAACATTTTTCTGGCTGGGGATGGGAGTCATGCCCTAGGCCCTTTATGCAAGAGTGCACCATCCCAATTTCTTGCTGTTTTTACTGGAGGATGTCTTCAGATCTGGCACACCATACTACCTGTGAGCAAGAGAGTATTTGGTCCCATTCAAATTTGTTGCTAGAATCTAGGGCCAGCATTGGTCTAACCGGTAAAATAAGTATAAGGTAGAACCCTGGTGAAACTAAGCTATATTGCCCTGTCTCAGCCCAGATTCACATCCAAAAGAAATCAAAGTCTAACTCCTACAAAAGCCTTGAAAAGTAAAGCATGTAAATCTTCACCATTCATTATTCACCTGAAGTGATCTTGAGGGCATCTAGGAGAAAGTTTCTGAGCTCATTATAGAGTGCACCATCACTCTACTAAAGTCGCACACTTCTCAAGAGCTGCTTCCACCCTCATATAAGCTCATTATCACCCACTTCCCTCTCAGGGGATGCCAATATTTTTTTCTAATCGAGGCAAAATTCACACAACATAAAATTAATGATTTTAAAGTGCACAATCGGCCGGGCACGGTGTCTCGTGCCTATAATCCCTGCACTTTGGGAGGCTGAGGTGGGCTGATCTCTTGAGCCCAGGAGTTTGAGACCAGCCACGGGCAACATGGCAAAAACCTGTCCCCACAAAAAATACAAAAATTAGCCAGGCATATGGTGTGTGCCTGTAGTCCCAGCTACTTGGGAGGCTAAGGTGGGAGGATTGCTTGGGCCGAGGAGGTCAAGGATGCAGTGGCATTTACTATATTCACAAGATTGTACAACTATTGGTTCTATCTAGTTCCCTAATATTGTCACTACCCAAAAGGAAACCCTGCACCCATTAAGCGGCCATTCCCCCAGTCCCCCCTGCACCAGCATATTTTGTTATTTTTAATATATTTAAAAAAATAAAACAACAACAACAACAAAAAAACAGAGGCTGGGTCTTAGTAGTTGCCTGGGCTGGTCTTGAACTCCTGAGTTCAAACAATCCTTTCACCTCAGCCTTCCAAGGTGCTGGGATTATAGGCGTGAGTCGCCTTCCCTGGCCCTCTTCCAGTATATTTTAAAGGCCCCCTGGGCTATTCAAAAGGGTAGCCAGGGCTGGGCGCGGTGGCTCACGCCTGTAATCCCAGTACTTTGGGAGGCCAAGGTGGGCAGATCACCTGAGGTCAGGAGTTTGAGACCAGCCTGACCAACATGGTGAAACCCCATCTCTACTAAAAATACAAAAATTAGCTAGGGGTGCACTCCTGTAATCCCAGCTACTCTGGAGGCTGAGACAGGAGAATCACTTGAACCTGGGAGGCGGAAGTTGCAGTGAGCCCAGATCATGCCACTGTACTCCAGCCTGCACGATGGAGAGAGACTTCATCTCAAAACAAAAAACAAAACAAGAAAAACCAAAGGGCAGCCAGGGCTGAGAACAATTAGCGTCATGCAATCTCATTTCCCCTCTGCCTCTCCCTACTTAGAATGCCACTGTTTATCCAGGTGGCCAAGCAGCTAAATCAAAGATTCTCTTTAGAAATGTGGGGGCAAGTTCTGTATTTTTTGCCCCAGTCACATTGGCTTTGGCAACCCGACTCCTCCTCTTTCAGTGTTTTTCTCTCTCATCTGCAATTCATTCTCACTAGCCTTTGCTCTCCAAGAAGCCTGTCAAACAAATCCTCTCTAAGGTAAGAATTCCCACTCTTTCTCCCCATTCCTTAAGGGTCAGCTGATCTCAAGATTCCTTGATGTTTGCCTTTTAATTGAGGGAAAAGCCTTTTAGATTCAGAGAACCCCTCTCTAATGGTGCATTTTGGGCACTAAACAAATGGGGAGGGAAGGAAATGTTTTAGGAATGAAGGAAACTTTTCCAGTTACTCTTCACCTAAGAATGACACATATACTGAACAAACGATGGGGTTTGCAGTTGGAAGATAGTGTGGTCCTGGGCACCAGTAACCTAATGTCTCAGAGCCTGTATCCTTACCTGTAAAATTATGATAATATTGACCTGAAAGAGTTGTATTTCCATAAGTTGCAGCCATAGGAACTGAGTCTGCTTGAAAATGAATTTATTAAAAGGATATTGGCTGGTTCACAGAATTGCTAAGACAGTTGGGAAATCAGCGGTTACAAACAGAAAGGAAGAATGCCACAAAGCAAGCAGCAGAACTTAGGAGACCACTCTACTGTCACCAAGTACCAGCTGCTGCAGCTTGTCCTGCCAGCACCACTGGTGCTGGGGGCGGGGTGTTCTGTTTGCTCTGTCGCCCCAGAAGCTATATATTGCTGCCATCTCCCCCACCACAGTTAGAAAGAATTATCCACAGCCTCTGTTTCTTTGTGTCACTAGCTCCCAATTCAAAGTCGGTCACAGGTTTGTTTGCTTGGTTAAAGCTAGACTATGTATCTTATGTCCTATGAGAGCAAGCACCTGTTATTTTCAGCCTGCAGAGTGGGAGAAGGCCCTGCCTTCCACCACAACTCCTAAGGTGGAGGGTTCCCCAGATGAAGAGAGGGAGTTCAGACACTGGACAACCAAAAATAAGGACAAAGTTTCCTTTCCCAATTGTGGGGGTTAGTGAGACAAACTGTATGAAAAGCATAAACTCTGAAGTGCCATGTTGGTATTGGTTAGCAACACTTTGTTCACATTGTCACGTATTGCACTGCATTTCCTCTTTTTCCTCTCTCTCTTCTTCCTTCTGTCTCATACGTAGTTATGTGCTCCCCAGCCCAGGACAGGGCACGCTCATAAATGCTGAGTGAATACAATATTCTGTTGCCTTTGCTTGTTTGATGAAGCAGGTTGGTGTTTATTGGTATGTCCCCTTTGCCAAAGGCCCTGATTTCTATCTGGGAATCCATGTAGTTCATGGGAATCAGATTCCATTCCCAGCACCAGCAATAGAGCTCATATCCCAAACTAAGTCGATCAGCATATTCCATTTCCCTGGCCATAGCAATTGGTTCAGGAGTAGGCAGGTGACCTAAGCAGTTCCAATCCTAGTTATGCTTGGCAATTTTGAAGGAGAAGAACATCCTCTGTTTTCTTGCTGAACTATGAATGAGAATGCGTGTAGCATTGGGAGCTTCTTGCAGCCCTCTTGGAATCACCAGGGGAGTCAGACTTAGAATGAAGTGAACATTGTAGAAGGCAGGGCCACGGGACAAAAAGAAACCAGGTGTTTTGTGCCCATTTAGCCAAAATGGGCACAGGATAAAGCTATGCCCAAATCCAGACTTCTCCTTTGGACTTCTCAGTTACATGAGCCAATAAATTCCATTTATTATTTAAGCTAGAATGAGTCAGGTTTTCTGACTCATACAACTGAAAGTATCTGATACCTGCTTTGCTCCTTCCCTGCCTCATGATAATAGAATTACTGTTTATTCAGTGCTGGCTAATAGAGAGTCTTTTGGAAATACAGATCAAAATTACTATCAAGCTCTCATGATTGGGAAACAGCATAATCGATGCCCTAGAAACAGGCCTAACTAAAATTTAAAATAGAATAGTCCTACCTAACCTCGGCCAAATTTTAAAAGAAATTTCAGTAAACATCTTTTATTATTCTTTGGCTTAGAAAGATGAAACACCAAGGAAGTAAGAGAAAACTCTGTTAAACAAACAAAATTAAACAAAACAAGAACGCTACACCAGGCCAAGCATAGTGGCTCATGCCTGTAATCCCAGCACTTTGGGAGGTCGAGATAGGAGGACTGTGTGAGCCCAGGAGTTTGAGACCAGTTGGGGCAACAAAGTGAGACCCAGTCTCTACAAAAAATGAAAAAAATTAGCCAGGCATGGTGGCGCACACCTGTGGTCCCAGCTACAAGGGAGGCTGAGGCAGGAGGATTGCTTGAGCTCAGGAGGTTGAAGTTACAGTGAGTCGTGTTCATGCCACTGCACTCCCAGCCTGGGTGATAAGAGTGAGACTTTGATGAAAAAAAAAGAGTCCACCCCCCACCCTAAATAACAACCCCCCACACCTAAACCAAAACAAACAAGAAAACATAATGCGAAGAAAGCAAAATGTGTTCCATCTAACCTATAGAGGGAAGTACTATGGAGTGATATCTTGCCTGGCTGTCCTAAGGCAGGTTCCTAAAAGCATAGTCTGAGACAGGGATGCTTACACAAGTGATTTATTGAAGGAGTGCCCTTGGGAGAAACCTGAAAGGGATTAAGGGAAGCAGATCAGAAGAAGATGCTAAGCAAGGATGAAAAAAAGAACTCTTACCTCAGCCTGATTCTTCAGAAAGCTCTGTCTGGAGCATAAAATGCTCCAAAGTTTGTCTCATCCAGAGGCAAGGGGACCTATATACCAGTAGGATGACCCTGGAAAGAGGTGGGGTGGAGGCAGTGTATGTAATTTCTTAGGCATTTCTGGGCAAAGCAGCTCCTGTCAGCCAAGGGAAATCTTCCCAAGAAGATGCAGATGTAAGAAAGCATCAGCTAGGAGATGGGTGCATGAGCCTTGTAGAGAGAATCCGGGCAGAAAACCAACAGCACTTGTAAGAACTGACATGGCCAAAGGTTCTCTTGAAAATTCCCTTAATCTGCCCATTTTGAGACTTTATTAAAAAAAATTCCGGTTCAGAAAATCATTCTTTTATTATTATTATTTTGCTGCTTATAACACATTAGCAAATTTATGAAAATACTAATTGGATGCCATTTCATGTTTCCATCATTCTTGTCTTCTAGGGACAGCTTCCTGTCAGTTCCTCTAATTCTTCTGTAAGTTAATGTGTCTCTGGCTGGGTGGTAGCTCACGCCTGTAATCCCAGCACTTTGGGAGGCCAAGGCAGGCGAATCACTCAAGGCCAGGAGCTCGAGACCAGCCTGGCCAACATTGTGAAACCACGTCTCTACCAAAAAAATACAAAAATTAGCTGGGTGTGGTGGCGTGTGCCTGTAGTCCCAGCTACTTGTGAGGCTGAGGTGGGAGAATTGCTTGAACCCAGGAGGTGGAGGTTGCTGTGAGCCAAAACTGTGCCACTGCACTCCAGCCTGGGTGACAGAGCAAAACTCCATCTCAAAACAACAATAACAACAACAACAAAAAAGAACAGTTAATGTGTCTCTATGGCCCTCAATTAATTCTTCACTTTCTTCTTCCGCAGGTACTAACCACATTACTGGTCACCTGCATATTGCATTTTATTTTTGTTAATGGTTAGTAAACCTTTAAAATTACTTACATATTCTTTCTGCAGTTTTAAACCAACATGTACATCTGGTTTTTGTTGTTGTTGTTGTGTTTGTTTGTTTGTTTCTTGAGACAGAGTCTTGCTCTTGTCGCCCAGTCATGCAAGCCTGCATATCCACCTCGGCCTATTTCTTGACCAAAGCTCATCCATGTACCTTACACCTATCTCTACAAAAAATACAAAAATTAGCCAGATGTGGTAGCATGTCCCTGTAGTCCCAACTACTGGGGAGGCTGAGGTAAGAGGATCGCTTGAGTCTGAGAGGTCGAGGCTGCAGTGAGCGGTGATCGTGCCACTGCACTCCAGCCTGAGCAACAGGGTGAGACCTTGTCTTAAACACAAACACAACAACAACAAAGCCATTCCCATTACCTAGACATATCTGCCGCTGGATTTCATACAGGCATCTCAAACCTAAAAGTTCCCAAACTCAATACCTAATCTCTTTTCCCACGTACTCCAAGCCCCTCCATTTAGCATCTTTTCTCCTGTCTTCTTTGTCTTGGATAATGGCAAGGCCACCTACCTGGTCACCCTCACTAGCTCATGAAGTCATCTTTTACTTCATCTTCTCTTTTACCCATGCAGTTGCTAAATCTTGTCAATCCAACAAACTAAACATCTCTAATTTATCTTCTTTTTAATCCTCACTGAGCTTGCCAGAATTGGCTCTTGCCTGGATGGCAGCTATCCCTTAGCTTTGCCCACTTGGTTCCTGGAATTCTCTTGCTAAAACACAGGTGGGATCCACACCATTCCTCCTGACAAGCAGCTCTGTAAGTTTTCCATTTGCTTTGGAATGAAGCAAAACCCCGTTAGCATGGCATTCAAAGCCTTCATCTACATCTAGTCTTTGCAGGCATGGCTTCTGCTGCTCCTCCTAACACATCTTGTATTCCAGTCACCAGTCATGAAATCCCTCTGTGTGCATCTATCGTTGCTGCTCTCTCTGCCTGGAGTGCTCTTTTCTCCATTTTTACCATTTGAGAATTTCTCTTATTAAAAACAATAAAAACAACGGTGATTTCTGAACACTTGTTATATGCCAAGTATTACATTAAATGTTATGTACGTATTATCTCTTTTAATTTTCAGAGAAATGAAATAACTTGCCCCGGCTAAAACGATGGAAAAAGGACTGATCCAGGATTTGAACTTGGTTCTGATGTTGAAGAGCATGATCAAGCAGTATTGGTGAAATTTTCTCTGACTCTTCATTATTTTTATTTTAATTTCTTTTACTTACTTATTTTTGTATTTTTAGTAGAGACGGGGTTTCACCATGTTGACCAGGCCGGTCTTGAACTCCTGATCTCAGGTGATCTACCAGCCTCGGCCTCCCAAAGTACTGGGATTACAGGCTTGATCCACCGAGGGATGTAACTCTTCATTATGATGGCTTTTGTGTGTGTGTTCCAAAAACAGGTTTTTGTTTTTCGTTTTTAAAGCTCACTATCTAGAAAGAGTTTTATTACAGAAGTTAAGCACACAGACTCTGAAGTCACACTCCCCAGGTTTGAGTCTTGGATCTGTGGCTTGCCAGCTGTGTGACCTCATGTCTCCTCTCTTTATCTTTGAAATGGGAACGATAATAGCACCAGCCTCATAGGACTGTTGTGAAGATGAAATGAGTCAACCAATATAAAGGGTTTTGCACAGTGCCTGTTATGTAGCTCTTGTCCCGCAGACACATCTAGTCCTTTGTTGTATCTATGTTCTGTCCCTTCCTAGATTCTGTCCTCTGGGAGGGGAGACATCTCCTTCATTCATTTTCCAATCCTCCTGTACCTGGCACAACAGACCTTTCGCAAGATTGGGTGCTCCACAAACATTTGTCAAATTGAATTTGTAAGTCTGCAGGTGTTTGTGCCGGACAATGAGACATTTACAAGTTCCTGGTCTATGCTATGCTTTAATTACCTACGAATCTTGTAAAGAAAATGGTTCTTGAATTAGGCTGGTCATCTAAAAGCTTCTGCCCTGTTTTAAAAAATCCAGGTCAACTGTTTGTCATTTCTTGATGCTAGAAATATTTCAAATGTCTTCTAGCTAAATGTTTGAGGTGATGGCTATCCAGAATGCCCTGGTTTGATCATCATGTATTGTATGCATGTATCAAATATCACATGTATCCCATAAATATGTACAATTATCATGTGTCAAATACAAAAATTAAAAAAAAAAATCCAAGTCATTGCCACTCTGCTTCTGTGAACAGGAAACCTTTTTACCTTCAAGCCTTCCACTTACAAGGCCATACCTTTTCCTTGGGGAAAGAGGAAAGAAACACCTGTCACAAGGATCAAGACTTCTCAGACGCAGTTGGAGGTATTCAGCTGTGGGTAAACACAAAGACTGCCCTCTGCCCTCCTTTACCCTTCCAGTGAGCAGTGACTGAGGTCTAGAGCTTTGGGTTTCACTTCTAACCATAAGCAACTGTGTACAACTGTGTACCTGCTAAGGAAGAAGGCTGCAGAACCGAAAGAGGCCTCGGAGGGCACCGGCTTAAGTTACATTCCCATATTATCTCATTACCCTCACGCTTGTTTATTTACATTTCAGCCTGTCTCACTAGGCGAGACTGCAGGAGTGAAGAAGCTGGAAGAGGTTTCAAAGGAGAGTGAACGTGGTAGAAAAGGAAATATTCGATTAGAGATTAACATGTCCTCTGGGGCTTCTTTGACTTGGATTACTGTAAAAGTGCATAGGGTAGTAGTTGAGCACTCCCGGGGATGGTGGGAGGTCTCTCTGTACAGAGTTGTGGCTTTGTTTCTGATGAGTTGCAGCTGCTGTGCATAATGTAGACTAGATCAAATGGGGCATGGAGGAGAAGAGCCGTTCACAGGACCAGAGTGATGGTGCTCGCTCTCATGGCAGAATACTAAATTAATCATCTTTACCTAAACCTGTGCTTTCTCCTGGGCTGTACCTCAGTGAATACCTGCAAGTTGCTTAGGCTGTAACCTGAAGTCAGCCTACAATCCTCTCTGTCTCCAGATCCTGTCCACTTTCCTTTCCGAAGGTCTTTTGGATCCATTTCCTTCTTTCCACTTCCACTGGCACTGCCCTCATTCAGAGTCTCATCATGTCTTTGTGGATTGCAGCTTCCTTCCAGGTCTCTCAGCCTCAAGTCTTAGGCCTCCCATTCAGTTTTCCATGTTACTGTCAGAGGGATTTTTCTAAACTAACTTAAAATCTGTCCATGGTTCTCCATGGCCTTCCTGATCAAATGTGCTCCCTGAAGACTGGCCTGTGAGCCCCTTCACACCAGTAATCCTGACCCTGCAAGCAATTCCCAGAACAAAAGGCACTTGTTCTCAGATCCTGCAGCTTTCTTTGCTTGCTTCTCCTCCTGCCTGGGACTCTTCCCATCCTCCATGGTTTCTCTCTTCCTTTCCTCCTCCTCAAGTTCAGATATTTCCCTCACCCGTACCCCTCTGTTGTAGCATTTATCACAAACTACACTGAGTCTCTTGACTGGGCAGAAGAATGAATTGTTTCTCAGCATCTAGCTTTGACATAAAAGTTGCTCAATAAATACTTGAGGAATGAATGAACTCTATTAGTTAAAGTAGGGTTCAGTCATAGTTCAGGGAAGGGGCCCTGAAATAGCTGGCTCTGAAAGAAGGAAATACCAGTTATTGCGATTATGTTGTTAGATGGGTAGAAATTCGCATTCGATTAAGGGATAAAGTTTTGCGTTTTTAAGCTAAAGAAACTAAAGCCTATAAAGGCCGATTTAAAAGACCTCTTCTCTAGACTTGATGAAACGCTGTAATTGCCATCTTTGGCTGAACACTGAGGAGTTCAGGAGTGCCAAGCAAGTGTTTCCAGAAATGTCAAACCTGCTGTTTTGAAATATGTCATTCCAGGGCACAGTTAAATATACAACTTGCTCCGAAGAGGTGTGAGAAGTGGGCCGGCGAGCTGTGAAATGAAATCTGCCTAATGAGGGCTGAGGCCAGCACACACAGGGACCTATTTGCAATAAAACAACGTGACGTGATGCCTAAGAAATAGACAACATTAACACAAAGGGAGCCTACTACGTAGCACATTTCCGCTAGACATAAATGGGACACCTTTCCAGGCAGCAACTCTAAAAATGAATGCACCGCCTAGTGAGGTGCGAGCCTTACTCCTCACGAGGCGTCCCGTGCAACCGCACGTGGACAGCGGGGCTCCAGCGGGGCTCCAGCGGAGGCGGGACGGATGCGGAGAGAAGGCGTCTAGGAGACTGGGCCAAGGCTTTGACTGTCCGAACGAAGATTCTTTCGAACCTATTGATTTTTTCGAGTCTTATGATTCTTTCGAACCTTTTGATTCTTTCCATTCTCGGTTCTAAGCGTTAAAGCGCAGCTGAGAAAGGCAGCAACAAAGATGGGAAGGGAACTAGCAGGAGTTCTCAGAGAAAAATGTGTGATAATTTAGGGGAGAAGCCATAAAGAAGAGACTGAGTGAGAAGCGGAGCACACGCAGAAGACGAAACAAGGAGGCGCAGAAGAGAAGAAAAACCTTGGCGAGGGAAGAGGGTGACCAAACTCGTCCCTGACGGGAGGAAGGCAGGCCCGCCCAGAGAGAAGCGGCTGCTTTAAGGGAAGCCCCGCCCCCTGGTGGTGACGCTCCAGCAGACCCGTCCGCGATTGGTTGCGGCCGGAGGGCGGGATGGGGTTGCTAGGCGCGGAGGGGATCCGGCGGGCCCCGGCCGCCTGGAGCGCGGAGCCGCGGGAGCGGAGCCTGGGTTAGCTGCGGTGCTGGAAGATGGCGAGCGGCCGGGAGGAGCGGCCGCCCTGGCGGCTGGGGCGGCTCCCGTTGCTCCTGTGGCTGCTGCTGCTGAGGAGCTCGGCCCGGGCGGCTCACATCAAGAAGGCGGAGGCTACGACGACAACGACGAGCGCGGGCGCCGAGGCGGCCGAGGGCCAGTTCGACCGCTACTACCACGAAGAGGAGTTGGGCTCTGCGCTGAGGGAGGCGGCGGCCGCGGGGCCCCCCGGCCTGGCCCGCCTCTTTAGCATCGGTCGCTCGGTGGAGGGCCGGCCGCTGTGGGTGCTGCGCCTCACGGCCGGCCTGGGGTCGCTAATCCCTGAGGGCTACGCGGGGCCCGACGCTGCCGGGCCGGACGCTGCGGGGCCGCTGGTGCCCGGCCGGCCCCAGGTGAAACTGGTGGGCAACATGCACGGCGACGAGACTGTGTCGCGCCAGGTGCTGATCTACCTGGCCCGCGAGCTGGCGGCTGGCTACCGCCGCGGGGACCCGCGCCTGGTCCGCCTGCTCAACACCACCGACGTGTACCTGCTGCCCAGCCTCAACCCCGATGGCTTCGAGCGCGCCCGCGAGGGCGACTGTGGCCTCGGTGACGGCGGCCCGCCAGGGGCCAGCGGCCGCGACAACAGTCGCGGCCGCGACCTCAACCGCAGCTTTCCTGACCAGTTTAGCACCGGCGAGCCCCCCGCCCTGGACGAGGTGCCCGAGGTGCGCGCCCTCATCGAGTGGATCCGCAGGAACAAGTGAGTGTTGCCTGCCCCCTCCCCGTCCGTGTGAGCCTCCAAGGGCCGAGGCTGGTTCCGGCACCCAGTAGGCGCTCAGACAATGCTGGCATAAGGGGTGGCGGTGGTGAAGGTGAAGGGAGACACCCTGTAACGGAGACAGGGCCCAGGCCGCGTAGCCTCCCGTCCTGCTAATCGTCAAAGAATTGCCTCCTAGAGACTGTCATTTGTTCAAGGGATGGCTGGAGGGGACACTCCTTTCTGACATTCTGGTCCCTTTTCTCACAGGGGCATAGAATATGAGCGAGAAGAGATCTTAAGGATAACCTAGGTCAGCTCACACATTTGATAGATAAGCTGTCAATGTTGTTATCTTCTATCAAAAGTGCCTAATGTTATGGGCGCTATGCTAATTTTTTCTGTGACTGCAGTATCTCACTTTATTTTGGCCACAACCTGATGTCATAGACACCATCAGTTTTGCATATGGGGAAATTGAGGGTCAGATTGGTTAACTGATTTACATAGGAGTGTGGTTGGGACTTAGAATTAGGCAATCTGATTCCCGATAGTCCTTTTAGCCACGGAGGGAGACTGGAGCCCAAAAATGGCAGAGGATATTCCCAGGATCTTCCCCTTGCCTGTTTGAGAGAAACTGGTTTTTCTCTAATTTTTACCTCTGACTCAGCTTAAGAAGATATGGACTTAGCTGGAGAACTTGCACAGATCTGTGAGCCGCTTCATTTTAGACTCTAAAGGGTTTATGATGCCATTTGTGCACCTTATTAGCCTGTGCAGAATGACTAATTGTCACGCTTTTAATACACACTTTAAGTGTTATTAATCATTGCGCGAGGTTTAAACAGTTACAAAGTAGAAGAATGAGGACCTCAAGAAATTAGTATAAAACAAGAGAATGTTATAAATATTTATGAGGTATGTTGATGCACACAGTTAAACTTTACAGGAATTGTTCCCACTGGCAAGATGTGTGTGGGCTGCAATAACACGGACCATCTCTGTGGAAGAGGTAGAGCTTGAGCTATCTCCAGAGATGGGCAGGATTTTCAGCAGAAAGGAGAGGAATGAAAGAAGAGGGAACTCACTCCAGATGGCATAGTGTCTGAAGTGAGCAGGCATCTCTTCCCCTTTTTAAGCATCAGCTTTTCCCCATTTTTCTCTCTTCATAAGGCTTTTGCAGCAATAGCTAATCATTCCATCTTGATTAAAAGAAGGTTTCTGAGGGACTGCTAAGATAAAGAAGTTTACCTGCGGGACTTGGAATCATTTCTCCTACAAGACTTCAGTCATATATAGAAGATCTAGAAAATTCGTGGGCGTTAGGACAGTTCCTGAGTCTTTTCATCTTCTATCTTTTGCTTTACTCCTCTTGATAAGCTCTCTTATAGATATATAATTTCACATCGACTTTCTGGGAGGATTTTTTTTTTCTTTTAAGTACGATCGTGTCATGACCTCTGAACATCTGCATAAGAAATATGACTTTGACATACACTTATTGACAGAGCTGTGATGGCCAGGGCTTTTTGGAGATGATACATCAAATGCACTGTTTGCATTGCTTAAATGTTTAAAATGCTCTGTTCTTGCACCTTTAAAATGCTGTGATCCTTGCAGGGATGTAAATTCTGTGCCTGGATTTTTCTTTTCAGTGTTAGTTGTGCTGTGACCAAATATGAAAATAAGCTTTCTCTTGGTGCGAGTCGCCTTGAGGCTATACAGAGTCATTTTGGTCTGTGGCTGTGGACTATCCTAATCATATCTGTTCTTCAAACATGTAACTCTAATTAATCAAAAGGGAAAGTAGGTGATCATACATGGTGAAGAGTATATCCATCCTAACTCAGTCTTCAAAAATTCACTCAAAATGAGTACTCTGTGCTATTAACCAATAACAAAGGACACTGATATGTGAATAAAATTGAAAACACAAGCACACACACAATTTGATATTGATACCTAAATATAGCGTCAGCTTTATGGATAGGATGTTTTTAAAAACTCAAACATTAGTCTATATGGGAAAACTACCCTTTTCAGTGTATTTTGTGAGGTAAACCATTTGAGTAATTTCTTGATACCCTATTCACTCAGCTATATTCGAATTAGATTTTTGTTGTTATTTTGAAAATGTAAAATTTTAAGGCTTAATTTCCTCCAGCTTAGGAAAATGAAGTTTATTTTCTTTGTTTCACTTTGTATTTCATCCAATAGATGTTGAGACAAATACTTAAGAAAATATGCCAAAAATTAACTATATCATTCAAATGAAGATTTTATAGTTGACCCCTATATTTTTTTCACACTATACTTCTTTATTTATTTTTTTTTCATTTTTTTTGAGACGGAGTCTTGCTCTGTCACCCAGGCTGGAGTGCAGTGGCACGATCTTGGCTCACTGCAAGCTCCGCCTCCCGGGTTCAAGCCATTCTCCTGCCTCAGCCTCCCAAGTAGCTGGGACTACAGGCGCATGCCACCGTGCCCGACTAATTTTTTTGTATTTTTAGTAGAGATGGGGTTTCACAGTGTTAGCCAGGATGGTCTCGATCTCCTGACCTCGTGATCCACCCACCTCGGCCTCCCAAAGTGCTGGGATTACAGGCTTGAGCCACCGTGCCTGGCTACTTCTTTAAGTGAATATACCTGCTTAGATTTTCACAGGAGATTAGCATATAAATGATATTTGAATGTGTTTGTGAAAAGCATTATCACAATGTTGAGAGTGGCTGCAGATTATTTTTTCGGGGGGCTTATGTACACATATCTATGATTTTCTGAGTCTTTGAAATTTAGTTTGTTAGATATTAAGTTATTTTAATTTTTTTCAAGTTATCTATGGGGTTACCTGAATAGCGTAATAGAGTTAATTTAGAGATTAACTGTTTAATATTTATAAACTCATTTGTAAATCTATATTTACCAGCTACTTTAAATCTTATGCAAGGAATGATATGTGATACTGAAGTCAAGTATGAAAAACATTTGAGAGAATTCATTTGAATGGAAACCATAAAGTACCTTTCAAATAAGATTGGAGTTGATTTGCAAAGTTGATTTGACAAAAACTCAAAGCATAATCTTACAGCCATTGTAGTAGGTGTCACTTTCTCTTGAAATCTTCATTATAAGAGTGGCATTGGTACTTTCAAAACTGTGTAATTACAGTAAGGAAAATCGAAGTGAATTTTATTACTCAAGTAGATTGCAAATATTTCATTGTTCAAAAGTATTTGGTTAGGCCATTTTTGACAATATTTCTGAGAAGTGTTGCATGAAATGTTGAACAAAATGAAAAACAGCATTTTGTAGAGAATCTTGGATTTTAAAGTTTTAATTAAAATGTATAATTAAAGTAGCATGCTTTACTTATTTAGAATATTTAGTTATCTATTCTATTTTACTAGAATATGAATGCCCAGAGGGCATTTGTTTGTTTGTTTCGTTCACAGATGTATCTATCCCTGGAATGTCGTTTGGCAAATAGTTGACACTCAAGAAATGTTTGTTGCTGAATGGATTACCTGAGCTGCCCCAGCCTTCTTATAACTTTCCCAAAGTCAGTGGGGGAAAAATATTTAAAAATTATTTTAGAATTACAAACCAGAGAGTAAATTGTTAATACCTTAGCTATAGAGGAGAGGTGGGTAGAGTGGAATCAGAAAGTTAGAATATTTTCTTAGTTTTTGTTTGTGTATCATTGTCTTACAAGGACTGGCAGTGGAAGTGGGGAGTAGAATGATAGTTTGTAAGGCAGTGTTTCCCTAAACAGGATGCTAGATATCTCCAAAGAAATGAACATTTGTTGAGCAGGGGCTGTAAAGCGGTCTTTATGCCAGATTACGTTTCATGTGTGTTATCTTAATTTTCATAACAACTCTGGGAAATAGGTAGCATTAATCCCCATTTTACAAATGAGAGGAAAACTGAGGTTCAGTGAATTTAAAGGCAGTAACTTCTGATTATGTTATATTACTGGTGAGCAACAGATCTGCGAGACGAAATGTTCTTACCCATATTTGTCTGTCTGTGCCATTGCCACTACACCAAATGGCATTCTTCTCTGGTATCTGGAAGGGTGCTAATTAGAATTATATTAGTTTTTAGCTAGTTTCTTTTCATAGTCCATGCTAGTGTTTAATCACTGTCCTTATTGGCAAAGATCTATCTTCTGATGAACAGATTTTGTGTTACAAGTAATTTTCATTGTTTGATCTTCTCTGGGATAATACTACTCATCATGCTTAAAATAATCTTTCAAATTAGACATGATAGGTTTATTTTTTTTTCAAGCATATAGAGAAATGTTATATATCAACCCCCTTTAGAGTTTCTGTAGGTCAGTTAATTTCAACAACAGAAAGGCAGAAGCAAGAAAATCCAATTTAGAATGGAAATAGAAAAGTATTTAATCTCTACTGATAGTAATGGTTTAAGCTGTTATACAAGGGAAAGATGCTTAAATAGGACTTAAGCATTTTTTTTTTTTTTTTTGCCTTTAGCGTTTAGCTTTTACCATAAAAGGAATTCTTCAGTATTTCTATATAGATAAGTTTGACCAAATTGTAGGGTTCGCTTAAAAGTAGCAGCATTAAAAAAAAATGTTTCTTTTATAGGAGAGCCTTGTCTCCACGTCAGTTTATTTTTTTAATGGCCCAATCAGAAACATTGGGCCTTGAAAGAGCTGCTTCTACAGTGATGCAATGGAGGACTAGTCTTTGATATGCTGTATTGTTTTTCTCTGTAAGCAGCTCACTGAATCAGGTTATTTTCTTTGTTTTTTCCTGAATCTCCTCAACTATGGCTTCTCTCTTGAAAATGTGAATTTAGTATATTGTGAAACTGGAGTGAAACACAAAATATCCTTTTAAAAATTAGATTCCCTATCTTAAAAATTCTCTTTGGATGGTAAATGTAAAAAGCATAAAAGTTATTAAGCTAACATACATACAATGAATATTTATATATACCAGCCATGTTTTCTATGAAATTTACATATTATGAAATACAAGTCGTAGGCTGAACTATATGAAATTGTCATTTTTGTGGGTCAAAAAATGGGTGAGGGCCAGGCACAGTGGCTCGTGCCTCTAATCCCAGCACTTTGGGAGGCCTGGCAACATAGCTACCAAACAGAAAAGGGTGAATATTGGCAAGCTCAAAGCTCATATAGTTCAACCTAATACATGAATTTGGAGTTCCCTAAATAAGACATTTCCTGAAATACTAATTTATACTGTGTTATCCAGCTGTGTTTTCAATGAAGGAAAACTCTTTGAAGTTACTTTAGGTTAACCTGAATTGTTAAAGCTGTTTGAAATCTTAAATTGATAATACTTTCTTTCCATTTTCTTTTTTTGTTGTTGTTAGTCTCCTTATAACAGATAACAACTGATAGAGTTGTTTTCTAGGTCTCCAAGAGAGATATTGGAGTTTATTTCTAAAAGATTTTGTGGAATTTTTTAATGCATGGTGTTTTGTGTCCTTTTTTTAGTGATACGTAATTTGGTTGTATTTTCAAAGGTTTGTGCTTTCTGGAAATCTGCATGGTGGCTCAGTGGTAGCAAGCTATCCTTTTGATGATTCTCCAGAACATAAGGCCACTGGAATCTATAGCAAAACCTCAGATGATGAAGTCTTTAAATACTTGGCAAAAGCTTATGCTTCAAACCACCCCATAATGAAAACTGGTGAGCCTCACTGTCCAGGAGATGAAGATGAGACTTTCAAAGATGGAATCACAAATGGCGCACATTGGTATGATGTGGAAGGTATGCAAAGCATTGAGTTTGCTACATTTTCCCCCTTGTTCGTTGAGATTTCTTATGTATATTCTGAGCAGAAAAGAAGAAAATTTGTAGAAATTTAACTTTAAAAAATATTATTTCTTTTTATTTTGAAAATGTCAAACCTACAACAAAATTGAAGGACTACCTGAAGTCCTATCTGTCCTTCATTTAAATTCACCACTGTTATCTTATCCCAGATGCCTTGCCTCTCCCTCTCCCACATTTTCACTCTCTCTACATGCACATGCATGAGCATGCACACACACACACACACACAATCACACAATCTTTTGCCAAACCATCCAAAAGTAGGTTGCAGATTTCACAACACTTTTCCTGTAAGTTTCTCAGTATGTATTTCCCAAGTACAGGGACATTTTCCTGTTTAACTGTAGACTATTACTATAACTGAGAAATCAACGATAATTTAATATTATCATATCATATGCTGTCCATAACTCAGATTTCCCCCATTATGTCCAAGGTAGCCTTGGTAGCCCTTTTTTCACCAGATCTAGGATCCAATCAAAGTTCAAGCATTGCATTTGGCTCTTGTAAAGAGACCATGCTAATAGTCCTATGGAAAAATTCCATAATCTAGATTGTCACTTTCTTCATGATAAGATTAGGTCAGATTTCCTAGCAAGATGCTTATATAGATCATGTTGCACATCATATAAGGAGAACTATAACATCAAGCTGTAAGAAGCCGAGTTGGACAGCTTGGTTAACATGGTGACCACCACCAACCAGGTCTCTCCATTTAAATTTAAAAAATACAATTTTTAAAGAGATAGGGTCTCACTCTGTTACCCAGGCTGCAGGGCAGTAGTATAATCGTAGCTCACTGTAATCTCAAGCTCCTGGGCTCAAGCGATACTCCTGCCTCAATCTCCTGAGTAGCTGGAACTATAGATGTATACCACCATGCCAGCTAATTTTTACATTTTTTGTAGAGATGGGGTATCGCTGTGTTGCCGAGGCTGATCTCAAACTCCTGACCTCAAGCGATCCTCCTACCTCAACCTCCCAATGTGCTGGGATTATAGATGTGAGCCACTTCACCCAGCCCAAATCTCTCCATTTTACATAAAGGCACATTTTCCTTTGTATTTTAATCTGTGAGGTGATCATGGAATGCTGATTTTTAATTTTTATTGTGGTAAAACATATATATAACATGAAATTTGCCAGTTTAACTGTTTAAACATTTTTAAGTGTAGAGCTCAGTGGCACTAATTTTCACAATGTTGTGCAACCATCACCACTATTTCTAAAACTTGTTCATCATCCCAAACAGAAACTCTGTAAGCATTAGATAATAATTCCCACTTCCATCTTTATCCCTTACCCCTAGCCATTGGTAACCTCTAATCTACTTTCTATCTCTGTGAATTTGCCCATTTTAGATATTTTATATAACTGGAGTTATACAGTATTCTTCCTTTTGCATCTGGCTTATTTTTCTTAACATAATGTTCTTAAGGGTGATCCATTTTGTAGCAGATATCAGAAATTTATTTATTTTTATGGCTTAATAATATTCCTTGAATGTATATGTTATAATACATTTTGTTTATCCATCTGTTGATGAGCACTGAATTGTTTCCATCTTGGCTACTGGGAATAATGCGTAATGAACGTTGGCGTTCAGGTATCTGTTTGAGTCCTTATTTTCAATTCTTCTGGATATATGCCGAGGAGTAGAATTGCTGGGTCAAATGGTAATTCTATGTTTAGGTTTGACAGACTATTTTCCATAGTAGATATACCATTTATATTCCCACCAGCAATATATAAGGGTTCCAATTTCTTATGAAATGTTATTTTTTTAAGAATTGTTTGTTTGTTTGTTTGTTTCAGATGGAGTTTCGCTCTTCTTGCCCAGGCTGGAGTACGGTGGCATGATCTTGGCTCACTGTAACCTCTGCCTCCTGGGTTCAAGTGATTCTCCGGCCTCAGCCTTCTGAGTAGCTGGAATTACAGGTGCCTGCCACCATGCCCAGCTAAGTTTTTGTATTTTTAGTAAAGATGGGGTTTCATCATGTTGGCCAGGCTGGTCTCGAACTCCTGACCTCAAGTGATCCACCCACCTCAGCCTCCCAAAGTGCTGGGATTACATGCATGAGCTACCGTGCCTGGCAAGAATTGTTAATACAAGCTTGAACTGTTTATCTTTTCTCTTTAAATGCTATGAAAACAGCTATTACTGTTTTTAAACTTTAGGTATACTTTGAATAATAACGTTTTTGTTTTTATGCACAGATGTAGATGTAGAGGGAACTTAGAAAGAACAAATCAACCAATGGAAATGTCATCAGTGTAAATTGTTTCTTTTCTAGGAGTCTGCCCATGATGAAATGCCTTAGGTCTTCCTTACCTTTTTATTGGCAGTCACCTTATAAAGTGTCTTATGACATGTCTCTTGATGTGTATTTAAACCTTTGAATTACTCTTTTACTTTTTATATCAAGCCATATGTACCCAAAATGGGTCATAAGTTTGAAAACTTAATACTTTTGTTATGGGATCTTTGGGGTGTTGCTTTTTTGGCTGGAAACCTCTGTGCCTCGTGGTACCTTTGCCCAAGTTCTTGTCCTACATCCAGGAAGAATGAGGTATGCAGACAAGTGGAGGGTGAGCAAGACAAAGAGGAGCTTTATTGAGCTCAGAGGAGACCTGCAGTGGGCAACTCCTCTCTGTAGGCCGGTCACCCAGTCAAGTGTTCAGCCCTCAGCACCAAGGAGGCCCTGGAGTGGGTGGTTCCTCTCTACAGGCAGGTCATCCTGATGAGTGTTCAGCTTTCAGCAGAGAGGAGCTACCCTCTGATTGTCCCATCATCTCTCCATCCTCTGCCTTGCTCTGGCTGAGCCCAGTGCTTTTATGGACCTCAGAGAGGAGGAAGTTGGTTCATGGGCACCACGGGCAGCCTGGAAAAGGCACCACAAGTCCCCACTCCAGTCCATGGGACTGGCAGCCTGGCCCCTAGCCTTCAGGCCCTGCCTGGCCTGAAGGTGGGGCCTCACTAGGGACCCCCTCCCTTCTACTCAGGAGCTGGTCTACCTCCTGCTGCCTTCCATGGCATCCCGGCTGCTCGTGCCAAGGGGCACCTGCAAGCCAGTGCTGATTCGCCTTCAGTCCGCAACCTTGGTTCCCTCTTCCACGCTTGTCAGTGCCCAGTCCGGGGGTGGGGGCCCAGGCAGCAGGGCCCAAGCATGTGCATACCCCTCTGGGCTGTGACAGTGCACTGCCTCAGCTCCAACCCCACGCCGAGATAGGAGCAGATGCAGGAATGGGGAGAGGCCAGGCATCAGGAGCAGGCATCTCCAAGCCTGCAAGGGTAAGGGGGTCCTAGGAGGTCGGGGGATACAGCTGCTGCCAGCTCCCAGCTCCCAGCTCCCAGCTCCCAGCTCCCGCCAACTTAGTGGAGTATGCAGCCCCAGCCATGCCCCCTGGGGGCCTTGAGGGGGGTGCTCCTAATCCTCACTGGACCTGGGCCAGTGACTGGGCCAGGGGCAACATTGCTGTAAGCTTCCCTGTTGCCCTGCGGCTAGGGGGTGGCCCGGAGCTGGTTGCGGGCCTTGGGCCTGGCTGTCAGGAGTGTCAGGCTGGGAGGTCACCCCACGTGGGGTGGACACCGGGGACTTGGCCCCAAGTGGCCAGTGCAGAGCTTCCTCCCGAGCCCAGGAACCTGGGACCCTCAGTGGGGTGGGCGCAATGGCTGCACTTCTGGCCAGGTCCCCAAAGCTGGAGCCGCTCCCGCCTTCTGCCCTGCCCCCGAGGCACGGCCGCAGCTCCACATAGGGGTCCTTCTATGCCTGACTACATTACTCCCCTGCTGTGCTACTCTGGGCCTGACCCCATTACGGCAACCCCCAGGGCAGCAGGCTGTGTGGGGTGGCAGCAGAAGGGGTGGCTGTCCGCCTGCTTCCTGCACCCTCCAGCCTGCTGCTGCTATCACTTTCTAGAGTTTTCTGATCCTCCTATAGTTTCTGCCAGTGTTTCTTGACTATCAGAATCATTCAAAAAGAGGTTTGACATACTATTTAGAAGTCAAACCTTCTCCCCATAACAATTAGAGGTGATTTGAAAATCATTAAAAGTTTTTTTTATAGATAACGGACTTACTTTAATGTGTAATTTTTATATTTCAGTCCTTAGTAAATATATTTAATAAAACCTAACTTTGTGACCTGGTGGTTTTGTAATCTAGTCAAGTTGCTTCATTCATTTGAGATGATGTTACTTAAAATAATGGGGTAAATAAGTACTCAACTTTGCCTTTTTGGAAAAAGTTGTAAAAGGTTAGAAAGTAATTTCTAACTGACAATTGAGGAAGGTAAATCTATCTCATACTTAAAAAATAAATATCCTGCCTCTACAAAAAGTAGGCGTACTTTGGTGTTA
Organism: Theropithecus gelada; assembly: GCF_003255815.1. NCBI lineage: Eukaryota > Metazoa > Chordata > Mammalia > Primates > Cercopithecidae > Theropithecus > Theropithecus gelada. The sequence continues at coordinate 4,004,454 of NC_037684.1, forward strand.
AGGCCAGAGATCATTTGGTGAAGCTAGTTATGATCAGATTTTTCTGATTATTCAAACATCTGAAGAAGCTACATTATGCTGCTGTCATTTTTATTTTTATGAGCATCAATTTTTCTCTTGTTTCAGCAGGATGGTCACATATGTCCTTGTTATTTCTACAATAACTAGGTTATTTCTCTTCATACCTCAGCAAATATTGAGCAGTTTCTCCTTGAAGAGGAGGCTGTGATGGTTTTAGTTTCAACAGAGTGAATTCATTGTGTTTAGCGAGTAAGATGTTGTAAAATCGGCCGGGCGCGGTGGCTCAAGCCTGTAATCCCAGCACTTTGGGAGGCCGAGACGGGCGGATCACGAGGTCAGGAGATCGAGACCATCCTGGCTAACACGGTGAAACCCCGTCTCTACTAAAAATACAAAAAACTAGCCGGGCGAGGTGACGGGCGCCTGTAGTCCCAGCTACTCGGGAGGCTGAGGCAGGAGAATGGCGGGAACCCGGGAGGCGGAGCTTGCAGTGAGCTGAGATCCGGCCACTGCACTCCAGCCTGGGTGACAGAGCCAGACTCTGTCTCAAAAAAAAAAATAAAATAAAATAAAATAAAATAAAATAAAATAAAATAAAAAGATGTTGTAAAATCTTGTGACTAGGCATGTACTCAAAAAACCCGGATGTCCTGGAGTAATTTTTGTTTGTTTGTTTGTTTTTTTTTTTGAGACAGAGTCTTGCTCTCTTGCCCAGGCTGGAGTGCAGCCGTGGTCTCAGGTCACTACAGCCTCTGCCTCCTGGGTTCAAATGATTCTCGTGCCTCAGCCTCTTGAGCAGCTGGGATTGCAGGTGTGTGCCACTATGCCGGCTAATTTTTTGCATTTTTAGTAGAGACAGGGTTTTACCATGTTGATCAGGCTGGTCCTGAATTCCTGGCCTCAAGTGATCCGCCCACCTTAGCCAAGTGCTGGGATTATAAACAGGAGCCACATGCTCAGTCGAGTAATTTTACTGATGCTCTATGTGATATGTTTAGGAATTCTAGCTTAAAGAAGTATAGACCTTTAGAGCTGAAAGTGAATATATTGATTTAGTCCAACCGTTTTGTTTTAGAGAAAATCAAGGCCTGAGAGAGGAACTAACTTGTGCAATATAATTTATTCATATAGCAAATATTTACTGAGTTCCTGCCATGCCACATACACTGTATTAGGTGATAGGTATACAGTGAGAGCAAAACAGAAACAACTCCTGCTCTGAGGAATCAGACAGTGTATTAGTAGTGTGGAATGAGGGGTGATTTGGGCCCTAGTGCCTTTGCCTTCATTGCCAGGGCTGACCTAGCATATCTAGCTGCCTATATGGGTGAGCCTTGCTTCGCTCAACATGTCTCACAAACCTCCAGGATCCATTTAGGAAATGGCTATCCTAATAAGGCTAATGAATAGCCACATCCCCTTCCAAAGGCTTGTTATTGTGAGACCTACTCTGGACTTGTTCATGGAGCAGGATGCCTTTTTTTTTTTTTTTTTTTTTTTTTGAGATGGAGTTTCACTCTTGTTACCCAGGATGGAGTGCAATGGTGCAATCTCAGCTCACTGCAACCTCTGCCTCTTGGGTTCAAGCGATTCTAGTGCCTCAGCCTCCCGAGTAGCTGAGGTTATGGGCATGTACCCCCATGCTCGGCTAATTTTTGTATTTTTAGTAGAAACAGGGTTTTCCCATGTTGGTCAAGCTGGTCTTGAATTCCTGACCTCAAGTGATCCACCTGCCTTGGCCTTCCAAAGTGCTGGGATTACTCACCTGAGCTACCGCACCCGGCTGCCATTTTTTTTTTTTTTTTTTTTTTTAATCACAGCGCGCTGATTTGTATGCCATTTGCCTACCTTTCTTCACAGTGTTGAAGACATTGTAAAAATCATACGATGTTTTAGCATGTTTATTCTAAAGCAGATTTAATAAAAACTGAACTGTAGTTTTAGGTCAACTTTTAGGCCATGGCATGTGCTTGTAGTCGCAGATACTTGGGAGGGCCAAGGGGGGAGGATCTTGAGTTCAAGCCCAGCCTGGGCAAAATAATGAGACCCTGTCTCCAAGAAAACAAAGAGAGAAAAAAGAATTGCCTTCTTTCAACTTATACAATTTAAGGAAGGGCAGGCAACTTATAATTGAAATTATTTGATCAAAGATGATAGTTTTATGTAACTTTTAGAAGTTTTCTTGGGCAGAACATGTTACATTTTATTTTCTTGCAGATAGAAGAACAGTGGAAGGCAGTGCAGTGTAGTGGCAAAGAGAGAGCTTTGGAATCCTGTTGCCTTAGGTTGGAAATCACAGCTCTACCTTGACTAGCTGTGTGTATGTGTGTGTGTGTTGGGGGGGCGGGTATGGGTGAGAGAGAGAAATAATATTGGACAAGTTAATGAATTTCTCTAGGCCTCAATTCCCACTTATATAAAAGTAGAATAAATACTATCTACTCACAAGATTAGGAGGCTCAAGTGAGAATGTGTGTAAAGCACTTTAGCCTAGCATCTGGTGCCATGGCTACTTATCTCTACTAGAGTTTAAACTTACTCTTGAAGGTAGGGACTTTGTTTTATTCCATTTTCTATTTCTAGCACACAGAACCATGCCTGGTATATAGAAGGTAAACGGTAGTCTTTTTGGAATAAATGAATTTTTGCCATCCGAAATATAAATACATAGTTATTTGATCTTTAGATAATCTTTTTTTTTTTTGGAGACAGTGTCTCACTCTGTCACCCAGGCTGGAGTGCAGTGGCGCGATCTCAGCTCACTGCAGCCTCTGCCTCCCAGGTTCCAGTGATTCTCCTGCCTCAGCCTCCCAGTTAGCTGGGATTACAGGCACGCACCACTACACCTGGCTAATTTTTGTATTTTTAGTAGAGATGGGGTTTCACCATGTTGACCAGGCTGGTCTTGAACTCGTGACCTCAGGTGATCTGCTTGCCTCGGCCTCCCAAAGTGCTAGGATTACAAGCATGAGCCACTGCGCCCGGCCTAAAATCTTAGATCTTTAGATAATCTTATAGAAATTTATAAAAATGTTCTTCCTAGTTTTGCTCCTACTCTGAGAAAATAAACTTGCCTTACTGGTAGATCCTAGATCATTATTATTTGAACTTTTTTTTCTTACTTGTAACCTATAATATGAAATACCTTTTAGTTGTTTATGTACATTTCATATATATATATGTGTACATAAAAAAACAATTTCATGGAACAGTGCTTTTACTATACATTCTGGTATTATTTCTTTTAGTTTGTTCTATATCATTCTTTTAAAAATATGTCTGAACCCACTAATATATCTCACAACCCACTAATGGATGATGACCTGCAGTTTGAAAAAACACTATTCTTGATCACTCTGTGGTAGAGTGATCATTTATTTTCAAATAAATAAGTAGAAACAAACATCTTACAAGTTATGTGTAATAACTTATTATTTGGGTTTTTCCTCCCAACTTGTTTATATGTTTCACTTATTTCCAGTGAGGACTGAGCCACAGATATTTATCTTAGATGTTCTACTTTTAGATTGCCTTCCCTAAATTATGAATGAGTATTGAGTTAGGAAATTGGTCAGAAATATAGTTGTCAGGCCTATGTATTGCTCATGTGAGCCTATGGATTCTATGATTAGTTAGGACAGCTGCCATAAAGCTTTATATTTGTCTTCTTAAGCCACTATAAACTTGAGGCTGAGCCTTTTCAAACTAGCAATTATGATTGTTTTCTCCTCTGGAAGAAGAAGAAACTGTTCTGTGGGTTTATCAAACTTTCTTCCCTCTCCTTTTATATAATGGACAGAGTTATGAAATGTGGCCAGAAAGCATATAATGTAACCAATTCAGTTTTTTGTGTGAATATCAACTTCTTGAAGGTCAGACTGAGCAGTAGCAATGTGCTTTAAATATTGAAGTATGTTTGACTGGAAGTAGATTGTTGATGGAAAAGGAAGAGCATGGGGAAAATAATTACGCACCTGTTTTCAACAATGCTGTTGAAAGTTTAGATTTGGTCCAGAAATGGACCAGAAAGCTTATTTTTGAGGAGTATTTTCTGTGTCATTAAATAGGGTATTATGAATTAACCCATATAACACCAGAAAATTGTAATCTAAAACAAAAAGGAATAAGATGAACAGTGTATAAATGTAAAAATACAACATCTGATATTAAGAAACAGACAAATCCATAAATATAGTAGGAAGTTGAAAATAGGCCTTTTTCAGAACTGTTAGGTCATAAAGATCATAACTGTTAGATCACAAAAATGTGAATAAGGATACAGTGGATTTGAATAACATAAATAAACCAATCTGACCTAATGAACAGGTACAGAATACTGTCCTTATATCTAATTTTCCTGCAGAGCCTTTTTACTAATTTGAGGTATGGATGACTAAGAAACCAGCTGTCACACTTAGGGAAGATGCATCTGGTTCTGTTAGCGCTTGTGTTACTTTGTTTTTAAGATTATATATTAAAAACTAAACAACAAAGATACACAGGTAAAATTGGAGGAGCATTGGAGCGCACTTGTAATCCCAGCACTTTGGGAGGCTGAAGTAGGAGGATCGCTTGAGGCTGGGAGTTTAAGACCAACCTGGGCAATGTGGTGAGACCTCATCTCTAAAAAAATACAAAAATTAGCAGGGCATGGTGGTGCACTTCTGTAGTCACAACTACTTGGGAGGCTGAGGCAGCAGGATAGTTTGAGCCCAGGAATGTGAGGCTGCAGTGAGCTATGATTGTGCCACTGCACTCCAGCCTTTTTTTTTTTTTTTTTTTTTTGAGAGGGGAAAACCCGTGTTAAAAAAAAAAAAAAAAAAAAAGCTTATAATACAGGGTTCATAGGATCAAGTCTAATACTTCTTAGCATGGGAGCGAAGATCCCACAGTCTGACTCAAGCCTGTAAGTTTAGCCTCAGCTCCTACCTCTCCTCTGCCACCAGATTACTTGTCCTTCCCAAATGTGAACCTTCACATGTTAGGCTATTCTCTGTCTGAAACGCTTTTCACCAGTTTATCTGTAACCTCTTCTGAAACATCTCCTGTAATAACTGTCACTATCCTGCCTTCGAGAGCTTTTTGTTTATATAGTACCATCAGTATAATACTTACTTACTTATATTATTAATAGTTTTTTATTTCCTGTTAGTGTGTGAATTATTTGATGATAAGAACAGTGTAGTGCTATTCGTTTTGGAGTTATCTTTGTGCAAAATGTATTGGCAGAAAAGAGTCCTAGATGAGGGAAAACTAGAGAGGTGTTTACAGTCATCTGGAATGAAGTCTCTTTGGAGATAAGGGCTTTACCTAGAGGGCATGTAGGGGAATGAAAAAGGAATATAAGATACATATATAAGAAATTATGCAAGAAGAATTGCAGAATTGACCATTGTTTAAATGGCAGAACAGAATGTCAAGGAGAGTATATCAAAGATACAACTTTGAGCCTGGATTAGAAGAAATGGGAGTGGGAAAAACTAATTGGATGGTGGGGATTGGGAGAGAGAGAGCAAGCAAGTGAGTGTGTGTGTGTGTGTGTGTGTGTGTGTGTGTGTGTGTTCAGGTGAAAGAGGAGTGAAAACTGGAAACATTAGTACTTGATGTACTAGTCACAAGTACCCAATGGGCAGTTAGGAAATAGTTTCTACAGCTTGGGAGAGAGGTCAAGATGAGAAAGAGATTTAGGAGTTTTGAGACATTTGGAAAGCATATGGCAGTGTACATGATTTTGAAAATTGAATTGATAGTGTTTTCTGGCATAATTAATTGCATGGAGCTAGAAGTTCAACCAGAACATATATATATAAATGAACAGATGTGTGCTTTTTTTTTTTTTAACCTCCAAAGTGAATACATTTCGTACTGGGATGTTTCCCTTAAGGTATGCCAACAATTCAGATATTAATTCTCAGCCTGATCATATTTTAAAGGTCCAGTTGATAATCAAATGTACATTAGTAAAGTGCTTTTGGTCTTGCACATTAAAGAGCTGGTTGAGGCTTTTTCTTCCCTTTATTTTCTCTTTTAAAATCTGAGTGCTGCCTAATTTAAAAGGAAAGCAAAAAGGTAAAACAATACTCCAAAACAGTATATTTGCTTGGAGTCATGAGTTGGCTTTAGTAAACTGAAGCATAACCTAATATAAAGACTGACCTTTAGGAGGAGTGCAGTTGTGTACTTTGTAACGTGATAATAGCCCTACATGAAGAGAACCTAACACTCCTTTAGGATTTGGCCCCCGGTCTTTAGATCTAATGTGTATAAATTGGATGTACTTTTTTTCTTTTCCTTGTTTCCTGTTTAACTCAGGTGGTAGAGAATGGGAGAGTACATTTTTTAAAAAAAGGGAAAATACAGTTCAAAGAGCTGTGTGGGAGACAGTCTTAACCAAGTTAGACAAAACTGAAAACAGATGCAGGACTGTGTAATTTAGTTTAACTCTGTAGAATCATATCATTAGCAAATATATATTCAGTGGGAGTGGTGACGGAAATAGATTTTCACAGGATAGGTTGCTCAGAATACAAAGACCAGGTTCAGTTAGTTAAGATTTGATCAACGTGAACTTGAATTTAAAAATTCAGAATTTGGGGAAATTTGTTAAGGGCAACCTCTGATTTTTCCATTCATTTGGCCCAGATTTTCTACCTTAAATTTTTTACGAACATTATGCTCATTAGCTTTTAAAAATATCTCAGAAAGTACAAAATTATCACTTAATAACTCACTTATTGCCTATAAAAAATTGTTCAGGAAATTCAAAGTCGTGAGAGAATTTCTCACTATCCTTCAAAGTAGTTTTAATAAAGTAATATCATTAAGCTCAAAATTGAAATATAGGGTAGAAATTGTCTATCTATATTCCTAGACTTTAAAATGCTTTTCCTATTTAAAAAAACACGTTGTAGTTTTCCTGTAAAAGATTAATAGGGTTCTTGTGGAATGCAGTGTGATACTTTATAGTTGCCCTGCAGAGGCAAGTAAAAAAAACAAAACAAAAAAACTTGCTGTGTTTCTTAACACTGAAGCATTGACTCTATTTTTTCTATTGGCTTTCTGTTTGAGACAGAAAAGTGAATCTTTAGTATCTTTGAATGAAAGATTGAATTTATTAGTCTGCCCTCCCTTTAAAAGCTAGATTTTCTGTAGTGAAAACAGTGATAAGAGACTTGTTTCCTAATAAAGATGGATTGAGTATCTTTAAACATATGAAGATTGTTGTGCTACAAATCAATTGAGTTTAATGGATATGAGTAGATCACTTGATCAGAAGATTTAGCTACCCATAACAATTAGCATTGGTATTGATCACAATTTGCGGTAGTACTAGACAGATTCCTAATGGTTACACTTTGAGTCTTGTTCTTTGATACTGGTAAATGAATGGTAGGTTTCTTTCTTTCCTTTCCTCTTCCTTTCTTCTCTTTTGACAGGATTTTGCTCCCTCAGCCTCCTCAGTAGCTAGGACTACAGGCATGTGCTACCAGGCCCGGCTAATTTTTGTTAGTATTTTTTGATAGAGACAGGATTTCACCATGCTGGCCAGGCTGGTCTCGAATTCCTGACCTCAAGTGATCTGTCCACCTCAGCCTCCCAAAGTGTTGGGATTACAAGCATGAGCCACTATGCCTGGCCAGGAATGGTAGGTTTCATTGTACATTGTATTCAGTTTTTTTCTGAGCATAGAAAAGTGCATTAAAAGGTAGGTTTAAAAGCAAATTGTATACCTTTGACTTTTTATCAATTCCCCCTTTGAGTGGAAGAAATACTCTTAAGTCAGTGGTTTTCAAGCTGAGGTACATATGGGGAGAGGGGGAGACCAGTTAGTTTGGATAGTTTTAAGGAAGTTAATTTCCATGGCTGGGTGTAGTGGCTCACGCCTGTAATCCCAACATTTTGGGAGGCCAGGGAGGGGGATCGATTGATGCCAAGAGTTTGAGGCCAGCCTGGGCAACAAAGCAAGACCCTATCTCTACAAAAAAAAAAAAAAAAAAAAAGTTAGCCAGGCATGGTGGTGTGCACCTGTAGTCCCAGCTATTTGGGAAGCTGAAGTGAGAAGATCTCTTGAGCCCAAGAGTTTGAGGCTGCAGTGAGCTGTGATCATGCTGCTGCACTCTAGCAGGGCGATGAAGCAAGGCCCTGTCTCAGAAAAAGAATTAATTTTTAGATCTCAATTTTCATACCTATTATTTCCTAAAATTAATCTGCCTGAGAAAGATACTTGCTGTGGAGGTTCTATCTCATATTCTCTTCTCCCAATTGACCGAAGACAGGCATACTTTTCTACCCATCTGAATCACATTATGGTGTTTTGCCTCAGAGTTTTACAAACTTCCAGGGCACTAAAACAAAAGGGACAATTTGGTGATTACTTTAATGGTTAAATGGTACCATGAAAGCATCACCCCCAATTTTTCTTTGAAAGATATATTTTCATATGTTTTCAGTAATTATTTCTTATATTTATTATTTTATTATTTACCAAAATTTGTAATAAAACTATGCCTTTTTGATAAATTATGTGCTAGTGACTATTGTAATAATTCAATTTAGAGGACACAGATTTAATACTTAGAGCATTATAGTCATTGGAAATTAAGAAAAATTTCCAATTGAAGTGTTGTAGAATGATTGGCGAAAGACTTTCAAGCGTGCAGGTATATCACATTCAAATAGCATTCTGTGGAGGAAGTGGAATGGAAAAAAAGTTCAAAGAGAAAAAGGGAACATGTGACTGGGTATGGTGGCTCACACCTGTAATCCCAGCACTTTGGGAGGCCGATGCAGAGGGATTAGTTGAGCTGAGGATTTCAAGACCAGCCTGAGCAACATAGTGAGATATGTCTCTACAAAAAGTAAAAATAAAAAATTAGCCGGGCATGGTGGTGCACATCTGTAGTCCTGTCTACTCAGAAGGCTGAGGTGGGAGGATAACTTGAGCCTGGAGGGCAAGGCTGCAGTGAGCTGTGACTGCGCCACTCCAATGTAGCCTGGGTGACACAGCAAGACTCTTGTCTCAAAAAAAAAAAAAAAAAAAGGAAGATATAAAATTCCTTAAAGACGCATGTTCAGGCAGCTTTTAAATAGGTATTTCTAGAAATCAAATCTCTGGCATTTTTATTTGGATATATTTAAAATAATAATATAAAAGTTTTATTTCAAAAAAATTGGACCTGGTGCAGTGGTTCATACAATATAATTTCAGCACTTTAGGAGGCCAAGGTGGGAGGATTGCTTTTTGCCCAGGAGTTCGAGGCCAGCCTGGGCAAAATAGTGAGACACTGTCTCTACAAAAAAAAAAAAAAAAAAAAAGAAGAAGAAAGAAAAATGTACATTGTGCAGGATATTCCTTTGTTTACAACTATTTAAACTTAAGATGAAAACTTGTGAATACCAACTTAAACATTTGTGAAGTGTTGCATATTTTTTCAGTTATTTTAGTATTAGCAAACAAATTGAAGATCATTGGTTTATATAACCCCCTGAGACACTAATAATATAAATAGAATAATAGAAACTTGCTTATTTATAATTGTTAATAAGTAGGATAAATTGCAGATCATTTATACTATTAAAGTGCTTTATTGCTTTGAGGTGCGCCTATAACTGAATGTTTTACTTCCAAAATTAAAATTTGCTTTGGCTGAATAAAGATATTCTGAAACCTGACATTTCTCCTTTTATCTTTGTTGAGCCAAATGACGTACCAAGTTAAAAAGATAAGCAAAAATATTAACTGAATCTGGCAGTAGCTGCAGCTGTTATTAATGTCAGGGCTATCTACAGATCAGTGGCTGCTCCCTGTTCAGGTGAACTCTAGCTTTGGGTAAGTAGGTTTTGTGTTGAGGAAAAAAAAAAAAAATTAAGACAACAAACCTGAACCAGCTACTTAGTTAGGATTACTTATATAGTCTTTGATATTTGGTTTCAGAAAAATAAATGTTAAGTTTAACATAGATGGCAAATAATGCCTATCTGTGACATCTCACAAAAAATTCTTAAATTATTCATAACTTAATGTCCCTATTCGGTTCCATGTTTTAAAATAATTTAAAAAAAATCCTAAACCAAAACTTGAAGTTGGTGAATAAAGACGTTTTGATATTCTAATGCTAGGATAGTTTATCTTTTTTGTCTTATGAAATAAAAATTAGTTTGCTACTCTTCTGACATTTACGAGTTTAAAGAAGATAAAGGTAGACATCACACTTCATTAATTGCCTTCTGAAAACAGGTCATTATTATAGACTCAGAGGAAACATGCTTTACTTTTATGAGATTGTATCAAGACAGAGATAAATATTTTATAATATATTTATGTTATTGATTTCATTGTAATTCCATCGTGGTCAGAGAACACCCTTTGTATGATTTAGTTCTTTTAAATATGTTAAGTTTGACCTAGGATATGATCTGACTTGATGTTTGTTCCACGTGTACTTGAAAAGCATGTGTATTCTGCCATTGTTGGGTGGGATAAATATCATTTACGGATCTAGTTAGTTGATAGTGTTATTACATTTTTGTCTATTCTTTGCTGATTGTCTTTTCTGCTGATTACTGAGAGAAGAATGTTGAAATCTGCAACCAAAATTGTGGATTTACCCATTTTTCCTTTTAGTTCTATAAATTTTTGTTTCATATATTTCAAAGTTCTGATCATTGCATGCACAGCTAGAATTATGTCGTTTTGGTGAATCTACCCTTTTATCATTATGTAATGTCCCTCTTTATCTCTGGCATATTTCCTTGCTCTGAAGTCTGTTTTACCTGATAATCATATAGCTACTCCATCTTTCTTTTGATTTGTGTGTGTGTATGGTATATTTTTTTCCATTCTTTTAACTTACCTGTACCATTATATTTAAAGTGAGTTTCTGACCTGATGCGGTGGCTCATATCTATAATTCCAGCACTTTGGGAGGCTGAGGCAGGTGGATCACTTGAGGTCAGGGGTTTGAGACCAGCCTGGCCAAAATGGTGAAACCCTGTTTCTACTAAAAATACAAAAATTAGCTGGATGTGGTGGCAGGCACCTGTAATCCCAGCTACTCAAGAGGCTGAGGCAGGAAGTGCTTAGGAACCTGGGAGGCAGAGGTTATGATGAGCCGAGATCGTACCACTGTACTCCAACCTGGGTAACAGAGTGAGACTCTGTCTCAAAAAATAAATAAATAAAAAATAAGTAAATAAAGTGTGTTTCTTGTAATTGCATAGACGGCATAGAGTTGGGTCTTGTTTTTAAACTCAGTTTTACAATTCCTGTCTTTTAGTTGGTGTGGTTGCACCATTTACACTGAATATAATTATTGGTATGTTTGGATTTAGGTCTACTTTCTAATTATTTTTCAGTTTTTCTCTCTCATTTTAATCCCACTGCTTCCCTTTTCCTGCCTTCTATTGGATTGTGTTTTTAAACTGTATCTGTTTAGTTGGTCTAGTAAATGCAGTTTACATACTTAACTTTTCACAGTTTTGCCTAAAATTAATATTTTACTTCAAGAGAAATGTGCAAACCTACCCACCATACCCTTTATCCTCCCCTTTTATGTTGTACTTAACTTATATATATATATGCTGCATTGAAAACCCCACTAGACAATGTTATAAATTTTATTTTCAACTGTCAAACACAGTCTAAGGGACTTAAGGGGAGAAAAATAGATGATTGTATTTACCATTTCTGTTGCTTTTCATTCATTCCTGAAGTTCTAAGTTTCTCTGTGGTATAATTTCTCTTCTGCCTGAAGAACCTTCTTTAGCGTTTCTTTTAAAGCAAGTCTGCTTATAATGGATTCTTTTAGTTTTCCATCTCTGAGAATGTGTATTTTGCCATCATTCTTTTTTTTTTCTAAGTTTTTGAGATGGAGTCTCGCTCTGTCACCCAGGCTGGAGTGGAGTGGTGCTATCTCAGCTCGCTGCAAACTCCACCTCACGGGTTCACGCCATTCTCCTGCCTCAGCCTCCCGAGTAGCTGGGACTACAGGCGCCGGCCACCACGGGACCTGCCTAATTTATTTTTTATTTTTTTTATTTTTAGTAGAGACGGGGTTTCACTGTGTTAGCCAGGATGGTCTCGATCTCCTGACCTCATGATCTACCGTCTCGGCCTCCCAAAGTGCTGGGATTACATGCGTGAGCCACTGTGCCTGGCCTTGCCATCATTCTTGAAGGACATTTTTATTGGATATAAAACTCTGGGTTGTGGATTGGTAGTTTGTCTTTGCTGTTTGTTTTTTAGAGTGCTTTAATAATTTTGTGCCATTGCCTTCTGGTCTCCATGGCTTCTGCTGAGAAATTCAGTCATTTGAATTTTTCTTCCCCTTTGTACACACATCATTTCTCTATGGCCACTTTCAAGACTTTATTTTATTGCTGCTGCTGCTGCTACTGCTGCTACTTCTGCTACTTCTGCTTCCTCCTTCTCTTCCTCCTCTTTCTTCTCTTCCTTCCTTCCTCTTCCTCCTCTTCTTCCTCTTCCTCTTCTTCCTCCTCTTCCTCTTGTTCTTCTTCCTCCTCTTCCTCTTTGTGTTCCTCCTCCTCTTGTTCTTCCTCCTCTTTTTCTTCCTCTTCCTCCTCCTCTTCTTCCTCTTCTTCCTCCTCTTCTTCTTCCTCTTCTTCTTGTTCTTCTTCCTCTTCCTCCTCTTCCTCTTCCTGTTATTATTATTGTGAGACAGAGTTTGGCTCTGTTACCCAGGCTGGAGTGCAGTGGCGCGGTCATGGCTCACTGCAACCTCTGCCTCCCAGGCTCAAGCTATTTTCTTGCCTCAGCCTCCTAAGCAGCTGAGACTACAGGCACGCGTCACCACACCTGGCTTGTTTTTTTGTATTTTTTGTAGAGACAGGTTTTCAACATGTTGCCCCAGCTGGTCTCAAACTCCTGGGCTCAAGTGATCCACGTGCCTCAGTCTCCCAAAGTGTTGAGATTATAGGCATGAGCCATTATGCCCATCTGACTTTTTCTCTTTGGTTTTCAGCAGTTTGATTATAAAATACCCATGCATGGATTTTTTTGCACTTAATCGTGTTTGAGATTTGCTGAGCTTCTTGAAATGTAAGTTTTTGTCTTTTGCCAAATTTATGATGTTTCTAGCCATTATTTCAACTTTTTTTTTTTTTTTTTTTTAATAGCATGGCACCATATTATTTTCTCTCCTGAGACTCCAGTGATGACAGTGTTAGGCCTTTTGGTATTGTTCTTAAAATTTTGTGTTTCTTCTTTTTTTCAGATCTTTTTTTCTTCTTTCTCTGTTATTCATAAGGCAATTCCTACTTACCCATCTTCAAGATAACTCACTTTTTCCTGTCATTTCCATTCTTCCATTAAACCCATTCAGTTTATTTTTTTAACTGAGTTATTGTATTTTTCTGAAATTCTGAAATTTCTGCTTTTTTCTTTTTTGTGTGTTTGGTATCTTTCTTTTACTTTAAGATTGTTTAATCTTACTTCCTTGGGATGCTGGGTGTGATGGTTCATACCTGTAATCCCAACAATTCGAGAGGCCAAGGTGGGTGGATTACTTGAGGTCAGGAGTTAGAGACCAGCCTGGCCAACATGGTGAAACCCTGTCTCTACTAAAAATACAAAAATTAGCCGGACTTGGTGGCGCACACCTGTAATCCCAGCTACTCAGAAGGCTGAGGGACGAGAATTGCTTGAACATGACAGGCAGAGGTTGCAGTGAACCAAGATCGTGCCACTGCACTCAACTAGGCGACAGAGGGAGACTCTGTCTCAAAAAAAAAAACAAACCAAACCAAAACAAAACAAAAACCTTACTTCCTTGGAACATGGTTATAATAACTGTTTTAAGGTTAGTCTGATAATTCCAGCATCTGGGTCATCTTGGATGGTGTCTGTTGACTTTTTTTCTTTATAATTTATTGAGCTTTTACTGGTTCTTTGAATGTCAAATAATTTTGGATTATGTCCTGAACATTTTGAATCTTATGCTATGAGATCTGGGTCTTGTTTAAGTCCTATTAAAAAATAATACTTGTTGGCTGGGCGCAGTGGCTCACACCTGTAATCCCAGCACTTTGGGAGGCTGAGGCGGGTGGGTCACCTGAGGTCAAGAATTCAAGACCAGCCTAACCAACATGGAGAAACCCCATCTCTACTAAAAATACAAAATTAGCTGGGCATGGTGGCGCATGCCTGTAATCCCAGGTACTCAAGAGGCTGAGGCAGGAGAGTCGCTTGAACCTGGGAGGCGGAGGTTGTGGTGAGCCGAGATCGTGCCATTGCACTCCCGCCTAGGCAATAATAGCAAAACTCCGTCTCAAAAAAATAAAATAAAAATAATAATAGTTGTCTGTTTGTGCTATCAGGGAATGACCCAGTTAGGTTCAGCTGCAAGTTTTGACTCACCTTATGTAAGCTATGATTCCAATGTCAGTTCAGTTTTCAAAGCCTTTATAGTGCTGTTCATATCCATACTGTATGTGCACCACTCAGGGGCCAGTCTGGGTGCTGGGCAGTAACCTGTTTTGTAGTTCAGTTCTCAGTGCTTTTGGTGTGCTGTTTAAGGTCAGACCTGTACATGTGCAGTTTAGAGATGATCCAGGTGGTCATAGACAATTTTATGGGATCCCTTTCCCACATTCCCTCATATCTGCCATCTCATTAAAGTCTCTGGCTTCCAGGGTCTTCTAGTATAGAAGATAAAGACTTGAAAGATCGCCTTTCATGGGAAAGAAAGGATGTGCAATATCATTTGTTATCAGCGAAATACAAATTAAAACCACAGTTAGATGCCACCCCACTTCCACTAGAATGCTTAAAATTTAAAAGACTTTCCAGTTGCATGAGCAACTTGTTAGGTGATGATGCAGAACAACTAAAACATGGATACATTGCTGGTGGTAATATGAACATGGTGCAACCACTTTGGAAAACAATTTCTTGCAAAGTTAAACTTACTATAAGATCCATCTGTGCCACCTCTAGATATTTACCCAAAAGATAGGAAAACATATGCCCACATTAAATCTATGCACATCTTTAATCACCAAAAAACAAGAAACAACTGAAATAACCACCACATGGTGAACAGATAAGCAAATTGAACTACTTTTATTCAGTAGAATACTTAGTAATATAATGGACAATTTATATATGAACAATATGGAGGAGTCTCAAAAGCATTATGCTAAGTGAAAGAACCCTAATACAAAAAAACTATATACTATATGATTTTATTTATACGACATTCTAGAGAAGGCAGAAATATAGGGAACGAAATTAGATTAATGGTCGCCCAGGGTCTGGGAGCTTTCTGGGACATAGAAATGTTCTGTATTTTTATTGTGGTGGTAGTTAATGTGACTGTATATGTTGCACTGTACATGTAAATAGGATGAATTTTATAGCATATAAATTATTATACCTCTGTAAACTTGACTTTTAAAAAAGCTTTAAAGCACCATGTTAACTAGAAAGATTGTCAAAATTGTTTTGAATCATTTACTTAATACTTAAGTGAAAGGAAATTATTTAAGAAGCTCTGTATGCTTCAAAGAAGAATAAAATTTAAAGTATCATGTAAAAATATTTGCCTTGTGTATTCCATTTTATAACCTTTTTTGATGCATGGCAAATATCGTGACAATAAATGTATGTCTGCAGTAATTTAAATGGCTGCATAGTAGCCCATTTTATATCATAATTTACTAAACTGGTCCTTCATTTTTGAACATTTAGATTGTTTCCAGTTTTATGCTCTTTCAATTTGAATACTATAGTCCTCATCCTTATAGCTATTATCTTGGAATAAATTTCTAGAAAAGGAATTTCTGTGTTGAGGTCATACCTATTTTAAAGATTTTATATTCATATTACTAAATATTCACCCAGAAATGTTCTGTAATCCTTTGTCATCTTTTTTTTTCTTTCTTTTTAATGAAAGACGCTTCATCTTTCATTTTCTTTAAAATTTCTTATGACAGCTTTTTGGCCAACAGATATTTTGCTAGCTTTTCAGTAGTCGAATCTGTTAGGTAGTTAAATCTTTTAGATAGTTAAATCTATTAATCTATTCCTCTCATGGTTTTATACTACTTTGTTGTCATACTTAGAAGGGCTTTCCCTATTCTGAGAGAGTAAAAACATTTATGTTGGCTGCTGGTTTTGTTAATGGCTTCATATTTATGTTAAATTCCATATGCATTAAAGAGTTTACTTGGTACGATACTGTAAACCAAAAAGTATCTATCTCTAAGATGGGTCTCAATCAATTTAGAAGTTTATTTTGCCAAGGTTAAGGACATGCCCGGAAAACATAAACACAGTCACAGAAACAGTCTATGGTCTTTGCCTTTCTCCAGAGATGATTTTTGAGGGCTTCATTATTTAAAGGGGAAAAGTGAACTGGAGGGGAAAGAGGAAAGGTATGGGCATCCACATATTGCAAGAGAAAAGGAGCAGTTGGGGGCATAGTCAATTATATATTCATCTCATGCTCAGTAAATGAGCACTTCTCATAAGATAAGGTGAATATGAAAGAGCTACCTGTGGAGATATCTACCCCTTTATCTGTAGCTATCTGGTTAGGAGCAAAAGGAAAGGCAGCTTCTTGCATGAGTCAGCTTTCAGCTTAATTTTTTTCTTTTGGCATAGTGAATTGAGTTGAATTTGGCATACCTTTCACAATATGATGTAAAATTCCATCAGTATTTTTTGCCACCTCGTTAACCTAGTCAACCAGTTTTATCCATGTAAGAGTTCCTAATTTTTCCCCCATTGGTTTTAAATATCTTGATCATATTCCAAATGCTTTTGTTTCAGTTACTGTGATTTCTATGTTGTCCCGTTGGTCTCTTTATTTTCATGAAATGAACTGGTTTAGTAAGTATAGTTTTATTATATGTACTTTAGTAATATGGCAATGCAGGTTCCTTCTTACCACTCTTATTTTTTAATTTTTTGGGGGATATTCTCAGCCATTTCTCAGAAATTCACAAAGTTACTGGTACAGTTTAACTTCTAGATCATTATGTCCAGTTGCAACAAAAAAATCTATGTTTTCATAATATTTATAAATTAATTTGGGGGAATTTGATATTTTTATAAGCCTCTTATCTAGAGTCATGATAACGCTTTACTAAAATCTCCTACATCCCTCAGTGACATTTTATAATATTGATTTATATTATGCATTTTGTTATACTTCTTCCTAAACATTTTGTGGATTGTGTTGCTGGGAACTTTTTAAAAATTATATTTGCTGACTATTGCTGAAATACAGAAAAAAATATTGATTTTTATATTGTTTTTAAGTAGTCATCTTTTTATTTCCAGTATCATTTAACATGACTTTTATTTAACTTAAATATGGTCTTATCAAAGAAAAATTTGGGGAATATATGTCAGGATTTAACTGATTATTTTCTATTTCCATTAGATTCTACACTGTGAAGCTAATATTAAAATCAAATCTATAAGACCTAAAATAAAAGAGGCTTGTCCCCTTAATCCGACTTTTAGTGATTGTTTGTAGAGCTATGTATTAAAAAGTCAATATTTATATTGTATGCTCTGTCAGACTAAGGATGCTAATTGTATTTTCTTCTCTTGGAATTAAGTCTTATTTTAAAATGATTTCTGTCCTTCCTCCCTACTTGCTGCCTGGGGGATATATTTGTATGTGTCATTAGATGGAATTGGCAAGTTATAGTCCTATTAAAGTTACTTTTAAAAACCTGATTAGGTAACACTCTAAAATGTTACGTGATCTTCTTGCTGGGTCTTAGCTAGTATTTCTTAAATTGCTACTAAAATAGGACAATTAAGGGATAGACAAAAGAATGCTAGGATTCAAGCCTGGGGATCATAGTGTTACTCTACGTCATTGCCTTCTGGCATAATGAAAGTGTGAGTTGGCTGTGTTTGCAAATTAACACAGCTATTAAATTTTACATATGCAAAAAAACCCCTTAGATTAGTTTACATTTATATGGTGCTGAAATTGTTATTATTATTTTTTCTTCTTCTTCTCTTTTTTTTTTTTTTTATTATACTTTAAGTTCTAGGGTACATGTGCACAACGTGCAGGTTTGTTACATGGTATACATGTGTCACATTGGTTTGCTGCACCCATCAACTCATCATTTACATTAGGTATTTCTCCTAATGCTATCCCTCCCCCAGTCCCCCACCCGCTGACAGGCCCTGGTGTATGATATTCCCTGCCCTGTGTCCATGTATTCTCATTGTTCAGTTCTTACCTATGAGTGAGAACATGCGGTGTTTGGTTTTTTGTCCTTGTGATAGTTTGCTGAGAATGTGATAGTTTCCAGCTTCATCCACGTCCGTGCAAAAGACATGAACTCATCCTTTTTTATGGCTGCATTGTATTCCATGGTGTATATGTGCCACATTTGCTTAATCCAGTCTATCACTGATGGACATTTGGGTTGGTTCGAAGTCTTTGCTATTGAGAATAGTGCCGCAATAAACATACATGTGCATGTGTCTTTATAGTATCATGATTTATAATCCTTTGGGTATATACCCAGTATAGGATCCCTGGGTCAAATGGTATTTCCAGTTCTAGATTCTTGAGGAATCGCCACGCTGTCTTCCACAATGGTTGAACTAATTTACACTCCCACCAACAGTGTAAAAGCTTTCCTGCTTCTCTACATCCTCTCCAATATCTGTTGTTTCCTGACTTTTTAATGATTACCATTCTAACTGGTGTGAGATGGTATCTCATTGTGGTTTTGATTTGCATTTCTCTGATGACCAGTGATGATGAGCATTTTTTCATGTGTCTGTTGACTGCATATTTATGTCTTCTTTTGAGAAGTGTCTGTTCATTTCCTTTGCCCACTTTTTGATGGGGTTGTTTGTTTTTTTCTTGTAAATTTAAGTTCTTTGTAGATTCTGGATATTAGCCCTTTGTCAGATGCGTAGATTGCAAAAATTTTCTCTCATTCTGTAGGTTGCCTGTTCACTCTGATGGTAGTTTCTTTTGCTGTGCAGAAGCTCTTTAGTTTAATTAGATCCCATTTGTCTATTTTGGCTTTTGTTGCCATTGCTTTTGGTGTTTTAGTCATGAAGTCTTTGTCCATGCTTATGTCCTGAATGGTATTGCTTAGGTTTTCTTCTAGTGTTTTTATGGTTTTGGGTTTTACATTTAAGTCTTTAAAACATCTTGAGTTAATTTTTGTATAAGGTGTAAGGAAGGGATCCAGTTTCAGCTTTCTACATATGGCTAGCCAGTTTTTGCAGCACCATTTATTGAATAGGGAGTCCTTTCCCCATTTCTTGTTTTTGTCAGGTTTGTCAAAGATCAGATGGTTGTAGATGTGTGGTGTTATTTCTGAGGCCTCTGTTCTGTTCCATTGGTCTATATATCTGTTTTGGTACCAGTACCATGCTGTTTTGGTTACTGTAGCTTTGTGGTATAGTTTGAAGTCAGGTAGTGTGATGCCTCCAGCTTTGTTCTTTTTGCTTAGGATTGTCTTGGCAATGCGGGCTCTTTTTTGGTTCCATATGAATTTTAAAGTAGTTTTTTCCAATTGTGTGAAGAAAGTCATTGGTAACTTGATGGGGATGGCATTGAATCTATAAATTACTTTGGGCTGTAATGGCCATTTCCATGATATTGATTCTTCCTATCCATGAGCATGGAATGTTCTTCCATTTGTTGTGTCCTCTTTTATTTCGTTGAGCAATGGTTTGTAGTTCTCCTTGAAGAGGTCTTTCACATCCCTTGTAAGTTGGATTCCTAGGTATCTTATTCACTTTGTAGCAATTGTGAATGGGAGTTCACTCATGATTTGGCTCTCTGTTTGTCTGTTATTGGTGTATAGGAATGCTTGTGAGTTTTGCACATTAATTTTGTATCCTGAGACTTTGCTAAAGTTGCTTATCAGCTTAAGGAGACTTTGGGCTGAGATGATGGGGTTTTCTAAATATACAATCATGCCATCTGCAAACAGAGACAATTTGACTTCCTCTTTTTCTAATTGAATACCCTTTCTTTCTCCTGCCTGATTGCCCTGGCCAGAACTTCCAACACTATGTTGAATAGGAGTGGTGAGAGGGGGCATCCTTGTCTTGTGCTGGTTTTCAAAGGGAATGCTTTCAATTTTTGCCCATTCAGTATGATATTGGCTGTTGAGTTTGTCATAAATAAGTCTTATTATTTTGAGATACATTCCATCAATACCTAGTTTATTGAGAATTTTTAGCATGAAGGGCTGTTGAATTTTGTCAAAGGCCTTTTCTGTGTCTATTGAGATAATCATGTGGTTTTTGTCATTGGTTCTGTTTATGTGATGGGTTATGCTTATTGATTTGCATATGTTGAACTAGCCTTGCATCCCAGGGATGAAGCTGACTTGATCGTAGTAGATAAGCTTTTTGATGTGCTTGCTGGATTCAGTTTTCCATTATTTTACTGAGGATTTTTGCATCGATGTTCATTAGGGATATTGGTATAAAATTCTCTTTTTTTGTTGCATCTCTGCCAGGCTTTGGTATCAGGATGATGCTGGCATCATAAAATGAGTTAGGAAGGATTCCCTTTTTTTCTACTGATTGGAATAGTTTCAGAAGGAATGGTACCAGCTCCTCTTTGTACCTCTGGTAGAATTCGGCTGTGAATCCCTCTGGTCACGGACTTTATTTGGTTGGTAGGCAATTATTGCCTCAATTTCACAACCTGTTATTGGTCTATTCAGAGATTCAACTTCTTCCTGGTTTAGTCTTGGTAGGGTGTATGTGTATATGTCCAGAAATTTATCCATTTCTTCTAGATTTTCTAGTGTATTTGTGTAGAGGGGTTTATAGTATTCTTTGATGGTAGTTTGTATTTCTGTGGGATCGGTGGTGATATCCCCTTTATCATTTTTTATTGCATCTATTTGATTCTTCTCTCTTTTCTTCTTTATTAGTCTTGCTAGCGGTCTATCAATTTTGTTGATCTTTTCAAAAAACCAACTCCTGGATTCATTGATTTTTTGAAGGGTTTTTTGTGTCTCTATCTCCTTCAGTTCTTCTCTGATCTTAGTTATTTCTTGCCTTCTGCTAGCTTTTGAATGTGTTTGCTCTTGCTTCTCTAGTTCTTTTAATTGTGATGTTAGGGTGTTAATTTTAGATCTTTCCCACTTTCTCTTGTGGGCATTTAGTGCTATATAAATTTCCCTCTACACACTGCTTTAAATGTGTCCCAGAGATTCTGGTATGTTGTGTCTTTGTTCTCATTGGTTTCAAAGACCATCTTTATTTCTTCTTTCATTTCATTATGTACCCAGTAGTTGTTCAGGGGCTGGTTGTTCAGTTTCCATGTATTTGTGCAGTTTTGAGTGAGTTTCTTAATCCTGAATTCTAATTTGATCGCACTGTGGCCTGAGAGACAGTTTGTTGTGATTTCTGTTCTTTTACATTTGTTGAGAAGTGTTTTACTTCCAATTATGTGGTCAATTCTCGAATAAGTGCGATGTGATGCTGAGAAGAATGTATGTTCTGTTCATTTGGGGTGGAGAGTTCTGTAGATGTCTATTAGGTTCACTTGGTGCAGAGCTGAGTTCAAGTCCTGGATATCCTTGTTAACCTTCTGGCTCGTTGATCTGTCTAATATTGACAGTGGGGTGTTAAACTCTTCCATTATTATTGTGTGGGAGTCTAAGTCTCTTTGTAGGTCTCTGAGGACTTGCTTTATGAATCTGGGTGCTCCTGTGTTGGGTGCATATATATTTAGGATAGTTAGCTCTTCTTGTTGAATTGATCCCTTTACCATTATGTAATGGCCTTCTTTGTCTCTTTTGATCTTTGTTGGTTTAAAGTCTGTTTTATCAGAGACTAGGATTGCAACCCTTGCCTTTTTTTGTTTTCCATTTGCTTGGTAGATCTTCCTCCATCCCTTTATTTTGAGCCTATGTGTGTCTCTGCATGTGAGATGGGTCTCCTGAATACAGCATACTGATGGGTCTTGACTCTTTATCCAATTTGCCAGTCTGTGTCTTTTAATTGGAGCATTTAGCCCATTTACATTTAAGGTTAATATTGTTATGTGTGAATTTGATCCTGTCATTATGATGTTACCTGGTTATTTTGCCTGTTAATTGATGCAGTTTCTTCATAGCATCAATGGTTTTTGCAATGTGGCATGTTTTTGCAGTGGCTGGTACCGGTTGTTCCTTTCCGTTTAGTGCTTCCTTTAGGAGCTCTTGTAAGGCAGGCCTGGTGGTGACAAAATCTCTCAGCATTTACTTGTCTGTAAAGGATTTTATTTGTCCTTCACTTAAAGGTTAGTTTGGCTGGATATGAAATTCTGGATTGAAAATTCTTTTTTTTAAGAATGTTGAATATTGGCCCCCACTCTCTTCTGGCTTGTAGGGTTTCTGATGAGAGATCTGCTGTTAGTCTTATGGGCTTTCCTTTGTGGGTAACCTGACCGTTCTCTCTGACTGCCCTTACCATTTTTTCCTTCATTTCAACCTTGGTGAATCTGACAGTTATGTGTCTTGGGATTGCTCTTCTTGAGGAGTATCTCTGTGGTGTTCTCTGTATTTCCTGAATTTGAACATTGGCCTGCCTTGCTAGGTTGCAGAAGTTCTCCTGGATAATATCCTGAAGAGTGTTTTCTAACTTGGTTTCATTCTCCCCGTCACTTTCAGGTACACCAGTCAAACGTAGATTTGGTCTTTTTCCATAGTCCCATATTTCTTGGAGGCTTTGTTCGTTTCTTTTTACTCTTTTTTCTCTAATCTTGTCTTCTCACTTCATTTAATTAATTTGATCACTGATACCCTTTTTTCCACCTGATGGAATCAGCTGTTGAAGCTTGTGCATGTGTCATGAAGTTCTTGTGCTGTGGTTTTCAGCTCTGTCAGGTCATTTAAGGTCTTCTCTACACTGTTTATTCTAGTTAGCCATTCGTCTAACCTTTTTTCAAGGTTTTTAGCTTCCTTGCGATGGGTTTGTTATTACTGACCTTCAGAAGCCTACTTCTGTCAACTAGGCAAAGTCGTTCTCCATCCAGTTTTGTTCTGTTGCTGGCAAGGGGCTGTGATCCTTTGCAGGAGAAGAGGTGCTCTGGTTTTTGGGATTTTTAGCTTTTCAGGTCTGGTTTCTCCCTATCTTTGTGGTTTTATCTACCTTTGGTCTTTGATGTTGGTGACCTACAGATGGGGTTTTGGTGTGGATATCCTTTTTGCTGATGTTGATGCTATTCCTTCCTGTTTGTTAGTTTTCCTTCTAACAGGCCCCTCAGCTGCAGGTCTGTTGGAATTTGCTGGAGGTCCACTCCAGACCCTGTTTGCCTAGGTGTCACCAGTGGAGGCTGCAGAACAGCAAGTATTACAGAACAGCAAATATTGCTGCCTGATCCTTCTTCTGGAAGCTTCATCCCAGAGGGGCACCCAACTGCATGAGGTGTCTGTTGGCCCCTACTGGGAGGTGTGTCCCAGTCAGGCTACACGGGGATCAGGGACCCACTTGAAGAGGCACTCTTGTTTGTTCTCAGAGCTTGAATGCCATGCTGCGAGAACCACCGCTCTCTTCAGAGCTGTCAGTCAGAGACGTTTAAATCTGCAGAGGTTGTCTGCTGCCTTTTTTTCAGCTGTGCCCTGCCCACAGAGGTGGAATCTATAGAGGCAGTAGGCCTTGCTGAGCTGCAGTGGGCTCTGCTCAGTTCGAGCTTCCCGGCCGCTTTGTTTACCTACTCAAGCCTCAGCAATGGCAGACACCCCTTCCCCTGTGAGGCTGCAGCCTCCCAGGTTAATCTCAGACTGCTGCAGTAGCAGTGAGCAAAGCTCCGTGGGCGTGGGACCCGCTGAGCCAGGCACAGGAGGTAATCTCTGGTTTTCCGGTTGCTAAGACCATGGGAAAAGTGCAGTATTTGTGCGAAAGAGTACTGTTTTTCCAGGTACAGTCTGTCACAGCTTCCCTTGGCTAGGAAAGGGAAATCCCCCGACCCCTTGCACTTCCCGGGTAAGGCAACACCCCTCCCTGCTTCGGCTCGCTCTCCCTGGGCTGCATCCACTGTTCAACCAGTCCCGATGAGATGAACCAGGTACCTCAGCTGGAAATGCAGAAATCTACCCCTCTTCTGTGTCAATCTTGTCGATCTCACTGGTTGCTGCAGACCGGAGCTGTTCCTATTTGGCCATCTTGGAAGCAACTGAAATTGTTATTTTTATGTGTTCTCTGTTTTGCTTCCTTACCAAGACTCTAAACTCTGGATGGAAGTAATCTCTTGTTTATAATTCCCAATAATCTTAGTATAATGCCTTACACACAACGACCATTGTATTGTGACCAATGTAGTAGTAAAAATTGGAAAAGATTTTCAATAAATATTATGTACAATGAATGCACGTGTGTGTTTACGTGTATATGTACAAGTGAAAGTTACCAAAGATGATTATAGGTCAGCAGTGACTAAAGGTGACTAATATCACCTAATGACTAAATATGACTTGCTAGGGATAGGAAAATCAGCATCTTACCCATTTCCTGCCAGACTCAAGGTGAATAAGGGAAAGCTAAAAGATTGCCTTGCCCTAGGAAACAAGGTTAAGACCAAGTTACTAGGCTTATGGTAGTTATAAACCTGCAAATATTCTGAGAAGACAAAGTCTGTTTGACATCCCCATATGGATATTCAATGGGCATTTCAAACTTAATGCATTGAAAACAAACATCTTAATTTCCCATTGCTCCAACCTCCTTTTATTCGTTTAACATATATTTATTGAAGGGCTACTATGTGGCAGGTACTGTTTTAGTGCTTGGAATGTCCATCGATGGGCATAACAAAGATCTTTGCCTTTGTGTTGTTTATAATCTGGCAGGGAGAAACAGGCAGTAAATAATAAACATCATAGGTGAATTGTTAACTGTTGTAGAAAAAGCAACAAGGTAGAAAAAGGGTAAGAGGAACTGGGAGTGCTGGTGGGATGGGCTTGGGGATAGTGATGGAGAGATGTAAGTAGCAACTTCAAATGGGGAGGTCAGGATGACCTGACTTCATTGTCAGGTTGAAACTGGAGTGAAGAGCTGGAGTGGAGGGAGTTAATCAAGTAGTAAGGATATCCGGGGGAAGAGCATTCCAGCAAAGGGAACAAGTAGAGCAAAGTCAGGAGGTACTTAAGAGTATCCAGTGAACAGCAAGGAGGCCGTGTGTCTGGTGCAGAGCCAATGATGGGGAGAGTATAAAAGGAGGTTTAGGAAGGAAGGCTGGGTGATGGGGGTCAAATCATACAGGGCCTTAGGCCACTGAAAAGACTTTGGCCTTTAGTCTGAGTGAAATACAGGGAGTCTCTGAACTGGTTTGAACAGAGAAATAACTTCTGATTTGCATTTTAACAGAATTACTCTGGCATCTCTGTTGAGGAAAAGGGCAAGGGCAGGAACAGGGGAACCTCTTAAGAGTGATTGCAGAGGCCTGGCACAGTGGCTCACGCCTGTAATTCCAGCACTTTGGGAGGCTGAGGCAGGCGGATCATGAGGTCAGGAGATCGAGACCATCCTGGCCAACATGGTGAAACCCTGTCTCTACTAAAAATACAAAAAATTAGCCGGGCATGGTGGTGGGCGCCTGTAGTCCCAGCTACTCGGGAGGCCGAGGCAAGAGAATGGTGTGAACCCGGGAGGCAGAGCTTGCAGTGAGCCGAGATTGCACCACTGCACTCCAGCCTGGGTGACAGAGCGAGACTGTCTCAACAACAAAAAAAGAGTGATTACAGAAATACATGCAGAGAAATGGCAGTGGCTTGTACAGGGCCACAGCAATGGAGATGAGGATAAATTTTTTGATTCTGAATATATTTTGAAGTTAGAGTCAGCATGGTTTTCTGACACTTTGGATATAAAATGTGAATCCAAGGCTTTTTGCCTGAGCAACTATTTAATAGAAGGATGAAAGTGCCATTAACTGCAGTGGGAAAGACTGTGGGTGGAGCAGGTTTGGAGAAGATGAGTAGTTCAGTTTTGGATATGTTAAGTTTGTGATATCCAAGTAAAGATTTTGAATAGGCAGTTGGATGTACAAGTCTGGAATCTGGGAAGAAGTCCAGGCTGGAGACAGAAATTTGAGAGTCGTTACCCTGTAGATCATGTTTAAAACCACAGGACTGTATGAGTTTCATTATACCAAGGAAATAAGTAGTAAGAGAAGAGGACCAAAGGCAGAACCTTAGGGATGCCACCTCTGTTGCCTTTATTCTTTTTCATCTTTTCAGTAAATGGTACTACTATCTCCCTGATTTCTGAAGCCTAAAATCTAGAAGTCGTCCTTGATTTCTTCCTTCTATATCCAGACCTGTCCTCTTTGTCTCCACTACCACCAGCCTAGTCCAAGTCACCATTATCTTCTAATTCATCTTCATGCTTCCCCATTTGCCCCCCCTACAGTCATTTTCCATCCAGCAGTCAGAATGATCTTGACAGAATGAAGATAATTCCAATTGTATCACACCTCTGTGCAAAACCTGCCAGTGTTCTGCACAGCAAACATTGTGAATGAATGTTCTGACTCACAAATCAGTGTGAAATATTGTCAAACATGAAACAACAGAGTGAAAAGGCAGCCTACAGAAAGGAAAAAATATTTTTGCCCTAATAATATATTAACCCCCTAAAATATCCAGAATATGCAAAGAACTCCTACAACATAACAATAAAAAACAAATAATCTAATTTAAAAATGGGCAAAGGACTTAAATGGACATTTCTCTAAAGAAGATATACACATGGCCAACAAACATTGAAAAGATGCTCTACATCATGAATCATCACATACCCATATTCATTGCAGCATTATTCACAATTACCAAGAGGTGGAAACAACTAAATGTCAGTTGACAGATGAGTGGATAAAGAAAAGTTTGTATATTCAAAAAATGGAATCTTATTCAGCCTTAAAAAAGAAGGAAATCCTATCATATGCCATAACATCGCTGAACCTTAGGGATATTATGCTAAGTGAAATAAGCCAAAAAGACAAAATACTGCATGATTTCAGTTATATGAAGTATCTGAAGTAGTCAAAGTCTTAGAAACAGAAAGTAGAAAGGTGGTTGCCAGGAGCTGGGGAGAGTGGCAAAAGGGAGTTGTTTATAATGGATATGGAGCTTCATTTTTTGCGAGATGAAAATGTTCTAGAGCTCTATTGCACAACAATGTGAATATAGTTAACACGATTGTACTGTACATGTAAAAATGGTATGATGAATTTTGTATTGTGTATTCTTTAGTGCAATAAAACAAAAACCAAATCCCTCCTGTGGTTCCTACTGCACTTAGAATAAGATCCCCAACTTCTTACCCTAGCTGCCAAAGCTGTTTATGATCTTGTTTTGCCAGAATCCCTCAACCTCATCTTGTGCCATTCTTCCCTTGTCTGTTATTGTCCAGCCACAGTAGCTTTCTTTCTATTCCTTACACTCACCAAACTTTTCCCCTGCCTTTGGAATGTTTTTCCCGCTGACTTTTACCAGGCTGGCTGCATCTTGTTTTTTCAGATC
Organism: Theropithecus gelada; assembly: GCF_003255815.1. Taxonomy (NCBI): domain Eukaryota; kingdom Metazoa; phylum Chordata; class Mammalia; order Primates; family Cercopithecidae; genus Theropithecus; species Theropithecus gelada. The sequence continues at coordinate 4,031,958 of NC_037684.1, forward strand.
TTGACTTAATATTACTTCCTCATGAAGCCTTTTTGTGACTACCTAGTCTCTAGTTGCCACCAATCACTAGCTATATCATGTCACTGTACTTAAATTTCTAGGCTGGGTGTGGTGGCTCACGCCTGTAATCCCAGCACTTTGGGAGGCTGAGGCAGGTGGATCACGAGGTCAAGAGATGGAGACCATCCTGGCCAACATGGTGAAACCCCATCTCTACTAAAAATACAAAAAAATTAGCTGGGTGTGGTGGCGTGAGCCTGTAGTCCTAGCTACTCGGGAGGTTGAGGCAGGAGAATTGCTTGAATCTGGGAGGTGGAGGTTGCAGTGAGCCAAGATCATGCCACTGTACTCCAGCCTGGCGTCAGAGCGAGACTCAGTCTCTAAAACAAACAAACACAAAATTCTGCATAGCACTTCTCACTATCTGATATTTTTCTTATTTATATTTGTTTACTGTCTGATTCCCCTATATAATAATTTTATAAGTTTTTTATATTTTAGAATTTAAAGTTTTTAAACTTTAAAAGAATGTTATGAGAAAGCAGGGACCTTGTCTGTTTTGTTCATCACCGTATCCCAAGCACCTAGAATAGGTGCCTGGCATATAGTAGGTGCTCAATAAATATTTGCTGAATGAAAACTGAGCTTCCTATTCTTAAATGATCATTTCTTGAAAAGGACTACTCTTCTCCCCAAGCTCCAGACCTGTCTTTTTGAATTACTTCTTGGGTATTTCTGTCTAAATATTCTACAGATACCTCGAATTCAACATGCCCCTTTCTGCTCAGTTACTCTTGCAGACCTTATTTTTTCTCTGTTAATGGCATCATCATTAGCCTGATTGATCAGGCCAGAGGTCCTCTTTGATTCCTTTCTTTCTCTCAACTCCCACTATCTATCAGATCCTGTCAGTATCTTATCTCACATCTTTCCCTTTTCTTCCACACAGTTGCCACCACAACATTTTAGGCCTGATTACTTTTCACTTGGATCATTGTAAGAAACTGCCTGACTGGGCTTTTTGCTTCCAATCCCGCACAGTTTTCCAGACCGTACTATCTTCTATTCATCATGCTACTTTTCTATTCAAAACTAACAGATGAAATGTCATTTTTTTATGCCTTAGAAAGCCATGGAAACCTTTATCCTCAGCCTCCTTTAGACCCCAGTTACCTTTCCAGCCTCACCATTCAAGACACCCCTGCAGCTCTGTGCTCCTGCCCTCATTCTGTGGCCTTATCAGCCTCATAACTGGTGGTCAGCATACACCAGCAGCCTCCACCTTTACAAAGCCATTTCCCCTGACTACAGTGCTCCTGAACCCCCACATCTCTTTGGCTGACTCATAGTTTTGTCTTTAAGATCTAACTAAAAAACTGCCTCCCCAAGAAGCCTTTACAGATCTTCCCTCAACTCCAAAATTGAAATTAGTGGCATAGACCCATAATATCTCTATTATTAATATCATTTTTTTTTCTTTTTTTCTTTTTTTCCCAAGATAGGATCTTACTTTGTTACCCAGACTGGAGTGCAGTGGTGCAATCTTGGCTCACTGCAGCCTTGACCTCCTGAGCTTAAGCGATCCTCGCACCTCAACCTCCTGAGTAGCTGTGATGACAGGCATGTGCCACCATGCCCAGCTAATTTTTTTGTATTTTTTGTAGAGATGGGGTTTTGCTGTGTTGCCTAGGCTGGTCTCGACCTCCTGAGCTCAAGAAATCTGCCCAGCCTCCCAAAATATTTATTGAGCACCTACTATATGCTAGGCACTATTTTAGGTACTGCCCTCAGCCTCTCAAAGTGTTAGGATTACAGGCATGAGCCACCTCGCCCAGCCTATTATCATTTTTTAAATTGTGGTAAAGTACACATAATATAAAATTTACCATTGTAACTATTTTTAAGGGTACAATTCCCTGTCATTAAGTGCATTTACATTGCTATACAACATTCACCACTCTCCTCTACTGTCATATTTAATTATTTATGGATGTGGTTGTCCCCTCCTCTGATTAGAAACAAACACTTGGCATTATTTGTAAGTGCTGAATTAACGTGGATGAACATGAATATAATCAGATCATCTCCTGAGATGAGATGTCACGTCACCAGCATCCTTGTGATCCTGCTTGGTTAACTTGAGGATTGTGTTCAGTTTTCTTCTTTGTACTTACTCAAAATGGCATTGGTTAGAATTCATGGAGTCCTGGATTTTTAAAGGTTCTTTGCCCAATTTCTTCTTTAGAAGTTTTTGATGCTTTACACTTAACCTAACTTTTTTGTCTTACCGGTATCTATCCTATAAATATGCCAGTGAAATGGAGCATATTGCGTTAGGTAAGGTGTGCATATTTCAAGAACTAGATGTGTTTCAAAGCACGTAATAAAACTTCAGCAAAAATGAGGTTAAGAGTTTAGGCTCCAATAATATTGCTACAATTTTATTTCTGTCAAAGTTTTGTTATTTTTGCTATATTGTTTGCTTTTCTTCAATGTTTTATAAGCCCCTGTTCTTTGATGAACTCCTAATAAGCTGTGCTTAAAACTATGACATTGACCTTTCTCCAGAACCAGGTTTCAGAATTGTCTGTTTTTCACATTCTCTCCCTGCCTTTTCTCTTATAATCAAATCAGCATGTTTTTGTTTTTGTTTTGGAGACGGAGTCTTACTCTGTTGTCCAGGCTGGAGTGCAGTGGCACTATCTCTGCTAATTGCAACCTCTGCCTCCTGGGTTCAAGCAATTCTTCTGCCTCAGCCTCCCCAGTAGCTGGGACTACAGGCGTGTGCCACCACACCCAGCTAATTTTTTGTATTTTTAGTAGAGACAGGATTTCACCATGTTGCCCAGGCTAGTCTCGAACTCCTGAACTCAGGCAATCTGCCCTTCTCCACCTCACAAAGTGCTAGGATTACAGGCATGGGGCATTGTGCCCGGCCCAAATCAGCATGTGTTTTTAAACATCATAGAATGCGAGGGTTGGAAGGGTCTTTTGTGGTCAGCTAACATTCACTTTGTATACAAATAAATAAATAAATAAATAAATAAATAAATACCCATGTTAATGCCAAAGGGTTCTCATCCAGTAAGTGGCAGAAGAATCTATGATGGAAGCATATCTTTTGGTGCTGTCAGTGAAAGGGAAGTTATTCTCCCTCCTGATCTGAAGGGTCCTATGTGGCATCACCTGAGATGCACTGGGGGTTGAGGAAAGATGACCCTTAAAATCTGCATTTGCGCTTTGCAAGAGCAAGGCAAGATCACAGAGAAGTTACACATGCTCCTTTCTTCACTTTTTAGTCTTTATCTGCTAAAAACAAGATGTGAGAAAATCAAGTGACAAGAATGATAGGGTAATAGGCTGTCAACAAAATGAGTGTGTGGGCTTATATAGGTATAAACGTGGTGAAGGTCATAGACCATGGATGCTTATTCCCTTTTAAGTTCCACCTTCCATTTAACACATTTTGAAAGAATTTATTGTGTCTTATTTTCCCCTTTGTGCCCCACTTTTCATATCTGTAAAATGGATGAAATAGTAGTATTTGAAGTAGTACATACAATTGCTGTAAAGATTAAATGCTAATACACATAAAGCTCTTAGAACAGGTCTGGTATATAATAAACACTCAAAGCTATTATCGTTATTGTTACTGGTATTAACTGATATCTTTGTACTTTTCATAACTGCTCATTCTATCAATTAAATGTATTTTTCACTATATGTTCTTTTTCAATGTATATTCCTTTTAACCTTCCTTCTTAGCCTCCACTACAGTTCAGATGCCTTCTACAATTTCAAACAATTTAATGAAAAGAAAAGAAAATTTATACATGCAGAGTTAGCTGATTTAATTTCTTCAGTCTTTTGGAGGGTATAATTATTTTCCTTCTGAGAGTAAACTTCTTTTTTCCATGTTACAGGTGGTATGCAAGATTACAATTATGTGTGGGCCAACTGTTTCGAGATCACATTAGAACTGTCTTGTTGCAAGTACCCACCTGCTTCACAGCTTCGACAGGAATGGGAGAACAATCGTGAGTCTTTGATCACATTGATTGAAAAGGTAAAAGTAGATGACTGGAAGGTTGGGGTATAGAAACAGGATTAAATAAGAGAGAAATCTGGATGCATGTGAATGACAATCTATACAGTATTAGATGTCCTTTATCTGTTTTTACTACTTAAGATTATAAATTATCTTTAAAGATTATTAGGTTACAATCTATTAAAACATATTCTAGTTCTGCTTCCCCTGCCCCTTGCCCCCAGCTCTCTGCTCCATAGGGCTTCCTTTGCCTGTCTTGGAACACTTACTTATACAAACTGAAATAATTAGCCAAATTTGTACTTTCAGGTTCTTACAATGTCACGTGATCATATTTGCTAGTGAGCCTTTACCACTATATGAACCATGGACATCAGTTTAATTTAAACATCACACAGACTAATACAGCAATTGGATACACCAGCAATTACACCCTGTTGAGAAAACTAGAAGTCTGGCTTTGAGGAGAGGGAATTTTAAAAGCACCTTACTAGTGTCGAGTTCAGACACATGGCTTAAGTTTAAGGATTTAATACTTCTGTCTGTATTTTATTTAAACTTCAAGGGATTGAAAATGTTTTGGGGGAGAGAGAAGAGTCACTTTAATTTTTAGAAATTCTACTATCAGTGCAGAGAAAAGTTGTGCCCTTTTGCCTTCTAAATTCATGGTCTCTGAACTTGGATTCTTGTCTTCTTAGGTTCACATTGGAGTGAAAGGATTTGTTAAAGATTCCATAACAGGATCTGGTTTAGAGAATGCAACCATCTCAGTGGCTGGTATTAATCATAATATCACAACAGGCAGATTTGGTGATTTCTACCGATTACTTGTTCCTGGAACTTATAACCTTACAGTAGTTTTAACTGGGTAAGAATTTAAACTATGTAGACTCTTAGTTAAAATGTCAAGTCTCTGTTTTATATCTAAGACAGAAATATAGTCTAGTACATGTTGTTTATTTTTTGTGGCTTTTATTTTTCTGTATTTTCTGATTTTTCTCCTTTTGTAATAAGAAAATACTATTGTGGAGTTTTTTGTCACATAGTCTAATAGTACAATGGGATATGAAGCATAGTTGTAGCAATAGAGGAAGGACAGTTTTTAAAACGTGAAAAGATATTCAGCTGTGTAAAGCATTGCCTTAAAGCTAACTGAATACCAGAGTAGAAGAAACCCAGTGCTCTGTAAATGACACTTTTGAAGAACTGTCTTAACAGCTTTCTAATTTATTAAATGAGTGGTTTCCCACCTCCCCTGGAAAGCTTTCTGGAAGCTCACTTTGATAAGGATTTAATTGATAACCTTTAATCTTGAACTTTCCTGCTTGAAAAAGAAGTTGGAATGTCAGTTTGATAAGACACTGCAAAGAATTGTATAATTTATCCCTTGTTTGAGTACTGTAGCAGTGGTTACAATGGAGTAACAGCCGCATCTTTCAACATGTTCTTTCCTTTGAATGTAATTTTTTTGGTATACATTCTAGTGCGTGGTACTTGAGAAGATTTGGTAAGAGAAATAGTTGTTTAATCTGGGGTTCTTTGTGTTTTTTTTTTTTTTTTTTTTTTTTTTGAGACAGAGTCTCGCTCTGCCGCCCAGGCTGGAGTGCAGTGGCCGGATCTCAGCTCACTGCAAGCTCCGCCTCCTGGGTTTACGCCATTCTCCTGCCTCAGCCTCCCGAGTAGCTGGGACTACAGGCGCCCGCCACCTCGCCCAGCTAGTTTTTTGTATTTTTTAGTAGAGACGGGGTTTCACCGTGTTAGCCAGGATGGTCTCGATCTCCTGACCTCGTGATCCGCCTGTCTCGGCCTCCCAAAGTGCTGGGATTACAGGCTTGAGCCACCGTGCCCGGCCAGGTTCTTGGTGAAATAATGTCCTAAAACTCTTAAATTTACACATCTCTATTTAGTTTGAGTTTTGATAGATTGCTAAGCATAAGAGGATGAAAAGGCTTCTGTGCTTTTATAATGTTAAAGCATTGTATGTCTTAACTATAAACCGTTTACTTTTCCAATTTTTTTTTTCAGGTATATGCCATTGACTGTTACTAATATAGTGGTGAAAGAAGGACCAGCCACAGAGGTGGATTTGTCTCTTAGGCCAACTGTAACTTCAGTAATCCCTGACACGACAGAGGCTGTAGCAACTGCTAGCACAGTTGCTATACCTAATATTCTTTCTGGAACATCATCCTCCTACCAGCCAATTCAGCCGAAGGACTTTCACCACCACCATTTCCCTGATATGGAAATCTTCTTGAGAAGGTTTGCCAATGAATATCCTAACATTACCCGGCTTTATTCATTGGGAAAATCAGTAGAGTCAAGAGAACTTTATGTGATGGAGATATCTGATAATCCAGGTGTCCATGAACCAGGTAATTGGTATGGTCTTACACATAATTTCAGTAGTGCCCCTCAAAGCCATGTTCAATATTGCTATGTTTCATCCAGAAAGGTCGCCTACAGTTTGTATAACTAGCATTAAGAAAACCTAACTAAAATTAAAAGAAAGCAAAAAAAAAAAAATGTAACTAATCTTTTCCCGGAAAAGAGGAAATCCTTTTGCTAACCCATATTAGGCATGGTATTTAATATGTGCATAGATTAGATTTATTCTGCTAATAGTGTTTTATTTATATTACATGGCATATATATGCTTTGAGCCTGCTCAGACATACGTATTAGTAAGGAAACTGCTTTATAAGATGTTTCTGAAGGTTTTTTCTGCCTCCTTTGCCAAAATACATGTTTAAAAAAATTTTTAGTACAGGATTTATATATGTTGGGGAAAAAAACAGAGTCCATGATGATTAGAAATGAAAAAAAGCCTTCCATGTAATTACTTTGTTTTCAGGTGAACCAGAATTTAAGTACATTGGAAATATGCATGGAAATGAAGTTGTTGGAAGAGAACTGCTGTTGAACCTCATCGAATACCTTTGTAAGAACTTTGGAACAGACCCTGAAGTCACAGATTTGGTTCATAGCACTAGAATTCACCTTATGCCATCCATGAATCCTGATGGATATGAAAAGTCCCAGGAAGGTAAAGAATAGCTATTAATTCTTAATCATTTGATCATCATATAGAATGATTATTTTGATGTAGAACAGAATTTGAACTGGTTCTTTCGGAATTTCTTCCTATTTTTTTTCCTTATAATTTGTGATTGATTTTAGCTCTTGTATTCTTATATGATGATCTGGTCTGTTCAGGAATTATGTGATCAAATTTATATATTTAGTGGTGTTTTCCACTTGGTAATGGTTCTTATTTACTAGAAATAGAATATAAGACTTTTACAAATTGTTTTATTTCAGCAATAGTTCTGTTGACAAAGAGTCAAACTCTGTAAAATATTTGAAGGGATTTATTCTGAGCCAAATATGAGTGACTATGGCCCATGACACAGCCCTCAGACCCTGACGACATGTGTTCAGAGTAGTCAGGGTGCAGCTTGGTTTTATACATTTTAAGAAGACATGAGACATCAATCAAACACATTTAAGATATACATTGGTTTGGTCCAAAAAGGGGGTGAGGGTTGAAAGAGTTATTATCAGTTGAAAGGAATGTCTGGGTTAGGATAAGAGGTTGTAGTTACCAAAGTTTGCTCATGTAGATGAAGCCTCCAGGTAGCAGGCTTCACAGAGAATAGATTGTAAATGTTTCTTATCAGACTTAAGGCCTCTGTTGGTATTAAATGTTGATTGGCTTTTCCTGATTTCCAAAAGAGAGGAGGCATAATGAGGCATGTCTGACCCCCATTTCCCGTCATGGCCTGAACCAGTCTTTCAGGTTAACTTTGGAGTGCCCTGGTCAAGAGGAGGGAATCTATTCAGATAGGCCCTGCCTATTGAGCAGGGCCTTAGAATTTTATTTTGAGTTTACAGTTCTTATTAAATTATTATTTTGGGAACCTTATTTCATAAGTGAAAAATCAAACCAGATATCTCTCTGAGCCAGTGACTCTGTTTTGACTCTTAGTTCTACTCCCTGTGCATGTTCCAGACTTGCTAATTTATTAACTTCCCGATTTCTTTGCCTTCTCTGGGCAAGCCCATCTTTCCTGGGGCGTTATAGTATGGGCTGGGACAGCAGACCCTTATAAACAACACTAGGGGAGTGAGAGTTCATCTTTTCCCAGCCCATGATTTCTTCCAGCCAATGATCAGGCACCACAGTATAATATGGAGCCTCATGACTTATTACTAGCACTGACTTGACCATTGGGAGGATCAGTTGGTCATTAGTTGGTCATTAGTACCCAGAAGCTCTCTTGAACAAATGGGCACAAGATCTTACTTATATATGTATATATTTCAGATTTTTCCCCCGAAGGTTCTCATTCTCTGTCAGTGCCACAAATCTCTCCTACATACTCCCTAGACCTTTCTGAAAGGTGGAACTAATTACACTAGTAAGCCCTCCAGTTTTCTTCAGTCTCTTGCAATTTTTCTCATTATAATGACAATAGTAAGGCTCCTACTTGCTATTAAAATGGAATATGCACAGTTAAGCTTAAATTGAACTTTCTCTTCCGTCAGGTTAAACTTCCAGCTGTGTTCTTGGCTAACTTTACCTTTTTGTGATCACTTTAATGTGAGCATATCACAATTTTATTTTCATTTGGTCTATTTCTTACAATGTCTTAGTGAGCTTTATACAAGTACAGAGAGGAGTGTAGAGTTCCTGGCCAGGCGTAGTGGCTCACGCTTATAATCCCAGCACTTTGGGAGGTCGAGGTGGGTGGATCATTTGAGGCCAGGAGTTCAAGAGCAGCCTGGCCAACATGGTGAAACCCTGTTTCTACTAAAAATACAAAAAATTAGCTGGACGTGGTGGCACATACCTGTAATTCCAGCTACTTGGGGGGCTGAGGCACAAGAATTGCTTGAACCCAGGAGGTGGAGGTAGCAGTGAGCCGAGATGGCGCCACTGCACTATAGTCTAGGCCACAGAGTGAGACTCTGTCTCAAAAAAAAAAAAAAAGAAAAAGAAAAAAGAGTATAGAGTTCTCCTCTGATCAGTAATTTCCATTCAACATTGTGATCATGTCATTATATGCGGATTAGTGACACTTAAACCGTGCTTTAATATAATTTGTCTAATTGGAATTTTTTTCCTCCCAGATTATGAGCAGAGGACAAAAATAAAACGATAATGGTTTTACCTTTCTGTTCAAAATATCTGGAAGAGATACAGTTTTTAAACACGCAGTGTGAAAAAGATGTGTTTTAATTGTAATGCCCAGCCAGGCACTGTGGCTCACGCCTGTAATCCCAGCACTTTGGGAGGCTGAGGCGGGTGGATCACAAGGTCAGGAGTTTGAGACCAGCCTGGTGAACATGGTGAAATCTCATCTCTACTAAAGATACAAAAAATTAGCTGGGTGTGGTGGTGCACACCTGTAATCCCAGCTACTAGCGTGGCTGAGGCAGGAAAATCGCTTGAACCTGGGAAGCAGAGGTTGCAGTAAGCCGAGATTGCGCCATTGCACTCCAGCCTGGGCAACAAGGCGAGACTCCCTCTCAAAAAAAAAAAAAAAAAAAAAAAAAAGTAATGTCTTACAGGTTCTTCCTGCCTGCTACACAGGCAAAACAGTGCATTGAGACCATGGTATCGCATTGAAGAGTTTAATTCATGCAAGGCCAGCCACGCAGGAGAACTGGAGTTATCACTCAAATCAGTCTCCCCGAAGGCTCAGAGATTAGGGTTTTTCAAAGATAGTTTGATGGACAAGGGGCTAGAGAATGGGTTGATTGGTTGGAGATGAAATCATAGGGATGTGGAAAACAGTCCTCATGTGCTGAGTCAGCTTCTGGTTGGGAGCCACAGGACCAGCTGAGTTACAAGTCACTGGTCTTGGTGATGTCAGCTGGTTGTCAGAAATGCAAAAGTCTGAAAAACGTCTCAGAAGGCCAATCTTAGGTTCAATAGTGATGTTATCTACAGGAGTAGTTGGGGAAGTTACAAATCTTATAACTTCCAAAATGATGGCTGGTTATCCTTTAATTACACATACGTGTTAGCCAAATTCAGGCCCCTCTTATAATCCCAACCTTGTGCCCTTTCATTAGTTTTACAAAGGTGGTTTAGTTTTGGGAAAGGTTATTATCATCCTTGCTTTAAAATTAAACTGTAAGCTAAATTTCTCCCAAAGTTAGCTTGGCCGATGCCCAGGAATGACCAAGGACAGCTTGGAGGTTAGAAGTAAGGTGGAGTCTGGCCAGGCATGGTGGCTCACTCCTGTAATCCTAGCACTTTGGGAGGCTGAGGGGGGCGAGTCACCTGATGTCAGGAGTTCAAGACCAGCCTGGCCAACATGATGAAACCCCATCTCTACTAAAACATACAAAAATTAGCCAGGCATAATGGCAGGTGCCTGGAATCCCAGCTACTTGGGAGGCTGAGATGGGAGAATTGCTTGAACCTGGGAGATGGTGGTTGCAGTGAGCTGAGATTGTGCCACTGCACTCTAGCCTGGGTGGCTGAGACTGCATCTCAAAAAAAAAAAAAAAAAATGTGGAGTCAACTATGTCAGATTTGTCCTACTGTAATAATTTTGCAAAGACAGTTTCATAATCATAGGTGATTGATAATAGTGAAGCCTGATATGTTCACATTTGCCTTGAGTTAAGGTATCTGAAGTAGTACGTGTTGGAATAAAATAGAAGTGAACATGGCTTATATTCACATCCTTTATCATATCATACAGGAGATTCAATAAGTGTAATTGGCAGAAACAACAGCAACAACTTTGACCTGAACCGAAATTTCCCAGACCAGTTTGTTCAGATCACAGATCCTACGCAACCAGAAACTATTGCTGTAATGAGCTGGATGAAGTCCTATCCATTTGTACTTTCAGCAAACCTGCATGGAGGTATGGCAACTTTATATTCTACTAATTAGTTCTTGTTGAGAGCATTTGGAAATCCTGGTGGAATTTTATCTGTTTGTAGTGTTATGCTTTCTTAAAATGAGTATCCTGTTACTGCTTTTATGGCAGACAACAGTAAAGGTCTTTTCTCATTACTTTTTCAGCCAGTGTCCTGGCTGTTTCTTTCCTCCTGCTTTCTCTCATTTTTTTCCTCCTTTTCTCTTCTCCTTCTATCCCCATCTCTTCTCTCCACTCTTTCTCCTCTCCTTTCTCACCTACTACTTCTCTCTCTCCCTTCTCTTATCTCCTCTCCCCTTTCTTCTCTTGTCTTGTCTTTTTTCTCCTCTCCTCTCCTTCTCCCCCATCTCTCCCCCTACTCTGCTCTTCCTTCTCCTCTCCTCTTCCTCTCATAGTTCTTCAGGTATTTTGTATTTATCTCTCACACTGGGAACTTGGTAACATATTCTTTGTCATTAATAAAAATTGATCCAAATGTTTATTTCTGTTTTCTCCTTGAAGTTTAATAAATTCTTTCATGTAAATTTAGATTTTGATATTCTCTGTTTTTCACTTGGTATGTCCTTAACTGCAGCAAAATGACCACATTCTCATGTAGTACCTGAGCACATATACCTCCATATAATTTAGCAGGGATGGATCAGTTGAATAGAATGAGTGTCAAGATTAAAAATCACCACAATGTCCAACTAAGGTTGTGAATAAGAGTGAAGATATCAGTACCCAAGAGAACCAAAATGTGTCCACACATAAACTCACTTGAACAAAATGTTCACTCATTTAATATACAATGCTCATGTATATGAATGTTCAGTGTACACGAATGTTCATTCAGGATTATTCACAATAACAAAAAAGTAGAAACAACCCAAACAACCATCATCTGATAAATGGATAAATAAAATGTGGTCTGCCCTTACAATGAATATTATTTGTCTCGAAAGGAATCAAGTGCTGATACATGCTATAACATAGATCCTTGAAACCTTATGCTAAGTGACAAAAGCCAGTCATAAGAGACCACATGGTGCATGATTATTATTTTTTAAATCAAGTTAATGATTATATTTTTATGAAATTTTTAGAGTAGGCATATCCATAGAGACAGAAAGTAGATTAAAGATTGCATTGGGCTGAAGTGAATAGTGGTAGGAGGTGATAGGGGAGTGACTGCTAGTGGATTTTGGGGTTTCTTTTTGGAGTTATGAAAATGTTCTATAACTAGATAGTGGTAGTGGTTGTACAACCCTGTGAATATAACCAACTTTAAATGGGTGACTTGCATGGTATTTGAATTACATCAGTAAAACTGCTAAAAAAAAAAAAAAAAAAAAAAAAGAGTAACAAGTATTAGGCCGGGCGCGGTGGCTCAAGCCTGTAATCCCAGCACTTTGGGAGGCCGAGACGGGTGGATCACGAGGTCAGGAGATCGAGACCATCCTGGCTAACACGGTGAAACCCCGTCTCTACTAAAAAATACAAAAAACTAGCCGGGCGAAGTGGCGGTTGCCTGTAGTCCCAGCTACTCGGGAGGCTGAGGCAGGAGAATGGCGTGAACCCGAGAGGAGGAGCTTGCAGTGAGCTGAGATCCGGCCACTGCACTCCAGCCTGGGTGACAGAGCGAGACTCCGTCTCAAAAAAAAAAAAAAAAAACAGAGTAACAAGTATTAGCACCAGGGGCAATGGGGAAGAAATTTAGTTTCAACATTTATTGGAATATCCAGAAGTATCATAGTTGAGCCTTCATGTCATCTAGAGTAGCCTGCCATTTTAGAATGACAGTACATACTGATGGATATTTAGATTTAGGAAGTTAAGTGAGATTCTCCAAAAATTGCTTTGAAAGATTGCCAATAGTAGAAAAAAGTACTTCTACAGTTGGTAATCATATATTCTTCTCAGAGAGTCAAATAAGAACGATGAAGTTATACCCTAGTTGGAAAAATAAATTTTTTGTTTCTTTTATTATATTTTATGTGTTTAATGCTGTGTTTGATAGAAGACACTTTCTATTTAGAGCTTTAAAAATATTCTCATAATAAATCACACATCATGTTGGCTAAATCTAAAAAGTTAATAATAGTTACATTCCGGTGAAAATAAGTCACAGATTTACAGATGTGGTATCCAAACCTTGGCATGGTGAGAGGTAGGAATCTTCAGTCGTGCAGACATTTTTCTTTCCATGACATATTTTGTTTTCTCATCTTAAAATCCTTATTTAAATGGAGTTTGAAATCTTGGCAAAGCAGTTTGAAGGAGAATTTCTTTGTTGCTGTACAGGAGTAAAAAACCTCATAGATTCCGTAGCTGGAGCTTGTGAATTAAGGTGATAAAAGACAGATTAAAAGGAAAAAGCATACAAATTTTATTGATGTTTGTATGTGGCACAGGCAACAGGCGGTGGGGGAGTTCATAGGAAAGACGTGAAACCCTCAGAAAAGCAGTTAGTGTTAAGGACTTAGTGCTCTTATAACAAAGGGTGATAGATACCTTGTGGAAAAGTGACTACACAAAGGAAGGGGTTTGGACTTCTAAGGGTGATAAATTGTAGGAAAGTGACTAGGAAATATGTGGGGGAAACTAATGAAAGATGAGGGTTATTTCACTAAGGTTTGTTTGTGTCAACTCATCTTGGCATTGATTATCCCATCTCTGATGGTACCAGGAAGGTGCCTTTCTCATGTGAAATTTATGCCCAATTTTAGGCAGAAAGGGGGAGGGTAGATAGCCTTTCCTGCATCTGCTGTTTCTCAGTTGCCTTCAGCCCTAAATAATTAATACGCTAAAGAGTCATATTCTGGGGCAGCATGTTCTGATTCCTTTCACTGCCAACTTTATAATTTAGAAGGATCTTGAAAGAAGATAGGGTAAAGCAATATTCTTTTTCATAAATTTTCAAAAATTTTGATACTAATTTTTTTATTGAGGCGAAGTTTACATAATTCCAGTGGCATTTAGTGCATTCATAGTGTTTTGTAACTGCCCCCTCTATCTTGTTCCAAAACATTTTTATCTCCCCGAAAGGATACCCCACACCCATTTAACAGTGACTCCCCTTTCCTTTCTCCCCTCAAGCTCTGGTAACCAGCAATCTTTGTTCTGTCTCTGGGGATTTACCTATTCTGGATATTTCATGGAAATGGAATCATATAGCATATGACCTTTCGTGTCTGGCTTCTTTGATTTAGCACAGTGTTTTCAAGGTTCACTCATGTTGTAACATGTATCAGTACTTCATTCCTTTCTATGGTTGAATAATAGTGTATTATATATACATGTGTATGTATCAATATCACATTTACTTTATCCATTTACTTACTGATGGACATTTGGGTTGTTTTGACTTTTTGACTACAATGAAAAATTCTTCTATGCTCATTGGCATGCAGATGTCTATTCGAGTTCCTTTTTTCTTTTCCCTGTGCCCCCCTTGTTTTGAAACAGAGTGTCACTCTGTTACCCAGGCTGGAATGTAAGTGGTGTGATCATGGCTCACTGCAGCCTCAAACTCCTGAGCTCAGGCAATCCTCCTACCTCAGCCTCCCAAGTAGCTGGAACTGCAAGCATGCACCACCACACCTGGCTTATTTTTAATTTTTTGTAGAGACAGGATCTCCCAGTGTTGCCCAGACTGATCTTGAATTCCTGGGCTCAAGCAATCCACCTGCCTTGGCCTCCCAAAGTGCTGAGATTATAGGCGTGAACTACTGTACACAGCCCCTGTATTCATTTCTTTTGGGTGTGCACCTAGGAGTGAAATTGTCATATGATAATTCCATGTTAAGCTTTTTGAGAAATTGCCGAGGCTGGACTATTTTACATTCCTGCCAGCAATGTATGAGGTTCCAGTTTCTTCCTATCCTCGCCACCATTTACTATTTTCTATTTTTATTATTATAGCCATCCTAGTGGGTGAGAAGTAGTACCTCATTTTGGTTTTGGTGTGCATTTCTCCAATAACTAATGATGCCGAGGATATTTTCATGAGCTTGTTGGCCATTTATCTATGTTCTTTGGAGAAATATCTGTTCAAGTCCTTTGCCCAAATTTTAATTGAGTTTTTGTCTTTGTTGTTAAGTTGAAAGAGTTTTAAAATATGTTCTGGATACTGGACCCTTATCAGGCTTGCAAAATATTTTCCCCCATTCTATAGGTTGTCTTTTCTCTTTCTTATGTCCTTGATGCATAAAAGTTTTTGATTTTAATGGAATCCTATATATCTGCCTTTTTCTTTTGTTGCTAATCCTTTCTGTGTTGATGCTAATTATTTTTTTGAGGTAGACTGTTTGGTAGAAGTACTATACATCTTTTTTTTTGGCTTTAGAAAAGTAGCCATTTGAAAGATATTTTCTCACTTTTTCACTTTGATTTTCTATTGAAGAAATTAGTGTAGTTTTCATTTCTGTTGAGGAAATTTTGCTTGGCAAATTTTATTGTTTTCTCTTCTCTGGCAGTATTCTGAAAAGCTTTATGTTAATAATTCATCTTGAAACAGACAACGTGATACATTTTCCTCTTTTCCCTTATAGGTTCTTTGGTGGTTAACTACCCTTTTGATGATGATGAACAAGGACTTGCCACATATAGTAAATCACCAGATGATGCTGTGTTTCAACAAATAGCACTTTCTTATTCCAAGGTAGGCTTGTCTTTGAATATAAAATGCTATAAAATTAATTCTTTTATTTAAAAATATGCTTTAAAGTCCTTCAAGACTCAGGTCAAGTGCTTCCATAGTTAAGAAAGCATGACAGCTGTTTCTGAAAAACAGCTTTTTCTCCTGTTTCCCACCTCACTTTTGAATACACTGCATGTCTTTCTCCATTGGCCTTTTATCTATGGTTTTAGCACAGTACCTGGAACATATACATGTCAATTTATTTTATTTGACAAATAAGTTATAAGCCCAGAAAGTAGACCACGAAAGGGGCTTAGTGCATTATAGCTCTGGGGCCAAATCTTGCCCACCACCTGTTTTTGTAAATAAAATTATATTGACACACAGCCACAGCTATATTTTCATATATTGTGTGTGGCTGCTTTCTCCTTCAACATTTCAAAGTAAGTCAGTATAATTTACTATATTAACAAACTAAAGAAGAAGAATCCAGTGATCAAACGGCAAAGTTGAGTAGTTTCAGCAAAGACTTTTGCATCTAAAAAGTCTGAAATATTTGCTGTCTGGTTTTTTACAGGAAAAAATTGCCAAACTTTAGTCTAAGGTCTTTAAGATCCTATACTTACATATAGCAAGGAAAAGCAGGCAGAAACTTCTGTATTTTCCAAACTTCCTATAATGAACATGGATTACTCTTACAATCAGGAATGTTAAAATGTGTTGTGTGTGAAAATGTAATTTAAAAATCATTCTTAGCACCAGGCCTGGTGGCTTATGCCTGGAATCCTAGCACTTTGGTAGGGCAAGGCAGGAGGATTGCTTGAGCTCTCAGGAGTTTGAGACCAGACTGGGCAACATAGCAAGAGCTTGCCTGTACTACAAATAAAAATTTAAAAAATTAGCCGGTCATGGTGACACACATTTGTTGTCCCAGCTACTTAGGAGGCTGAGGTGGGAAGATCACTCTGTCCCAGGAGATTGAGGTTGAAGTGAGCTTGATCACAACACTATACTCTAGCCTGGGTGACAAAGCTGAGACCCTGTCTCAAAAAAATAAAAATTGTCTTAGAAACATGTTAAAAGTTGAGGCTTGTAAACTGGGCTTGTTAGTTTCAATTTTTGGTGTTACTACTGACTTAGTATTATTATTGGTTATATTGGTACTATTATTGGTTATAGGTAATGAATATTATTACTGTAACTCTGTACTCTCCAGTCACAGCCCTCTATCCTTTCCCATTCCCTCATTCTCTGCAAATGAATCTTGTGAGATTGTTCAGTTTCTACTACAGGAGTACAGCTGTTCATTTCACCTTAGAGAATTATTGCCTTCTGTTTGGACATATATGTGTTTTTGAAGTACACACGTGGAGTAATAAGAGGAGAATGGATAGTGTCCCAACCATCAAAATAAAAATTAAATGGTCGGATTTTGCATATATTCCCATCACATTCTATGCTCATTCTCATGATTTCTGCTTTTCCCCTTCATTTTGGCTTCTAGTTCCTTATCTTCTCTTTGTTTTCTTAGACTATTAACCCTTTTGATTTGATTTACCTTTCTCTGTAGCCTAGACCCATGGACATACCTTTTCAATGATTCTCCTAAGGATCTTGTACACCCCTTTGACATATCTGCTTTGCCCTCCAGTCCTCGGTAATTACCATTATCTCTTTTCTCCATACCAATATTACAGGTATAGCCCAGAGTGGTCACGCAGTCATGGCAATTTGCTATAGTCCATATGTATGCTCTACAACTTCAGCTGAACCCTCAGTCCTACATGGCAACATTTCCTGTTTAGCTACTTGACTCCCTGGCTCAGTTCCCACTATGGTGATTCAGAGCCTTTATCCTCTATCTGAGCCTCCTATTCCAGCTCTATCCCTCTTATTCATAGTCAATCACTTTGCATTGAACTGAAGTAGAACTTTGAGTAATCTGATGTGAGTTCACTAAGATTCTGTCTTCTCAGTTGTTACTTATATGTGTCTTAACAATATTCTCCTCCATTTCTTGATCCCACTGCATTCTACCTCCTGGAATCTTATGTCTTCATATCTTATGTTGTAAGTGGGGAAGGTGATAATTAAACTCCCCAGTCTTCACTCACAGCCTTTTTTTTCCTTGGTCATAAGCAGCTCCTCTAAAAATATTTTCTACTAACCTTAATAAGCCCCCATGAAGCTACCATTCCAAGTTTCTTTATATTTACTCTTCAAAACTTCTCAAAAGTAAATAGTCTTGGGAGATATCTGAGCAGCCAAAGACAATAATGGCTATATGATAACCAATCTCCCAGGGTTTTTCTTTAAACAATATAAAACGACTTAAAAACTACCAAATTTTACACAAAACCACACTGTTGGCATCACAAAAGATCCCGAAACTGCAAAATAACTGTAAATTTTTTAAAAATCAAGAAATCTCAGCATGATCTATCATGCACCTACCCCATCTTTGCCCCACCACAAGGCTTTGTGATGAGGTAAAGCAGACCACGAAAACTTATGGAGAAGACAGAAGTGGGTGCCACTGAAGGGCAGCTGTGAAGGTAATTTGGAGTGACCACCATACATCACATATGCGCTAAATCCAAAAATACTAAAAGAATAACTGGGCAGATGAGAGCTCTGGAATACAGGGAAGAGATTTCAAAATGCATACAACTTAAAGGATTTGGTGTGATTTAACGGGATAAGCACAGTTTAAAAGGAGAGGATGGTTACAGGGAGATCTTCCAAACTCATAGCTTCTGGAGGAGGAAAAGAAAGACAAAGATAGAAATGAAGAAGTGCTCCTTGACAATTAAATGGTGAATGGGAAAAGGAAAAAGTGGGGAGAAATGTAAGGTTTTACAAAACAGAAAAGAACCTTAAAATCAGAAGACTTCCAGCTCCACCCTTACCACCCGAGACAAATAAATAACCACATTGAGGTTCCTGGATTTTGCTAGAATTAAGCTAGGAATGATATTAAATGCCCAATATCATAAAAATAAACAAGAGGAAAATAAAGTCCATGGAAAACGATTGCAGAAAATTAAGAAATGAAATATCACATATAGAAACTAAGGAAACCCTACCATTAGCAAAAAATAATCAAGAAGCAGAAGAAAACTGTTCAGTTGGCATTCTAAACAGATTAAGCATACGCAAATATACGTTGAGGATATGAGAAACTACCTCAACTCAGATAGTCAAAAAATAAAAACAGAAGCCAGGAAACAAAAAACCAGGGAGAAATAAAATAAAGTTTATAGGACTCAGGAAAAAAAATGGAAGAAAAAGACAAAATTATCTCTGAAATGAAGAATAAATGACAAAAGTTAGGGAACTCGTACATCCAATTCCAAACTTACCACAAAGCTACAGTAATTAATATAGTGTGGTACTGGCATAAGGACAGACATACAGATCAATGAAAAATAGAACTGAGAGCCCAGGAATAAATTCTTATGTTGATGGTCAGTTGATTTTTTTTTAGAAAAGGATGCCAAGACAATTCAATAGGCAAAGAATAGATTGTTAAAATAAATGGTGCTGGGACAATTGGATATTTATATGCAAAAGAATAAACTAGATACCTTCCTCACTCCGCACCCCAAAATTAGCTTAAAATTGGTCATAAACCTAAATATAGGAACTAAAACTATAAAACTAAAAAAAAAAAAAAAAAAAAAGGAATACATTTTTGAGACTTTGGTTCTCCTCTAGATAAGACATCAAAAGCACAAGTGACAAGAAAAGGTTGATATATTGGACATCATCAAGATTAAAAACTTCTTTACTGCAAAGAAAACTGTTTTTTTTGTTCTGTTGTAACAAAATTCCACAAAGTGGATTGTCTAAGACAACAGGAATTTATTGTCTCACAGTTCTGGAGGCCAGAAGTCCAAAATCACAGTGTTGCCAGGGCCATGCTCCCTCTGAAACTGTGGAAGAATCCTTCCTTGTTTCTCCCTAGTTTCTGGTGCTTTGTTGGCAACCATTGGCATTCCTTCACTCCAACCCTTCTTCATCACATGGCATTCTCCCCGTGTCTTTGTATCCCAGTTTCCCCTTTGTACAAGGACGCTGTCATATTGGATTAGAGCCCATGCTAATCACCTCATTTTAACTTGATTACCTCTGTAAGGAACTTATTTCCAAATAAGATCACATTCTGAGGTACTGAGGGTTAGGACTTCAATATATTTTTGGAGGACACAACTCAATCCATAACAGATAACATTCAGGAAGTAAAAAGACAGCCCATAGAAGCTGGGCGTGGTGGCATGTGCCTGTAGTCCCAGCTACTTGGGAGGCTGAGGCCGAAGGATTGCTTGAGCCCAAGAAGTAGAGGCTATCGTGAGCTATGATTATGCCACTGCACTCCAGCGTGGGTGGCAGAAGGAGACCCCAGCCCCCAAAAAATAAATAAATAAAAAGATGATCCACAGAATGAGAGAAAATTTTTGTAAATCATATGATAAAGGTGTTATATCTAAAATATATAAAGAACTCTTACAGCTAAATAGTAAAGAGACAAATCATCCAAGTGAAAAATGGGGAAAGGATCTGAATGGACATTTCTCTAAAGAAGAGGAAATGGCTAACAAGCACATGAAAAGATGCTCAATATTGTTAGCCATTAGAGAAATGCAAGTCAATACCTCTTCTTACCCACTAGGATGACTGTAATTTAAAAAATGGAAAATATGCACAGGCAAAGATGTGGAGAAATTGAAACCTTTATATGTACATTGCTGGTGGGGTGTAAAATGGTATAACTGCTTTGGAAAACAGTCTGGCAGTGCTTCAAAACATTAAATATAGAATTATAGTACGACCCAGCATTCCACTGCTAGGTATATACCCAAGAAAAATGGAAACATGTATTCACACAAAAACTTGTACATGAATATTTGTAGCAGCATTATTCATAATAGCCCCAAATGGAAACAACCAAAATGTCCATCAACTGATGAATGGGTTAACAAACTGATAAGTAGACATATAAAATCATACAGTGGAATATTATTCAGCCATAAAAAGTAATGAAATAATGATACATGGTACAACTTGAATGACCCTTAAAAACGTGCTAAGTGAAAGAAGTCACAAGAGACTACATAATGTATGATTCGGTTTATATGTAATGTTCAGAATAGGTAAACCCATAGAGACAGAAAGTAGATTGGTAGTTGCCTATGGTTTGGAGTGGGTGTAGGGAGTGGAGGTTGGGGAAAAATGGAGACTGCTAATAGATACAGAGTTTCCCTTTGGGGTGATGAAGTGTCCTAAAATTTATTATGGTGGGTGGTTATACAACTCTGTGAATACTAAAAACCATTGAATTGTACACTTTAAATGGAGTCAATTGTGTGGAATGTGAATTATATCTCAATAAGGTGGATTTTGAAAACATAAAGAAGACTGAGGGGTGAAGCATCCATTCTCCATTCATATATAAGTTAAAAAAAAAAGGTCTAAAAGTTATATACCAGGCCCGGTGTGATGGCTCACACCTGTAATCTCAACAATTTAGGAGGCCGAGATGGGCAGATTCCTTGAGCCCAGTAGTTCAAGACCAGCCTGGGCAACATAGTCAAACTCCATCTCTACAAAAAATACAAAAATTAGCTGGGTGTGTTGGTGCACACCTATGGTCCCAGCTACTCAGGAGGGTGAGGTGGAAAGATCACCTGAGCGTGGGGAGATTGAGGCTGCAGTGAGCTGTGTTTCCACTACTGCACTCCGAGCTGGGTGACAAAACAAGACCCAGTTTCTTTCAAACCAAAACAAAACCAAAGCCAAAGAGCATGCATATAATTATTACAGTAATCTAAAATTATGGTTTTTATTTGATAAAAGAGTGATGAGATGATAAGCCTTTAATTGGCATATTAAGTTTCTAGAAGGGGATCGTTTATTTTATTTTGTTTTTATTAAGACAGAGTCTTGCTTTGTCACCCAGGCTGCAGTGCAGTGGTGCAGTCATGGCTTACTGCAGCCTCAACCTCCCGGGGTCAAGCTATTTTCCTGTCTCAGCCTCCCAGGGAGCTGGTTCTACAGGCATCTAGCACCATGCATGGCTTTTTTTTTTTTTCCATAGAGACAGGGTCTCACTGTATCCCCCAGGCTGTTCTTGAACTTCTGAGCTCAAGCAGTTCTCCAACCTTGACCTCCCAAAGTGTTGGGATTACAGGCGTGATCTTACCTGTCCCTGTTTATATATTTTAAAGTTAAATGGTTAATTATCTGTGGTAGAAAAATGAGAAATTATTCTTTTTATCTTTACATTTTCAGTACTTTTTTTCTCTTTCAAAAAGAGATAAATGAAGTTTTGACCATCTTTCAAAGCTCAATTTCTTCTAGGAAACTCCCCCTGCCACTCTGATCAGATGTAATCTTTCTCTCCTCTTGCTTTCAATGGTGTTTATTTGTGTCTCCATGGCAGTTTTTCTTACCCTTCATTGAGTTATCAGTTGGACGCCTACTGTATGCTAGATGCTAAGGACACAGACACACAAACTGTTTCAAGGAAACGTTGTCTTTAGGGAAGAAAAAGGTGCAATTGTAGTTGTAATGTAAGATAATTGTACAGAGGGCAGTCAGAGCACAGAGGGGCCATCTTATTCCTGCTAGAAGTCAGGGAAAGCTGCTTACTCTTATTCTGTGTGTATTATCTTTTTTGGACTTCAAGATCCTTGAAGGCATGAAACGAAAGTATGAATATGAACAGAAATGTTTTTTAGAGAGGGGTTCAGCTGGGTTTTATATTACTTGTAATTGTGAGTAATAAATGAAGTCAATATTTTCTTACAGAGCACATTTAATTTTGATTTTTTAAAATAGATTAAGTTCAGATAGTGAAAAATCAAAATGGCATAAAAAGCTATACACTGAAAAGTCTCACTACTCATAGCCCCACCCTACTCCTACGTCCACCCCTCACACACCCTGTTGGAAGCCACTTTTATTATTTTCCTGTATCTTCCCAGTATATATATATATATATTTTGATGGAGATGCAAACAAATACAAATAAAGATTCTTTTTGTTTTTCCAGGAAAATTCCCAGATGTTTCAAGGTAGACCTTGCAAGAATATGTATCCTAATGAATATTTTCCTCATGGAATAACAAATGGAGCTAGTTGGTATAATGTCCCAGGTAAAGATTCTTTTATATCAAGACCTTACAACTTGATGGCCTTTCTGCTTTCCTAGATGGTGCTGCTTGTTACTGATCTTTTAATTTTGAGGAATAATCATTATTTTTAAAACATAGTTTAAGTAGTTTAAGATATTTAAATAATCTTTTCAACTACTTTTGTGTTTGATGTACATTGAGGGTTGAGTAAGAATACTGCACTAAAACTTGATTAAAGGATTACATTTTACTTCTGGCTATTACAAAGAATCTTCCATGTGCTAATAGAAGAGTGTAAGCTATATTTGAGTTCTTAAACATGAAGGTGTAGGTGTTTTGCCCTCACATGAACATGTTATCAAAGTGCCCTTACATGAACACATTATCATTTTTCAATCAATGCTGATAAGAGATAAATTTGGCTTTTTACTAGGACTATTGCTTACTTTATGAGATCTGAGCTGTTTAGAACTTCTTCAGAGTGATTAATTTTAATTTTTATCTTTTAGGAGGAATGCAGGACTGGAACTATTTACAAACAAATTGCTTTGAAGTGACTATTGAACTAGGTTGTGTGAAATATCCATTTGAGAAAGAGCTGCCAAACTTTTGGGAACAGAATCGAAGATCACTAATCCAGTTTATGAAACAGGTGACTATTCAGGGGAAAAGTATGAAATTTCTCCCAAGGGTGAAAAGATGTTTGTGTGTACACATGGTTTTTATGCAGTAATTTTAGAATATACTCTTTAAAATTTCAATTTGTTTTAATATATTTAACCAATTTGTAGATTCCAAGGTGTTTAATATATTTATCTAGAAAATTCATGGATGGAAATGAGTTTATCTGTATATGTGAGGAAAAGTTGAAAATGATTAAACAAGGTAGTGATATTTGGCTCTTAAGGATTAGTGGTCACTTTTTACCCTGTGTTTAAAAAAGACCAACATAAATTGGATACACACCTAATCATTGGCCAAGTGATAGAAAGATGGGCTGTAGAGTAAATGTTTTTATTCTTTTTCTTACTGCCAGTGATTTACTGTGAAATGATTAATTTCCTTTTTTTGGGTATGTGTGGTGGCCAATAGGTAAAGATTATAAGAAATACGCTAATGTTAATTAGGATAATCAGACTAATACTTTATGCCAGTACATTTCTGCATTTTTCTTTTTCCTGAGTGGTGTGACATAAAGTCTGTGAGTTTTTTACTATATTTAAAGACATTTTATTCTGAAAAATTTTAAATATACAGAAAAGTTATGACTAGCCAATAATTATTCCTATACCTAGATTTAACATTTTTAACATTTTGTTGTATTTGCTTTATTTTAATGTAAATTTTATTTACACTCTGACATACACATACATATTTTTGACTGAACTATTTTAATATAAATTGCAGGTATGGTATTTTACCCCTAAATATTATTTCAGCATCTATCTCCTAAAAATAAGGAGCTACTACATACTGTAAGTGCTACTATCCTACCCAAGAAAATTAACTATCCTACCCAAGAAAATTAACAGCTATATTTAGCACATTCCGATGATTTCAGAATATATGACAGAATATATGTCATATATTCTGAAATCATCGGAATGTGCTAAAGTTTAAACAGTGTTATTTATATTCTTCATGATAAAGAGAAACAAAGCCTATGAAAAATTAGCCTTCAGAAATATTTTAATGAACATTTACATAGAACTTCACTCTGAACTCCTAAATTCCTGTTTGTTCCATTTATTTGTGTTAACAATCTGTTATTTTGAATATGACCTCCCAAGATAATTAGATGATGATGTTTACTATTGAAATCTGGTGTCCTTGTACTTAATCCAGGTTCATCAGGGCGTCAAAGGATTTGTTCTAGATGCCACAGATGGCAGGGGTATATTAAATGCCACCATTAGTGTTGCTGAGATTAATCACCCAGTGACTACTTACAAAACTGGAGATTACTGGCGTCTCCTGGTTCCAGGAACTTATAAAATCACAGCATCTGCTCGAGGGTGAGTGACTGAATGCTTTGAAATAGAGTGCTTGGGGGACAGACAAACATGGCTCCATTCTGGAGGATTATTACCAGAACATTCTAGTTAAGCAACTTTGAATGGATTGCTGGGAAGTTTAGGGGCAGTTATACCTTTGCCTCTCCTTTAGTGGCAGATAGAGTACATGAAAAAAAAAAAAAAAGATTCCTGGAATAAATATTCTAGTTATTGCTTAGTTGACTCATTGTGACATGCTTCCAACCTGGACATTAGGCAAAACACTTTAGAATACACATCAAATCCTGATCCTCATGGCCTTAGGTTTTTTATTAAAAAGGAGAGTAAGGCTGAAGTAATTCTACAAAGTCAGTTCCAATTTGTAGTAGAATTTATTGGAAATGTGTTCAAGATAGTTTTTCCTTTAAAGGAATAACAAAAGTGTTAGTTCATGAAGCACAAAGAACATAGAAAATGCATAGAAAGAATATTTATCATTCTCTTTATTTGCTAAATAAAGGCAAGCCCAAAGCAATGCAGTCTATTTAACATGCTAGTAACTTTTTTTTTTTTTTTTTTTTTGAGGCAGTGCCTCTCTCTATCACCCAGGCTGGAGGCACTATCTTAGCTCCCTGCAACTTCTGCCTCCTGGGTTCAAGGGATGTTTGTGCCTCAGCCTCCCAAGTAGTTGATATTACTGGTGTGTGCCACCACACCTAGCTAATTTTTGTATTTTTAGTAGAGACAGGGTTTCTCTTGTTGTTTTCTTTTTTATCTTTTGATAAGTATAGATGTTACCACGAGACATTTTCCCTTCCTCCTGCTAGATAACTTATTTCTAAAGAGTTAGTTTGAATACCCATTGAAGTAAGGGTAAATATATGAAAACATTTTAGTCATTGCCTTTGTTTTTTAATGGTTTTCAGATATCTAGTGGTCCATAAATGGATGGGTTAGAACCTCACACTAATGAGTAATGAGGTCTTTTCTGTGATTCTTCTATTTTGGCAGAGTGTTAACTAAAGCAGCAGAGGATCTGAGAAACAGGGTGAGAAGGATGTGTTTGGCAGAGAATGTCCTAACTTAGCACCCCTCCAACTTTTCCACCCATATACCCTGATAGAAGACAAGTGAATTTAAGTTCCAGGAGACATGGGAGTATCCACTACAAGCACTAAATTTCTTTTAAAGCCATATAATTAATCTTAAAAACCTAGGCCAGGTGCAGTGGCTCAGGCCTGTAATCCCAGCACTTTGGGAGGCAGAGGCAGGTGGATCACTTGAGGTCAGAAGTTTGAGACCCACCTGTAAACATGTTGAAATCCCGTCTCTACTAAAAATACACAAATTATCCAGACATGGTGGTGGGCACCTGTAATCCCAGCTACTCAGGAGGCTGAGGCAGGAGAATCACTTGAACCCAGGAGGCGGAGTTGCAATGAACTGAGATGGTGCCACTGCACTCCAGCCTGGGTGACAGAGCAAGACTCCGTCTTAAAAAAAAAATTATGAAAAAAGTCCATGCATATTTTGTAGTATACCCATGTCTATTAATGTATTATTAATGTATTAAAAATAATAAATTACTCAATGTTAAAATTTTGTCTCTTTAGGAAGCTGCACCACATTTATCCCAAGGATTCTCACGTTCTCTGTTCACCTGCCTTCCCAGGGTTTGGGTACTCCAGCTGCAGGAGTGTGGTTCTGATCTGTCTCCTTTGTCATAGGTATAATCCGGTTACCAAGAATGTGACCGTCAAGAGTGAAGGCGCTATTCAGGTCAACTTCACACTTGTTCGATCCTCAGCAGATTCAAACAGTGAATCAAAGAAAGGAAAAGGGGCTAGCACCAGCACCAGTGATGCCAGTGATCCAACTACTAAAGAGTTTGAAACTTTAATTAAAGACCTTTCAGCGGAGAATGGTTTGGAAAGCCTCATGTTACGCTCCTCCTCAAATCTGGCTCTTTATCGATACCATTCCTACAAAGACTTATCAGAGTTTCTGAGAGGACTTGTAATGAACTATCCACATATTACAAATCTTACCAAGTAAGTGTCACTTCCTACTGTCTTTTTTTTTTTTTCAAGAGTAAAATCAGCATTAGCCATGTTGAATAGTTATTGTAATTTATATAGAAATATTTGGGAACAGAATGTACAGAGAGTTGGAGTTTACTTATTTTGCAACAGGTATTTGCTTGGAGATCTTTTTAATAGTGAATCTTGGGAACTTTAAGGAGAATTACTTGTTAGATGAGAAGTAGATAGCCTGTGCTTCCAGGAAATGTAAAATTGCTCTTCCTGATAATTATTTTGACTGATTGCAAAACCCTTTCCATCACTCAGCTACAGATCTATTAATATGCTCTGACTCAATATTGTTTAGTTTGTTTTATTTTGCTTGGGGCAAGCGAGGAATTTAGAACTATAAGCTCACCTGTTAGGGATTATGTGTAACTTTTTTTTTAAATTAGAAAATGAAGCCTAGTTGCTGTCCTAATTCTAGTCTTTATTCACAGTCTCTTACTTGAAGTCTTAGGGACTTATGTGATTGTGGATCCCAGGGAGAATATGTAGTCCTGGCTGATGGAAAACTGATAGCTGAGATAGCCTTTACCTTCACTTTCTGGTGGTTGCTTGCCTCACTTGCACTTGCCTCACTTGCACTGTAACAGATTTTGTTACAGTTACTCCAAAATTATTTCTATGATTTGTCCATTCCTATGGTTGCCTGTTGTAGGTAAGGTCTTTACATTTTTCCTTGAGCTTATAGTTCTCTGCTGCAAACCTTGTGAACATTATTTAGCCTTTTACCTTTTTACTTTGTCTTTCTTTATTGGTCCTTTTAATTTCATTAGAAAACTTAGTTCCTCAAATTCTGATTTACAATGTTCATAGATGCAGAGTGTTAGTTTCTTTGGCAATACCAATTACTTTTCTTCCTTAACTGATTCTTGAATATTTCTGGCTATTTCAGGTTTAATATCATACAATCTTAGTACCATAGGGTTCATATTTTTTTAATTTTAAAATAAAACCAGGCTGGGCACAGTGGCTCACACCTGTAATCCCAGCACTTTGGGAGGTCCAAGTGGGAGGATTGCTTGAGGCCAGGAGCTCCAATTTACACTGAACTATGATCATACCACTGCACTCCAGCCTAGGTGACAGTAAGATCCTGTCTCTAAAACAAACAAAAATTGGACATTATTTTGCTGTGTGTTTACTTAGTTGATTTAATTTTTTTAACCTCCTGATTCAAGACACACTTTTTAGTTAAATATTTTCTCAAAATATGCCACACATGCCAGTGGTGGGGCACAAGAGAGTTTTAGGTGGTACACCAACAGGCACTAAGTACCATTGAATAGCATCATGAGAAAGCAATCGGGTTTCTGTTAATTTTTCTGAATTTAATATGATTATATTTTTTCTATCCAATTCTTGTAAATCTCCCTTTATGTTAAAGAAAGCAGACCTTAAGCTCAAAGCTCTTGGGTAAGCAGAGTATTTGACCATTGTTTAATTTTCATTGAATTGTTATTTTTTTCCCCACTCACAAATTATTTTTACTGTGAAACTGGTGTTGCATTTATAGTAAAATGTAACATGACTTATTTACAAATATTAATTTAGATTTAAAAAGGGAGGGCCAGGGTGGTGGCTTATGCTGTAATCCCGGGACTTTGGGAGACTGAGGTGGGAGAATCACTTGAGGCCAGAAGCACTTGAAACCAGCCTCAGCAATATAGCAAGTCCCTGTCTCTACAAAATTTTTTAAAGAAATTATCCAGGCATGGTGGCACAAACCTGTAGTACTACTCCCTTAGGGGACTGAGGCCAGAGGATCACTCAAGCCCTGGAATTTGAGGCTGCAGTGAGCTATGATCAAGCCATTGCATTCCAGCTTGGGTGACATAGTAAGACCCTGTCTCTTAAAAATATAATAATAATAATAATGATAATAATAATAATATAAATAAATAAATAAATAAGGGAGGTTACCTGCATTCATACATACTTAAATATTTCTGTAATAAAAATTTAATTTGTGAGTTAGGACAAAAGATATATATTAACTAAATAGTAGTATAGATTAAAGAAGGCAGGGCAAATATTGTGATGATTGTATGAGAATGACTGAATTTGGAAGGATGGTAGACTAAATCATAATCTTTCGTAAACCTGATAATATCATCTATTTGATGTTCTTTGGTCAAGGAAAACTAATTTTCTTAAGGTTTTCTGATACAGTGATTCACTCTTTAAAGACTTTTTAAAACTTTTTGTGTTTTATTTTCATTTCTATTTTTAAAGTCCGTAAGTCAACGTTAACATAGTGCTTGATTACTTGCTGATATTTTTGTTTCTGGTTTTTGAAAGTTTGGGACAGAGCGCTGAATACCGTCACATTTGGTCCCTTGAAATCTCCAATAAGCCCAATGTATCTGAGCCTGAAGAACCAAAGATTCGTTTTGTTGCTGGTATCCATGGAAATGCGCCAGTTGGAACTGAACTGCTTTTGGCTCTGGCAGAATTTCTCTGCCTGAACTACAAAAAGAACCCAGCTGTTACCCAAGTAAGAGAATAGCTGGGGTTGACATGCTTTAAAAGGAAAAAGCTGAACATTAATATCAGGGCAACATTTTTAAAATTTTTAATTTCTTGCTAGATTTTACAGTCACTTATAGTACATTATGAACTTTACTCTTTAAAAATGAACCATCTTTGTAGTATATACCCTTTGTTAATAGTGCCTTTCTATTATATTTCCTTGTATGTCTTGAGAGGCATACAGGAAAGAATACTAAAAATTTACATTCAATTTCCTACTCCGTCATTTAATAGCCACACTACCCTTCCAGTCTTTGTTCACAGTTGTTTACTTTTCTTTTTTTTTTTTTGAGACGGAGTCCTGCTCTATCACCCAGGCTTGAGTGCAATGGTAGATCTTGGCTCACTGCAACCTCCGCCTCCTGGGTTCAAGCAGTTATCCCACTTCAACTTCCTGAGTAGCTGGGACTACAGATTTTTTTTATATTTTTAGTAGAGACAGTGTTTTGCCATGTTGGCCACGCTGGTCTCGAACTCGTGACCTCAGGTAATCCTGCCTTGGCCTCCCAAAGTGCTGGGATTACAGGCGTGAGCCGTGGAGCCTGGCCAGTTTTTACATTCTAACTTGAGGAACTTCCATTCTGAATTACTTATAACTAGGATACTATATTGAAAAATCTAGGCCGGGCGCGGTGGCTCAAGCCTGTAATCCCAGCACTTTGGGAGGCCGAGACGGGCAGGTCACGAGGTCAGGAGATCGAGACCATCCTGGCTAACCCGGTGAAACCCCGTCTCTACTAAAAAAATACAAAAAAACTAGCCGGGCGAGGTGGTGGGCGCCTGTAGTCCCAGCTGCTCGGGAGGCTGAGGCAGGAGAATGGCATGAACCCGGGAGGCGGAGCTTGCAGTGAGCTGAGATCCGGCCACTGCACTCCAGCCTGGGTGACAGAGCGAGACTCCGTCTCAAAAAAAAAAAAGAAAAGAAAAGAAAAAAGAAAAATCTAGTGAAAGTCTAGTTTTTCAATATAGTTTTCCTTTTCATGTAATACATAAAAAATTATTGGACATCTTGGCTGCTAAGAGATTTTAGAAAAAGCAATATGGTATTATCTACTTGAGCCATCTGTGATTACAAAAAAGAACTTTGACCAGGGTGTGATGACTCATGCCTGTAATCACAACACTTCAGGGGGCTAAAGAGAAGAGGACCACTTGATGCCAGACGGTTGAGACCAGCCTGAGCAACAGAGTGAAACCCTGTCTCTACAAACATTTTAAAAATTAGCTGGGCATTGAGGTGCACACCTGTAATCCTAGCTACTTGGGAGGCTAAAGTGGGAGGATCACTTGAGCCTTGTAGGTCAAGACTGCAGTGAGCTGTGATTGCACCACTGTATTCCAGCCTGGGTAACAGGCCGAAATCTCGAAAACAAACAAAACAACTTTGACCCACAGGCTTGGGCATGTATGATTAAGCATCCTAGTTGTAGGTTGCCTTAGAGAAGGGAAGAAAAGAGTGCATCCTTCTAAAACACTCACTAATTGGCACTGTCCATAGTGGACTTAGGAAAGGGAAAAAGAACTGATATTTATTGAATACATATTATGTGCCAGGTAATATACCATGTATATTATATAGATCATTATATCCTCAACCATGTGATAATGATTATCTCCATTTTATAAATGTAGAAACTGAGGCAGTCCCACAGCTAGAAACTGGTAAAACTAGAATTTAAACCCAAGTATGTCTACTCCGAAGCCCAGTGCAGTTCTGCCTCCCCAAAACAAATTTGGAAAGAATTGATGTCATGATTAGGATCGGAAGGGACCTGTGTAATTAGGTGACATGCGTTTAAATCAGACCGACCAAAAATTGTTATCTTCCTTTGTGGGACTGGTGCTCTGTGTTGTGAACTCACTCAACTCTGCCATTAGAGCACAAAAGCAGTCATATGTAAATGAATAGTCATGGTTATGTGTCAGTAAAACTTTATATACAATAGCAGGCACCAACTGAATTTGGCCGGCAGTTAGTGGTTCCTGACCCCTGTTATAAGTCACTGGGAGGTCTCTGGGAACATTAGCTGTACAGTAGTTTTTTGCTTATTTTTAATATATTTGAAGCAAAAGGAAATTTTATTTTTTATTTTTTCGTTCATTTTAGTTCTGCCTTTTACGTTAACTGTGTGTAGAATAAACAACAGACTTTCCGTTTGAGGCATGAGAGGGTACCCATTGATTCTACACACAGCTAGTAACTCATTAATTTCTGTTTCTGCTTTAGTTGGTTGACAGGACTAGGATTGTGATTGTCCCTTCTCTAAATCCAGATGGGCGAGAGAGAGCTCAAGAGAAAGACTGTACTTCAAAAATAGGACAAACGAATGCTCGTGGCAAAGATTTGGATACAGACTTCACAAGTAAGGCTAATTTTTAGGCCATTAAAATACTTAGGAGATAATTTCTTTTTGCTGGAAGATTGGTTGATCCTATTTTGTCAGTGAGTAATGAAGTACTTTCTTGTCTGGGTTATGAATGTGAGGTATAAATGAATACAGACATCCGGAAAACTTTTTGAATTTTTCTCCATTATTATTTGCAAAAATAATTAAAATTTTTCATATAAATTCAATCCATTATATCGGGATGTTTCTTCACTAGTTGTGTAGAGATGTGTATTCTCTCTCCCCTCCTATGTGTGTGTATACACACATGACACACATATATGTGTATATTGATTTGAAGAGCCCTGTTTCTTATTTACTTAAATGGGATCACCAACTGTATACATTATTCTATAACCTTTTTCATTAAATGTGTATCACTGACATCTTTCAATTTCAGTACTTACAGATCTCTAACATTCTTTTTTTTTTTTTTTTTTGAGACAGAGTCTCACTCTGTTGCTCAGGCTGGAGTGTGATGGTTTGATCTTGGCTCACCTCTGCCTCTCAGGTTAAGCAATTTTCCTGTCTCAGCCTCCTGAATAGCTGGGATTATAGGCACCTGCCACCATGCCTGGCCAATTTTTGTATTTTTAGTAGAGACGAGGTTTTATCATGTTGGTCAGGCTGGTCTTGAACTCCTGACCTCGGGTGATCTGCCTGGCTCAGCCTCCCAAAGTGCTGGGATTACAGGCATTAGCCACTGTGCCAGGCTCAACATTCTTTTTTAATGGCATCTAGTATGCCATTAATCTATGACAGTACTCTAATTTATTCAACCATTTTCTACCGATAGATATTTACTTTATTTCTGGCCACTTGCTTTTTTGCTTTTGTAAACAGTGCTGCAGAGAACAGCCAGCTTTCTGAAACTAATTTTCTTCCAAAGATAGCATATTAGTCCATTTTCACACTGCTGATAAAGGCATACCCAAGACTGGGAAGAAAAGGATTTTTAATTTGACTTACAGCTCTACATGGCTGGGGAGGTTTCACAATCATGGCGGAGGATGAAAGGCACTTCTTACATGGTGGCAGCAAGAGAGTATGAGAAGGAAGCAAAAGCAGATCTGATAAACCCATCAGATCTCGTAAGACTTATTCACCATCACGAGAATAATACAGGAGAGACCCACCCCCATGATTCAGTTACCTCCCACTGAGTCCCTCCCACAACAAGTGGGAGTTCTGGGAAATAAAATTCAAGTTGAGATTTGGATGGGGACACAGCCAAACCATATCATTCTGCCACTGGTCCCTCCCACATCTCATGTCCTCACATTTCAAAACCAATCATGCTTTCCCAACAGTCCCCCGAAGTCTTATTTCAGCATTAACTCAAAAGTCCACAGTCCAATATCTCATCTGAGACAAGTCCCTTCTGCCTATGAGCCTGTAAAATCAAAAGCAAGTTAGTTACTTCCTAGATAAAATAGGGGTACAGGCATTGGGTAAACACAGCCATTCCAAATGGGAGAAATTGGCCAAAACAGAGGGGCTACAGGCCCCATACGAGTTCAAAATCAAGCAGGGCAGTCAAATCTTAAAAGTTCAAAAATTTTCTCCTTTGACTCCATGTTTTGCATCTAGGTCATGCTGATGCAGGAAGTAGGTTCCCATGGTCTTGGGCAGCTCTACCCCTGTGGCTTTACAGGGTACAGTCTCTCTCCCAGCTGCTTTCACCAACTGGCATTGAGTGTCAGTGGCTTTTCCAGGGGCATAGTGCAAGCTGTCGGTGGATCTACCATTCTGGGGTCTGGAGAACAGTGGCCTTCTTCTCACCAGCTCCATTAGGTGGTACCTCAGTAGGGACTCTGTGTGGGGACTCTGATCCCACATTTCCCTTCTGCACTGCCCTAGCAGAGGTTCTCCATGAAGGGCCTGCCCCTGCGGCAAACTTTTGCCTGGACATCCAAGCTTTTCCATACATCTCTTGAAATCTAGGTGGAGGTTCCCAAACATAAATTCTTGGCTTTTTTGCACCTGCAGGCTCAACACCACATGGAAGCTGCCAGGTCTTGGGGCTTCCATCCACTGAAGCAACAGCCTGAGCTGTACCTTGGCCCCTTTTAGTCACAGCTGGAGCAACTAGGAGGCAGGGCACCAAGTCCCTAGACTGCCCCCAGCACAGGGACCCTGAGCCTGGCCCACAAAACCACTTTTTCCTCCTGGGCCTCCAGGCCTTTGATGGGAGGGGCTGCCGGGAAGGTCTCTGACATGGCCTGGAGATATTTTCCCCATGGTCTTGGGCATTAACATTAGGCTCCTTGCTACTTTTGCAAATTTCTGCAGCTGGGTTGAATTTCTCCCCAGAAAATGGGTTTTTCTTTTCTGCATAGTCAGGCTGCAAATTTTCCAAACTTTTATGCTTTGTTTCCCTTATGAAACTGAATGCCTTTAACAGCACCCATGTCACCTCTTGAATGCTTTGCTGCTTAGAAATTTCTTCCACCAGATACCCTAAGTAGTCTCTCTCAGGTTCAAAGTTCCAAAAATCTCTGGGGCAGGGGCAAAATGCTGCCAGTCTCTTTGCTAAAACATAACAAGAATCACCTTTGCTCCAGTTCCCAACAAGTTCATTATCTCCATCTGAGACCACTTCAGTCTGGACCTTATTGGTCATATCACTATCAGCACTTTTGTCAAAGCCATTCAACAAGTCTCTAGGAAGTTCTACACTTTCCCACGTTTCCCTGTCTTCTTCGGAGCCCTACAAACTGTTCCAACCTCTGCCTGTTACCCAGCTCCAAAGTTGCTTCCACATTTTTGGATATATTTTCAGCAACACCTGACTCTATTGGTACCAATTTACTGTATTAATCTGTTTTCACGCTGCTAATAAAGACATACTTGAGACTGGGAAGAAAAGGAGATTTAATTGGACTTACAGTCCCACATGGCTGGGGAGGTTTCACAATCATAGCGGAGGATGAAAGGCACTTCTTACATGGCAGTGGCAAGAGACAATGAGAAGGAAGTGAAAGTGGAAACCCCCGATAAACCCATCAGATCTTGTGAGACTTATTCACTATCACAAGAATAGCATGGGAAAGACCCGCCCCCATGATTCAGTCACCTCTCACTGGGTGCCTCCCACAGCACATGGGAATTCTGGGAGATGCAATTCAAGTTGAGATTTGGGTGGGGGTACAGCCAAACCATATCAGATAGGTTATTTATATATTCCCTAAGTTATTTTGTAAAGCAGGATATGCGTATTCTTTTTGTTTTTTTTAAATAAGATTTTTCTTTAACTTGCTTAGAGTCATTAGTATATACATATCCTGAAGTACATAATAGAACTCATACTAACCTACCTTCTGTAATGTATCTTTCTTGCTTGAGATAGTAGCTTATGGAGAAATAAAATATTTATCTGCAAATTTTTAAGTTAGCATTTTGATTGTATTCAAGTAGAAAGTATTTCCTTAGATACTCATACTAAGATTTAAAATTTGATATTTTATATTTGACTTTTCTCTTTTTTAGATAACGCCTCCCAACCTGAGACTAAAGCCATCATTGAAAATTTGATTCAAAAACAGGACTTTAGTCTTTCTGTTGCCTTAGATGGTGGTTCCGTGCTGGTCACATATCCTTATGACAAGCCAGTACAGACAGGTATGTAGAATGTCATTTCATATATATACTATTTAGCTTAGGTAGCAAATCCCAATTAAGTAATGTCCCTTCCACATTTTTATAAATAGTGAGCATTTGAGCACACTCTGTGAGCAAATTACCAACCAAAGAAGACTGTACATATATCAGCAGTTCAGTTACTTGGAGAAGAGAGCTCAGATCTAATGGAAGCCCAGCTTTATTGAGTCTAGCTATCTTGTTCCATATGTTCCCTTTAGTCCACAACCATTTACTGAAAAATTATTATGTCTGTAAATACTGAGAATGTAAAAGTGAGTATGACACTTTTCATTCTCTGTGCCTCATGAACCTCCTATGTAACCAAACACTAACAGTACAGATTTGTCCTCTCCTGTTTTAAACTTTGACTAAGTGGTTGCATCTTATGGTGAGTTAAACAGTTGGTGGTTTAATCTCTGTGGGGTTGCAGTATATGGAGATAGTTTGGGTGGTTTTCAGTGCATCCTAATAACAAAGAATATTGTTATTAGGTTACAGTTGTCCCAAAATGCAATAAGACATATCAAAACAAGTTTGTAGTTTAGTGTAATAGTCTGTTATGAAAACTCACCATTAGAACCTTTTAATGTAAGGAGGATGTTGGTCTTCTTCGTGTGATTATCTTAGGTAAATAAAACCTTTTAGGGTTAATTATAGTAACAGTATACTTAAGCAGAGTACAAAATTTATTAGGAGAAAAAGGTGACTTGTATACATGAAAGTTAACTTGGGGAAAAAATCATTTGGATTTCTCCACTGACTTCTAATTTTTTCTTTCTACAGTGGAAAATAAAGAGACTCTGAAGCATCTGGCATCTCTTTATGCAAATAATCATCCATCCATGCACATGGGTCAGCCCAGTTGCCCGAATAAATCAGGTAAGTGTTTTCCATACCTTTTGTTATTGCTGTTATTGTTGCTTTTGTGGGGAAAGGAGTTTCACCTTAAGGTCTGCTTGATTCCACATTTCTCAATGCTTTTATAGATGAGAATATTCCAGGAGGAGTAATGCGTGGAGCAGAATGGCATAGTCACCTGGGCAGCATGAAGGTATGCTTTCTAGAACATGGTTAGAATGGAGTTATGGCCAGGCACGATGTCGTACGTGTAATCCCAGTGCTTTGGGAGTCCAGGGCAGGTGGATTATCTGAGATTGGGAGTTCGAGACCAGCCTGGCCAACATGCGAAACCCCGTTTCTACTAAAAATATAAAAATTAGCTGGATGTGGTGGCAGATGCCTGTAATCCCAGCTACTTGGGAGGCTGAGTCAGGAGAATCACTTGAACCTGGGAGGCGGAGGTTGCAGTGAGTCTAGTCGAGATCGTGCTACTGCACTCCAGCCTGGGCAACAGAGTGAGACTCCATCTCAAAAAAAAAAAAAAAAAAAAAAAGAGTGGAGTTTATGAATATCGGCCATTGAGTGCAAGAATAGGTGACTTTTCTGGTATTGTAAAGTGAATGGCATCTGGCTCATGGCTTTCTTGACATGTTTAGCCCTTAAATTAACCCAAGAGTACTTTTTTTGGCCATTTTAACCATTTTTAATTGTACAGTTCAGTGACATTAATTAAATGTTGTGCCCCCAAAACCGTATCTATTTCCAAAACTTCATTTGCCCCAGACAGAAACTCTGTATCCACTAAGCAGTAACTCCCTATTCCCCTCTCCCACGACTCCTGGAACCCCTGTCTACTTTCTATTTGCCTATTCTATATATTTCATGTAAGTAGAATCATACAATATTTACCCTTTCACTTAGCAAAATGTTTTTAGGATTCATCCATTTTAGAGCATGTATCTTTACTTCATTCCTTTTTATGGCTGAATAATATTCCATTTATGTTTATACCACATTTTGTTTGTTAATTCATGTATTGATGGGCACTTGGATTTCTGCTTTTTGGCTATTGCGAATGATGTTGCCATGAACATTGGTATTGCAGGTATCTGTTTGAACCCCATGCTGCCATGAGCCTTGGTATTACAAGTATCTGTCACTTCTTTGGGGTAGATACCTAGGAGTGGAATTACCTGGTTATGTTGTAATTCTATGTTTCACCTTTTGAGGAACCACCAAACTGTTTTCCACAGCAGCTGCACCATTTTACATTCCTTACCAGCATTGTTTGAGGGTTCCAATTTTTCCCATATCCTCTCCTTACCAACACTTATTTTCGTTTTTTTGGTTTTTTGTTTGTTTGTTTTTTTTTTTTTTAACAGAGTCTCACTTTGTTGCTCAGGCTGGAGTGCAGTGGCTATGACTCCTTCGCAGCTTATTGCAGCCTCAACCTCCCAGGCCTAAGTGATCCCCCCACCTCAGCCTCTGGGAGTAGCCACCACCACCCGCATGCACCACCATGCTGGACCAATTATTTTAAATTCTTTGTAGAGACAGGGTCTCCCTTTGTTGCCTAGGCTGGAGTTCTTTATATGTTAATATAAAAGGCTGAATGTGGTGGTGGCTCACGTCTATAATCCCAGCACTTTGGGAGGCTGAGGCAGGAGGATCACCTGAGGTCAGGAGTTCGAGACCAGCCTGGCCAACATGGTAAAACCCGTCTCTACTAAAAATACAAAAAAATTAGCTAGGCGTGGGGGCAGGCACCTGTAATCCCAGCTACTTGGGAGGCTGAGGCAGGAGAATCTCTTGAACTAGGGAGGTGGAGGTTTCAGTGAGCCAAGATCATACCATTGCACTCCAGCCTGGGGAACAAGCACGAAACTCCATCTCAAGAAAAACAAATAAACAAACAAAAACCATTCTGGATGCTATGTATTCTAGATATGAAATTCTTATCAGATACATGATTTGCAAGTATTTTCTCCTATTCTGTAGGTTACCTTTTAAATTTCTTGATTATGTCCTTTGATACACAAGAGTTTTTAATTGTGATGAAATCCAATGTATCTGTTTTTGTTGTTGCTTTTGCAATTGTTATCTTATCTAAGGATCTGTTGCTAAATCCAAGGTCATGAAGATTCCCCACCCCCCCCCCCATGTTTTCTTTTCTTTTTTCTGTTTTTTGGAGGGCAGATGTGGGATGAGTTGGGGGGCAGGGTGCATGCCCCTCCCCACCACCGCCCCACTCCATGCCACCTATGCTTGCGTTTTCTTTGAAGAGTTTTATGGGCTGGGCACGGTGGCTCAGGCCTGTAATCAGAGCACTTTGGGAGGCCAGGGTGGGTGGATCATTTGATGTCAGGAGTTCAAGACCAGCCTGGCCAACATGGTGAAACCCCATATACTAAAAATACAAACATTAGCCGGGCTGTAGTGCCGCGCACCTGTAATCCCAGCTACTCGGGAGGCTGCGGCAGGAGAATGGCTTGGGAGGGAGAGATTGCGATAAGCCGAGATCTCGCCACTGCACTCCAGTCTGGGCAACAGAGTGAGATCCTGTCTCAAAAAAAAAAAAAAAAAAAATGTATGGATCAAGCTGTCGTATTTTGGTCATTGATGCAATTTATTTTTTATGGCATGAAGTAGGAGTTCAGCTTCGTTTGTTTGTATGTAGAAATTCAGTTGTCTCAGCACTATTTGTTGAAAGACTATTTTTTCCCCACTGAATGGTTTTGGTACCCTTGTCAAAAATGAGTTTACCATAGATGTGTGGGTTTATTTCTGTACTCTCAATTCTATTCCATTGGTCTATGTGTTTGCCTTTATGCCAGTATCACTGTTTTGATTAATGTAGGTTTGTTGTGGTAAATTGTAAAATTGGAACATGTGAGTCCTTCAACTTTATTGTTCTTAAAGATTGTTTTGGCTATTCAGGGCCCCTTGTCATTCCATTTGAATTTGAGCGTTGGCTTTTCTTTTTCTGAGAAAAGGGATGTTGGAATTTTGTTAGAGGTTGTGTTGAAACCGTAGATCACTTTGTGTAGTATTGACATCTCTACAATATTGTCCTCCCATCCATTTATTTAGGTCTTCTTTAATTTCTGACAGCATTTTAATTCACTGTCTATCCACTTCAAATTAGGCAGGAGTTGTTAGCAGATGGGTGGGTGGCTGATCATTTTATTCACATGTGCAACCAGAAAACTGACTTCATTCCCATTTCTGCCTGTCTTCTGTCCTTTATGTACTAAGAACTTACTACTGGGAGGCACTTTGCCATATTAGTGATAAAATATATTGCCTGGCCTATTGTACGAATTAACTGTGTTACATAATTAATTGATTTGATGTAGAAGAAATTAGCTCTCAACAGGCCATGAGAAATTAAAGACACAAAAAATTATATGTAGTCAGAGATACAGCCTTTTTCTCTGTAGAGGAGATGGCATTTGGGCTGCAGAGATTGTGAAGCAGAACATTCCAGAAAGAGGAAGCAGTACATAGTGGCAGTCCAATTTAGTTAGAGTATGGAGTGTAATGCAGAGCCGCAAAAGGTTAAGAATGGAAAGAGTACTGGTTGCTTTGAATGCTTTGTTTTAATAAGAATGGGAAACTATGAGGTTTTGAGCAGGGATAACAATATTGACATGATCTGAGCTATGCTATGGGAAAACTAATCTCTAAATAATCAGTTAAGATAGTTTGGAGGAAGAGACACTGGTACAGGGAGACTGGTTTGGAATTGTCTAGACAAAAAGTAATGAGGGCCTAGGTTATGCTAGTGGCAAGGAGAGTAGAGTCAGAGGATGACATTTTAGAGATTATATAGAGGTAGAATTGACAAGATTCAGCAAATTATGGATGATAGTGAGATAGAGAAGTCAAAGACAAGACGTTTCATGGCTATGTGAGAAAATGAGTTAATATCATTAACTGAGTTAGGAAAAAGAAGATATTTTGGGAAAAGGTGGTAAGTTGGGTTTTTGAACCTGTCTGCACAGGTTTTGAGCAGGGATAACAATATTGACATGATCTGAGCTATGCTATGGGAAAACTAATCTCTAATCAGTTAAGATAATTTGATAAATGCTATATTGCAGGGAGTGGGTATTGTTACCAGCAGGCGTCCAGGTTGAGGGTATCAGAGGGCTAATGATTATTATCTCCAGAGCTTCAAGAACAACTGTGACGTTTCTGGGTTTTAAGGGAAGCTGACCCTCTTCTGCATGAACTTATTGATTCATTTCTTCAGCGAACCCGAATAAACCCCATCTAACTGGCACTACCAGGCACAGTGGGAAGCACTGAAGATAGGAAAGTGAATTCGACATAGCCCCTATCCTCAAGGTCTCTCATAGAGTTTGTGACTGATTATAATACAGAGAGGTTTATTTATACTTGTCATAAAATGCTTTACAGTTTCTTAGTTTACATCAGCTACATTTTCTTTTCATTTACTCCATTTGTTGTATTACAATGCCTCATTCTTTCTTTTACTTACTAATTTTCCCACATTTGATTTTGAACTTTATATTTTAGGATTATAGCGTCACCTATGGCCATTGTCCGGAAATCACAGTATACACAAGCTGCTGTTACTTTCCTAGTGCTGCACAGCTCCCTTCCTTGTGGGCAGACAATAAGAGATCTCTTCTTAGTATGTTAGTGGAGGTGAGTCTTTTCCTTTTAACTAGAGGCAAACTCCCAGGAATGTGTTCAGTGAAAACCTTTATCGAAACATTGTCTTTTACCAAAAATGTATATTATTTATTTTAAATTTATATAGAAGAGTTTTGGTTATTTTATGTTTCCTAAATAGATGCCATTCATTCACATCTCTGGAATCTGCTATAATTTAGGTAATTTGACCTTGCAAGATGCTGCAAGTTCTTTAATTTGAATATCACAGAGTTACTGGAGTAGTATACCATAGTGGGAAGGAAATCACTCAAGGCATTAGAAGGTTGGGTTCGAATGCTTCAGGCTGTGACAGTATCAGAGTTCTCTTTTATGTCCAGCTCTGTGACCCTGAACACTGAATGAATGGCAAACAAGGTCAGAGTCAGTGGGGGGGGGGAGGTGGGGGGAAAGAGAAGAAGCAGGCCATACAGAGTTTGACACTTGTTTGTGTGTGGTTTTTGTTTTGTTTGTTCGGTTGGTTGGTTTTGGTCATGCCTCAAGCTAGTGCCTCTACAATGTCTGGCATTATGACAACATAAATTTATAGTTTAAACATTTTTTCAGGTTCACAAGGGAGTTCATGGATTTGTTAAAGATAAGACTGGAAAGCCAATCTCTAAAGCAGTCATTGTACTTAATGAAGGAATAAAGGTACACACAAAAGAGGGAGGTTATTTCCATGTACTCTTAGCGCCAGGTGTCCATAACATCAATGCCATCGCTGATGGGTACCAGCAACAACATTCACAGGTAAGAAACTCAAATTGAGTAGCATCATGTAAATTTTTATTCTTAGTAATACTTCTGTTTTATTTTGAAACTCTAGTTAGAAATCTTGAAGGGAATAAAGAAATAAAAGTGTGACTGCCTCTTGATTACGATATCTTGTTATCCTTGTGCCCCTTGCCACCAAAAGGGAAAATTTTCTAGCATTTTGTATACTTTAGATGGCAAGGCATCATCTCCTTAGTTTGCTATATGGGCCCTAATAATATAGCAGGGATACAGTACACCTTAAGCAGAACTTGTCATGATTCTTATACTTTCCCCTTCTAGGTCTTTGTGCATCATGATGCAGCTAGTTCTGTGGTGATAGTCTTTGACACAGATAACCGGATATTTGGTTTGCCAAGGGAGCTTGTGGTAACTGTATCAGGTAAAGACATTTTGATTTTTAGTAGTAAAAGTTAAAAACAATCTTGACATTTCAATATGAGAGTGGGTCACCTCCATAATCCTGAAACTAATCACTTGTCTTCTGATGTCTCCTTATCTAAATGTGATTTTCCTGGACCTCTGTTCTCCCATATGTTCTCCTGGCTTGCCTTTCTCTGCCGAGACCAGCTTGGTCAGGGAGACCCTAACCCAGCGGCGCTAGAGAAATTGAAGACGCACACACACAGAAATATAGAGGTGTGAAGTGGGAAATCAGGGGTCTCACAGCCTTCAGAGCTGAGAGCCTTGAACAGAGATTTACCCATGTATTTATTAACAACAAGCCAGTCATTAGCATTGTTTCTATAGATTAACTAAAAGTATCCCTTATGGGAAACGAAGGTATGGGCCAAAATAAAGGGATGGGTTGGGCTAGTTATCTGCAGCAGGAGCATGTCCTTAAGGCACAGATCGCTCATGCTATTGTTTGTAGTTTAAGAATGCCTTTAAGTGGTTTTCCACCCTGGGCGGGCCAGGTGTTCCTTGCCCTCATTCTGGTAAACCCACAACCTTCCAGTGTGGGCATCATGGCCATGATGAACATGTCACAGTGCTGCAGAGATTTTGTTTATGGCCAGTTTTGGAGCCAGTTTATGGCCAGATTTTGGGGGGCCTGTTCCCAACATGTCCCCCTTTTATTTGCAAATCGATCAAAGCAAAGGCAGCTTTGTCACAGTGAGCTACTTCTCGCAGGAGTCAAGTTCCACATTTGCAGACTATACAAAGACAACAGATTAAAAGCACAATCATCATTGAAATCACAGAGCTTCCAAGCATTTTTATCCATTTTAATGGGTTACTAGCTGCTAATCTATCTGCAGCTCCATACTCCAGTTCCTGGCATTAAGGTCAGGTGTGCCCAGGATGCTTTAAATATTTGTTCCCAAATTTTGATCTTATTAAGAGCTATTAATAGTTTCCACAAATCCTTATGTTTAGCTCCTACAACGAACCTTATCATTTGAGGTTGAGGTGCCACTATACTGCCATGGTTCCAGATAATATGAACTTTTGCCATACTTCTTATCATTTCTACCATCTGACCGTTTTGTTCAGACCATCTGAACATAGTGTGGCCATGGCATGCAGACTGAGAGGTGCAGTTCAAGCTAAACATCCCCTTAGGGGACCAATCAATAATGATTCCATAGGAATCACTGCACAGCACCTCTGCCT
Source organism: Theropithecus gelada (assembly GCF_003255815.1). Classification (NCBI taxonomy): domain Eukaryota; kingdom Metazoa; phylum Chordata; class Mammalia; order Primates; family Cercopithecidae; genus Theropithecus; species Theropithecus gelada. The sequence goes on from NC_037684.1 coordinate 4,075,218, forward strand.
GTTTTGCAATGCAATCTTCCTAAACAAGTACGTTCATTTTTTCTGGCCAGGTTTAATTTTGTTTACAAACAGGTTTTTGAGGGCAGTATGCCTCAATTATAAGAGCAGATTTATTATGGTAAATACTGAGATCAGAAAGCATGTGTAACTGTGTCATAGAGTGATTACATCCAGGCATTATTGCCAGCCAAGATTGATAAATATGCCCAATAAGTATAATTGTTCTCTGTGTCTGCCCTTGTTGAAGGAATACTCACAGCAATGGCGATCACCACTATTATAGCTACCCATTAAATTACTTATTGTGACTGGTTGTCCCGCTTTCCTCAGGTTTTCTTCCACCATCTGTGACAGCTTCTTGATCTGTCCCCAGGTGGGTGGCTGTGTTTGACAGGTGTTGCTTGTGACAGTTGGGGTCCTCCTCAGCATCAGTCTCAACATGGCTGCAACCAGGGGGTCCTCGGGATCCTCCCGGAATCTCTTCCTCAGCATCTGGCTCATGATAAGGTTTCGGGTGTCTTGATGGTATCCAAATCAGCTGTTGATTTTGGCTTGGAGAAACACAAGCATAACCTCTACCCCAAGTTATTATTTTACCTATTTCCCAACTGTTTGTTATTGGATCTCTCCACTTAACCAGTTGTTCTGCTTCTGTCTTTGCAGCTGGTTTCTGTAGATGCTGTTCAGCTGCTGATAACATCTGGCCTTTGGGCAGGCTCAAAAAATTTAAAGTTAATAATGCTAGATTCAGTTGTATATGGGCTATCCTGTAATCCCTATTTCTCCCTCTTTTTTGTTTTTGTCATCAGTTGTTTATCTGTATGAAATTGTAACTAAGCATTTTTAATTAACTGTGTGGAATGAACCATGTATGAAGAATCAGAAATGACATTAATAGGCATATTAAAAGCAGTCAATACCTCAGTTACAGCTACAAGCTCTGCTTTTTGAGCTGAAGTATAGGGCATCTGGGAAACTTTACCTTTTGATCCAGAATAAGAAGCTTTACCATTACTAGACCCATCTGTAAAACAATGAAAACGCTTAGCAGGCTGCAGGTTGTTTACCACAAGAATTGTAAATGCAAAACATTCACAGTCTTGCTCAGCTAACGGGATAGTAAAGAAACAGTCTTTTAAATCTATGACTATTAAAGGCCAAGTTTTTGGGATTATAGCAGGAGAAGGCAATCCTGGCTGTAATGCTCCCATAGGTTGTATAATTGAGTTGATGACTCTTAAGTCAGTTAACATTCTCCATTTACCTGATTTTTTCTTAATTACAAAACCTGGAGAATTCCAAGGGGAAAATGTTGGAGCTGTGTGCCCATTTTCTAATTGTTCAGTAACTAATTTCTCTAAAGCCTCCAGTTTCTCTTTACTTAGCGGCCATTGTTCTATCCAAATTGGCTTATCTGTTAACCATTTTAAAGGTATAGGTTCTAGAGGCTTGACAATGGCTGCCATAAAAAATGATATCCTAATCTTTGGCAGGAACTTTGTCTTTCCACTTGAAGCGGTTTTTTCAAACCCTGCAAATTTTTTTCTAGTCCCATACCAGGGACATACCCCATTTCATGCATTGTATGTTGACTTTGAGGGCTATATAATTGTTCTGATATTAGAACTTGTGCTCCCCATTGTTGTAATAAGTCTCTCCCCCATAAAGTTATAGGTACAGATGTTTTAATTGGTCAAATAGTCCCAGGGTGTCCATCGAGCCCTTCACAATGCAAAATATAACTGCTCTGATATACTTCAGGGGCTTTAGCAACTCCAACTATGTTAAATTGAGCGGGTTGAATTGACCACACGGAGGACCAGTGCTGTAGAGAAATGATTGCAATGTCCGCTCCTGTATCTACCAAACCTTTAAATTTCTTTCCCTGAATAGTTATTTCAAAGGTAGGACGTTTATCAGTAATTTGATTTACCCAATAAGCTGCTTTGCCTTGTTTATTTGTGCTTCCAAATCCTCCTGTTAGTTTAATTTCATTTTTCCCCATTTCCACATATGGCACAATCAGGAGCTGTGCTATATGATCTCCTGGCTCTGCTTTCCAGGGAACAGAAGTAGATATAACAATTTGAATTTCCCCATTAATATCTGAATCAATGACTCCTGTATGTATCTGTACCTCTTTTAAATTTAAACTAGACCTGCCTAGAAGTAATCCTATCGTCCCTGCTGGCAGGGGTCCACAGACTCCTGTTGGGACCTTTTGTGAGGGTCCCCCAGCAGAAGACTCACAACTTTTGTGCAGCATAAATCTACCACGGCACTACCGGCTGTGGTGGGGCACAGATTTTGTACAGGGAAGAGCGAATGGCCTGAGCTGGAAATGCCCTGGTTTGGAATGGGGCCTCGGATGGGCCCCTTATGGCATTTCCCGAAAGTGGGTTCCCATCTTTATCAAACTTAGAGTGACACTGATTAGCACAATGTTTTCCTTTTTTACATTTTGGACATATTTCGGGCTCAGCAGTTTTCTTTTTTCCCCTATCTGGTGGCCTGACTCACTGATTTTTTTCTACTTTTTTTTTTTTTTTTAGTATGACCATGCTTCTCACGGTTAAAACAAGCTCCAGGAAATGGAGTTCCTTTATTCACTCTCAGTCCTGCCATTGCCTGTGCTAGCAGAGTAGCCTTATGCAGATTATCTCTGATACCATCACAGGCCTTGATATAATCAACTAAATGTGCTTTCCCGAATTTAAAAGGAAAAGGCTCAAATGTAGCTATACTATTTCCCTGTTGATCTGGGGGGTATATTCTAACAGGCAACTGCCAAGCCTCTAAATCACCCTCTCGGCTAGCTTGCTGAATTCCTGCCTGAATAGAACTAAGAGGAGTCTCTTGAGGCGCTGCTCGAACAGTCACGGGGCAACTACTTTTCACCCAGTGTCCTCCGGAAAAGAAAGATCTGGAGGGTCTTTTTCTTCAAAATAATAATGAGGGGGTGCAGAAGGATAGGGATGAACCTCTCCCTCCTTTGCTGCTTTAGCTTTAGCTGGCAAACAAACCTGCTCTGTAACCTCTTCTGTTACTTCGTTACACTCTCCTTCCTCCTCATCAGTGTGAAAAAGTTCCAAGGTGGAATGAACCAGAGCCCACACTTGTCCCATTGTTACCCTAATGCTTCCGAGCTCCCCTTCTTACTCACCACAGGGATTGCTTTAGGAGTACTCAGGTGTCCTCCAGCTTAGTTCCATGTTCTCAGTTCCATGTTCTCCAACTGCCGCTCCAGCAACCCTTCAACCTGGATTCGGGCCCCCACAATGGACGCCACTTGCTGAGACCAGCTTGGTCGGAAAGACCCTAACCCAGTGGTGCTAGAGGAATTAAAGACACACACAGAGAAATACAGAGGTGTGAAGTGGGAAATCAGGGGTCTCACAGCCTTTAGAGCTGAGAGCCTCGAACAGAGATTTACCCATGTTTATTAACAGCAAACCAGTCATTAGCATTGTTTTTATAGATATTAGATTAACTAAAAGTATCCCTTATGGGAAATGAAGGGATCGGCCGAAATAAAGGGATGGGTTGGGCTAGTTATCTGCAGCAGGAGCATGTCCTTAAGGCACAGATCGCTCATGCTATTGTTTGTAGTTTAAGAATGCCTTTAAGTGGTTTTCTGCCTTGGGTGGGCCAGGTGTTCCTTGCCCTCATTCTGGTAAACCCACAACCTTCCAGCATGGGTGTCATGGCCACGATGAACATGTCACAGTGCTGCAGAGATTTTGTTTATGGCCAGTTTTGGAGCCAGTTTATGGCCAGCTTTTGGGGTCCTGTTCCCAATATTTCTGTTTCTTCAGGTCTATACTCAAATGTCACCTCCACGGAGAGGTCTTCCCTGATCACCCTAGCTACCCCTGTGACTCTCTCTATCCTGCTTTTTTTCATTATAGCACTTCTCACTAACATTGTATTGGTTCATTTATTTGTCTATATTCAATCTTTCCCACTAAAACATAAGCTCTGAGAGAGTGAGGAATCTACCTGCATCCTCAGAGCCCAGAACGATGCTTAGCACGCAGTGGGTCTTAATGAAGAGTTGTTGAATGAATGAATGATTTGCTTTATATTAAAGTTTTAAGTTCCTAGGACTTTGACTTATATTAGTTCTGCTTTTTCAAGATCCAGGAAAGAGGAAATGTTTGCTTTCACTGGAACTAATTCATGCCATTGCTTGGATTACTGAAAGGTTAAGAAGAAAAAAAAATGTGGTAAAATGAATACTCTGATGTACTCTATCTATTTGATACAAAGAGCTTTTGTTTATTTCTAAGTGCAACTTGGCTGAGGCAGAATAACCAAGTTTTATCACAGGGTTCCTGTGGGACAGACCCTTAGTTGAGAGAAAGTAGTATATTGGAAACATGGCCCAATCATAGATACTGTGTGGTGAGTTTAAAGAGTTCTTATCTTGTCTCAGATAAAGTGTAAATAACTTAGTGGTTAAAAACACAGGAGGTAGAATTCAGCCATGGTTTAAATCTGGCTCTGTCACCCATGAGCTATTGTGAACTTAATTTTTATTATTTTTAGTTTCTAACACTTTTATTTTGATAACCTTATGTACAAATTTAAAATAAACTAAGAGATTTGGATGAAATGAAAGTTTACCTGAAAGGAGGAGTATAATAGAAGTCATAAAAAGCAGGTTGCAGAACAGTAGACACAGTATAATCTCATTATGGTAAAAGAAAAAAATACATGTATATGCACATGCATAAAGAAAGATCTGGGGCCAGGCATGATGGCTCACGCCTATAATCCCAGCGCTTTGGGAGGCCGAGGCAGGTGGATCACTTGAGGGTCAGGAGTTCTAGACTAGCCTGGGCAACATGGCAAAACCCCATCTCTACCAAAAAAAAAAAAAAATTAGCCAGGTGTCGTGGCGTGCACCTGTGGTACGGCTCAGGAGGCTGTGGTGGAAGGATCACACACAGAAAAGATCTGGTAACTAAAAATGATCTCTGGGTAATGGAAATGTAAAGATAGGAGGTTTTTGGTTTTGACTTTTGTTAGTTTGTATTTTTAAATTTTGTATATTGTACATATACTGCTTCTATTATAATAAAAGGTTGTTTTTAAGTGCATGAAATAGAAATAAAATAAATGCGGGGTATATTATTAAAAGTTCCATTGTAAGCAGCTGCTTATTAATATCCTTAAAGTATAATATCACCCACATGATGGTTTTTGTTTGTCAGGTGCTACTATGTCGGCATTGATCCTAACAGCTTGCATTATTTGGTGCATCTGCTCAATCAAGTCTAATAGACACAAGGATGGCTTTCATCGGCTCAGGCAGCATCATGATGAGTATGAAGATGAAATTCGCATGATGTCTACCGGCTCCAAGAAGTCCCTCCTAAGCCATGAGTTCCAAGATGAAACAGACACTGAAGAGGAAACATTATATTCTAGCAAACATTGAGAAACACATTTTGCATATCTCCCAGCATAAGTACCAAGCAAAATTACAGTTCCTCTTGGGAGAACACTGCATTAAGAAGAGAGACTCTCTTGCTTCTTCAAAGAGCTTTGGGAAGTTAAATTGCTAAATTTGTATTCTCTGTGAATTTCACTGGCAGTTTCGAACTTCCCTTCCTTAAAGTATTCTTAACCTTTAAAAAAAAAAAATCTGATTTCTATTTATGCAGCAGACATGGGGCAGCCACTTTGTTTTTCTTTTTAATTTAAGATGAGCTATTTGGAGCTTATGTAATAATGGCATAAAACCAACTAGAGGATGTTGTATTTTGCACATCAGATGTTTACTAGTGGCTTTAGTATTTTTCTTTGTTTTAAATGGCCAAAAGAATCCAGAAACATTAAGGCAGGGAAAGCAGTCAGAATCAACATAAAGCTTTAAAAACTCAAGGTTTTTTCAACCTACTGAGGAGTACTTTTCTCTAGTTGTTAAATAGCTGGAGTTTCTCTTATTCAGGTTTGATGGAGGTTGAATTGATTTTTAAACACATATAACAGTAGGAAATGAATAAATGGGCTTCTGCATTTGGCTTTCTACCTGTTCCAAGGCTAGATCGGAACTGGTAGACTATGCTGTAAGCAGGATTTCACTACCTCTCTTGTAAGGTTTAGCAAACTTCTAAATAGCCCATTTTAAGGGAGAACTTACTTTGTTGTGAAAGATCTAAATGCCCACTTGAATGAAGCTGAGAGAGAGATCCAGCAAAAGCTAAAACTCATGTTGCCTATCTTTGAACTTGGTAAAAACCCACAGGTGCTGCTGCTTATATCTGTGAAGCACTAGCTTATTCTAGGAATGCCTGATTCTTTAATATTGCCTAAATCAGAATCTTTTTCTATGTTGCACACATGGTTTTCAGATGACCCAACCATCTGCAAGATCTGAATTCTACTGAAAATATCTAGAAATGTGGAAGAGACCTACTTGCACATTCTTAACCTGTATTTAAACACAAAATATCTATACTTCATGCTCCAGCCCAAGCCTATACCCTGTAATAGCATACTATTATTGAAATCACTTGGCCGGTCTTGTTCACATAGGCCTCTGGGAGTAATTTGGTTCTTTGTCCTAATGTTTCATTTGACAGTCTCTTTTTGATCAACCAATTTTGCTAAAAGTTCAGTCGAAAGTTTTTAAGTATAGCTCCCTCCCTTGAAAAAAATGTAAACTATGACTGCTGAGTGATAAAACACTGTGGTGTGAAAGTGTCATCTTCACTGCCAATCAGGCAAAGACCTGAAAGATTTGCATTTTATTGTGTCTGTCTTATGCAACGGAAATGATGCTTTTTGTAAGTATGCATCTTACCAATGATCTAACGGTTTAATACCTTTGAATGTTTTAATGACCAAGTTGCTGCTGAACTTATACTAAATCAGGGGATCAAAAAACTTGCTCTCATCTTCTCAAATTGTATTCTATATCCATTAATGTATCAGTTATCCCAAAGCCTTCAGGTGGAGTGGTTTACCACCTACCTAGGTCATTCAACCAGGTTTGGTGAGGAATGCATTCAAAGTGGCTTTATAAAAGAAGATTTTGTTTAGCAAGAATAATGAGGTCATGTCATTTGTTAGTAAGTATCTGTGATAAATCTGTGGTTCAAGGTGAAGCTATTCTGGTATTCTGGTATTAGCAACTGTAAATTCTGCCACCTCATACATGAAACAGAGCTTGTGGGATGCTAATAGTTAATGAAGTATACATGATTTAATTTCTTCTAATAATCTATATGTTTTCTTTAAGGATGGTGGTATATTGCTCTTTTTCAGCTTTATTTTTAAGAGTACAGTCAGGAAACCAACAAGGGGCCTAAGAGTGGCTGGCCCTGCTTGGGACATTACGGCAAATGAAACAAAGTTAATGTGACAGACTTTGCTTTGTTATCATTGGTCTTCACTAGAGGATACCTTTTTACATTTACTTCTCTCTTGGATCAAATATGTCTTTAACTGTACATCTCAGTGGCTGGAGGCCATGCCTTTTAAGCATGTGTAAAATTTTAAAGAAATGAACATACAAATAGTTATTTTAGTAATACTTCCTGAAAGAAAAACCAAATTCTGCTATAAATCTTGACCATCAATGAACTTTTAAATAACGCATTTAGCTGGAAAACAATACTTTCCCAGCTTGTGTTACCTAGAAGCGTGAATGTATAGGATCCCTGACTACTAAGACTATATTCTCAGCCCTTCCCTGTCTTTTATTTGCGGATCTAATCTAATATTAGAACATATTAACTGCTTAAGGCATTGAAGCCATATGGGATGGGGATACATTTCTTCAGTGTTTCTCCGAGAGACTTTCCATTTCCTTGGAGTTACAGAGGCAAGTATCATAGTATTAAGAAATTTGCCTAAATCTGAGTTGTGCCTTTCTTTACTCACAAGGCATGGGTTTTGTCCTGGTGATCAGTTTGCAAGACTTCTTCCTTCCCAGCTCCTTAATAAAAGCAAAGTGATTGAGTAGGTAATGTGCAAAGTGTCCACCTGTGTACATGTACTTGTATCGATTATGTAGTTCAGTAAGATGTGCCCGAGTCATTTCAGAAGGAAAGATCCTTTGGTTTTGATGCACTTTGCTGAACAGTTGGGTAGTGAGTGGATCCTATCCAGTTGAGGAATGCTTGCAATGCTTATTGAAAGGATTTGCTTTGGGACTTTGTCATCTTCCAGAAAGGAAACATATTGTATATTTGGCCCAGTGTGATTGATTGCTTAATCTTTGGTAACTTTTACTTGAATGGGATTTGCTGAATTCATGACTATTGAATTTAAATCTAATTATGAGTTGACAAATAAATAAAAGGTAGTGTTTATGTCTGAGCTTATTGTGTTTGAGCTAACACCAGGTTACTCGGTAACCATGACCTGCTCCTCCATTTCCATTTATTCTCAACATTAAATAGTTTTATCTTGTTGTTGCCAGAAATGCACTTGTGCCAGGTGTTGACCCTGCTGTATGAAAAGCTTATTGGCAATCAACTCTGTAATAGTGCCCTACATTATGGTTTTTCTGGTGGAATTGTTTTAACAGTGACAACCTAGCATTTCCATATAATTTTGCTTTATTGTTATTACTATAAATTCCACTATGATTGATGTTCAGTGGTTTTCTATAGCAACTTTTTTGATAACTCTTGGGTTTCTGATTTGTTTTAACTAGTTATTTTGGGGGGATGATTGGGGTCTTTGATTAATGTCAACTGAACTTGGATTTCTAGTTCATGAAGAAATCTCTCCCAATACCCATGTATCCTATTTTTAGCAATAATTCGTTAATAATTCCACTTGATTTTCAGAATATTGTCCTGGTTGATTTTGATTTGACAGAGTACATTATGAAATTTGAAAGTAGATTACCATTTTGAGGCAGTTGGATATAAATTATGTAAATATGTATGATTGTGATTTTTATAAATGGCATAACATGAGTGTACTAATTACCTTCTATGCTGGCCATGCTACAGATTTTCTGGAGGTATGACATAATGGTATTTTTTAATGCTCAGATTAAAAATCAGCTTTTCACCTCTCCAATTTTTCCAAGTGATACTCCCAGTTCTAGAGCAATCTACAGCTGTTTATATAAGGTGCCCAACACCCGTTCATCTCAAGTGCTTCAGTCTTTGGTTTATTTCATGCACTGTGCCTTCAAAATGAAATTTTTAAAAGGGACTTTAAATGAAGTTGAATAGTAGTTTTTAAAAGTCAATGTGTAATTTATGTGAAATCTAACTGTAATGAGGTCCTTTCTGTTTTTTATATGTAAACAGATCTACTAATCCTGTATAAAAGTTATTTTATGATGTTTGTCTTTCTTTGTGTTTTGTCTCATAATCTTTTTTCAGATGCAATAGGCCAGAAAAAGTTGTAGGTCCAGTTTGAAAGTTATTTAGTTTTTCTGCCTATACTAGTGGAAAAATAGTACCAGGATCAGAATACAGGGTATCACCTATGGAATGTTTCTGTATTTATGAATCAACTCAAAAGAAAGCTTTGTTTCTGAAATCACATTACATAGTGGCCACAGTTTTCTGTTTGTAGCTCAGCTAGATTGTTATATATGTTCAATCATATCACAATAACACAAAACTGGTCATTGAAAGGTTTTTATGTACCCAGTTAGAATAATGTGTCCTGGCACTTATAGGCGCAGCAAGGATGAATTCAATATCCCCTTTTCACTTAGCAACAATGTATTACTTCTACCCTAATAGGAATTGGGAAAGCAAAGATATATAAGAAACAGACTCTGCTGACAAAGAACTCATAGTCCAGACCAGAGAAATAGAAATGGAAATAAGTTATATTTCAACAGTGATTGGTTCATCTAAAAGTCTCTGCTGTAAAGGAAATAAAGCATAGAGGTTTGAGCATGGACTTTGGAGTTGGACCAATCTGTGATTGATTCTTGGCTCTGCTACTTGCTTCCGATGTGAGCCTGTACAACTTTCTTGACATTCTCTGAGCCTCAGGTTCTCTACTGGTTAAAGAATGATGCTTGATAGGATTGCAGTGGAAAATTAAACGAAATAATGTTAGAAAAGTTCCCAATATAAAATTTGACTCGGAATTGAATGCCCGTGGTAACCAGCATCATTTTCCTTTATGTGATGTCTTCTTATGCCTTTGAAAGAAAGTTACTTTATCAAATGTATAAACAAAGATCTGTTTATAGGTGATCTTTTTAATTTAGAAGAAATTCTGAGACACACACACACAAAAAAAGAAACTTTTATTATGTGGTTCAATAGATTGTCTAAAGCATGGCAGTAAAGTTTTAATTATGCCAAAATGCTTCGTATTTGTTTTTAAATGAAATTAAGTTGTATTTATGCTTCTTTAGTGAAAACAGCCTTACTTAACTGCCACAGGAAGTGTGAATAGTGATAACGGTTCTTTTTCTCTCAATGTTTGAAATATTTTCCTGAATTTTCTTAGTTTTCTCATACTTGAATTAAGAACCCTTTTGGTTTGTTTCATAAACAGTAATCTAGTTATGTTCAGCTTTTCAGATTTCTAATAGCTGATTGTTCTCAGCAAAGTAAACATGATGGTCAACACTAATACTACTCAATTCTGAATAAGTGCCATTGTGTGGGTCTTCATGTCTTAGTCTTAGTTATAGTTAGAATACCAACTGATTCTATGCTATTTGTTGCAAACCTCAGATAAATACACCATTTGTTATTACACACAACTTAAAAGCAATAAAATCAGTAGACAAAGTGCAATTTTACCTTTATATATATATATACACACACACACAAATATATATACAAATATATATACAAAAGTATATTTATAAATATATATAATGGGAGACTTTAACACCCCACTGATTTCATTAGACAGATCAACGAGACAGAAAGTTAACAAGGATATCCAGGAATTGAACTCAACTCTGCACCAAGTGGACCTGATAGCCATCTACAGAACTCTCCACCCCAAATCAACAGAATATACATTCTTCTCAGCACCACATTGCACTTACTCCAAAACTGACCACATAGTTGGAAGTAAAGCACTCCTCAGCAAATGTAAAACAAATATATATACACACACAAAAATATATATATATATAAATATATATACATATTTTTGAGACAGATTCTCACTGTCTCCCAGGCTGGAGTGCAGTGGTGTGATCTCAGCTCACTGCAACCTCTGGCTCCCGGTTTCAAGCGATTCTCCTGCCTTAGCCTCCCAAGTAGCTGGAATTACAGGCATGCGCCATCATGCCCAGCTAATTTTTGTATTTTTAGTAGAGACAGAGTTTCGCCATGTTGGCCAGGCTGGTCTGGAACTCCTGACCTCAAGTGATCCTCCCACCTTGGCCTCCCAAAGTGCTGGATTACAGGCATGAGCCACCATGCCCGGCCCCAATTTTAACTTTAATATCACAATTTTCACCTACATTAGTAGAATATTAAAAGCAAACATACTATTTCTTCGACATTTTGGTTGAGGTTAAATAATCCTCTTCCCTAATTACTGTGTAAACAAATGTAGACAAGGTAAGCAAGAATGAGACAGGATGGCCTACATGGAGTAGTAAGGTGTTGAAGTTTAGAGGCCAGCCTGAAAGACTGAGGAAAAAAGGCTGAGAATTACTTGATAAGACTGAAGGTACGATCATTAGAAGTGGGAGTATATTGAGATGGATATCTCAAATTCAGCAATATGAGGAGGCAGAGATAAAGTCAAAACTGTAGTTGGAAATCAGCAAATGGAGAACCTTAAGATGGAACACGGAGGAAACAGAGTGCAGATTAAATAGAAATTGCTATGATAACATGGATTATATTCTGTGATAACCACTGAGGTTGAGCCAAAGTGAAGGAGTAATGGTGAAAGTCTAGATTGCTAATTTCGAGTATTTGAGGTTATTCCAGTATTTATGATGATTATTATTATTTATTATGTACATATGGTTCCTAGCAGAGTTTTTCAAGACTAAACAGGCTTTTGATTTAGAGTCAAAAACATTGATCCTGTTGAGAGGGAATGAAACAGAAAGGGACTGGGCAAGTTACAGTAATGACTCAACTGCAGGACTGCTAGATTTAAACAAATAATAATTTTAGATTTACAGAGAAGTTGCAGAGATCACATAGAGTTGACTCCTGGGTTTTGATTTGGAAGATGTGAGTGTTGGGAGGACAAAAGAGGAGGGATTATACTCAGTTTTCTATTTAGCAGAATGTGAATGGAACACATTGGAAAGAGGGCCTGGGCATAGGAAATAAGATGTCTAGAACCTAGGCAGCCATGCACAGCTTGGGTACTCCAGGTGTCAAGATATGTGGCACTGCTTCTAGATGACCAAGTTCAATTGGAATCTCTAGTGGAGGCCGGGTGAGGTGGCTCACACCTGTAATCCCAGCACTTTGGGAGGCCAAGGCGGGCAGATCACAAGGTCAGGAGATCGAGACCATCCTGGCTAACATGGTGAAACCCCCGTCTCTACTAAAAATACAAAAAAATTAGCCAGGCGTGGTGGCAGACGCCTGTAGTCCCAGCTACTCGGGAAGCTGAGGCAGGAGAATGGCATGAACCTGGGAGGCAGAGTTTGCCAAGATGGCGCCACTGCACTCCAGCCTGGATGATAGAGCAAGACCCCATCTCAAAAAAAAAAAAAAGAAAAAAGAAATCTCTAGTGGAAGGTGTGTCCCTCCTAGAGTTGGAGCAGACTTCACAATTTTTCACAAGTAAGAGAAGAGCAGAAAAAGTTTTATATGGGTGTCAGATGTTTATATTATTGAACACTGTAAAATAGAATTATTGTTTTCAAATAAAAGATAAACCTGAGACTATCACAGGATCTATAAAATAATAGCAGAACTTCTGGAAATGAAAGTACAGAAACTAAAATGGAATTGGCGTGGCCGATTGCGCACAGAGAAGTAATTAACTAGAAGACAGATCTGTAGAAATTCTTACGTAGCATGGAGACCAAAAGGTAGAAAATACAAAGGAGAGGGTTAAAATGTGGATTTGACATACAACTAATACCACATGTTTGATACCTACAGTTTTAGAGGAAAAAAAAGAAAGAACAGAGCATAGGAAACTAAGAGACAGTGACTGAAAATTTTCCCCAAATCGATAAAGATAGCAACCCATAGATTAAAGAAACTCAATCCAAGCAAGAAAAAGTAACATCCACACTTAGATCAGTGAAATTGCAGATCAACAAAGACAAAGACAAAAGCGATTAGCAATTAGACTCACTCTTAACAATAGAAACCAAAGTACATTGAAATTATACTTTTAAAATGCTGGGGAAAACATTATATAACTTCCAACATAGAATTCTGTATTGAACATACCTTTCAAGAATGAAAGCGAACTTCCAGGTCGCTGAAAACCTTAGTGGCAGCCTAGCTACCTTGTCTCCCAATATTTCATTAGTGCAAGCACACGAAGGAAAAAGTATACAGAAATCACGCTCCCAGCATAATTTGAAGTCAGAGAATTTTGAAACTTCAAACCGAGTAAGACGAGGAAAATCAGCAGATTGCAACATGGATTCTCACAGGCCCACCCCAGTAGCATCCCACAGGCTCTGTGGAGCGAAGGCAGATGAAGATAAACTGCAGGGAAGTCAGGAGAGGGACACCAGAAAAAGAAAGTAATGTTCTTGGCCTAAAACTACTGCCAGAAAGACTAGGTCCACCTAACTCTCAATCTAAAAAACATGTCCAAGCAGATCTGAGCAGAAACCAGAGGGAAGGGGCTTCAGAGTGAGCACAATTTAAAGGGGGCAGGTGTGACTTAATGAGGCAGTCTTTGAAACACACAGCTTCAAAAGAAAAGAAAAAAAGAGCTAGTGAAGGGAAAAAATGAAAAAAGGAGAAGCACTTTTGACAATTAGGTGATGAAAAGAAAAGAAGCAAAAGACAATTAGGTGATGAAAAGAAGAAAAGGAGGAAAATTTAGAGTCCTGCTAGTCAAATGAGAACTGCAAAATCAGAGCACTTACAACTCCTCCCTGAACATGCCAACAAAAATACCAACTAAAGTATTTAATACCTTAGCTTTGTTCTATTATCAGAACAGATCTCAGCCATGAAACATGAAAATATAAATAGCATATATGAATGAATATTGATAAGAAATGAATTTGTCATTATTAGCAGATGATATGATTATACATGTGGAAAATACAAAATAATCTACAGATAAATTAGAAATAATAAAATTTAGTTCCACTTTCAGCTATGAGTGGATTGGCTTGAAACGGAAAGACTTCTCATCAAAAGCAATTAGAAAAGCTAAATTTGATTTAAAAACAAACAAAAAAAAAACAGCTGTTTGAAGGATTGGAGAACTACTAATGTAAGAAGGACTTATGGGATCAAGATCCCAGAACAAAAATTGCTGAGAGGTGAGTGTGGTGGTAAAACTTTCACCTCCAGGCATTTTTCAATTCATAGGTAACAGAAGAGAGGCCAGGCAAGAGACAGAGAACCCAAACAGAAGTTTTGGGCAGTATCACTGGGTGGGGGAAAATACGAGGTTAGTACCTGCCAAGGAAGTGGCACTGGTAAACAGTATTCCAGTTAGGAAACCTGAATGGCTACACATTAGAATGAAGGGCTAATCAGAAATAGACCAATTTTAACAAACACAGAATCCCTCTTGGTATTAGTTCCACTCCATACTGGATTAAGCTGCTCTGCCCCTACCTGAACTGCCTGCAAGAAGAGGCAGTAAATTCTTTCTGGAGAAAGACAACATCATCTAGATCCTCAAATGATTAATACGAAGTTTTATCTATGATACACAGCATCCAATCAAAAGTTCTTATCAAAAGACGATTACATTGTGAAAGATCAAGAAAAATAGAAACAATCCTATGGGAAGTACATATTTCTCAGTTATCAGAAATTTTTAAAGAATGATGATGGGCCGGGTGCGGTGGCTCACGCCTGTAATCCCAGCACTTTGGGAGGCCGAGGTGGGCGGATCACCTGAGGTCGGGAGTTCGAGACCAGCCTGACCAACACGGAGAAACCGCATCTCTAATAAAAATACAAAACTAGCCGGGCGTGGTGGTGCATTCCTGTAATCCCAGTTACTCAGGAAGCTGAGGCAGAAGAATCACTTGAACGCGGGATGTGGAGGTTGCGGTGAGCCGAGATCACGCCATTGTACTCCAGCCTGGGTGACGAGCGAGACTCCGTCTCACCAAAAAAAAAAAAAAAAAAAAGCCGGCCGCAGTGTCTCACACCTGTAATCCCAACACTTTTGGGAGGCCGAGGCAGGCAGATCACAAGGTCAGGAGTTTAAGACCAGCCCAGCTAATATGGTGAAACCCTGTCTCTACTAAAAATACAAAAATTAGCCAGGGTGGTGTCAGGCGCCTGTATCCCAGCTACTCGGGACGCTGAGGCAGGAGAATTCTTGAACCCGGGAGGCAGAGGTTGCAGTGAGCCGAGATTGTGCCACTGCACTCCAGCCTGGGGACAGAGCAAGACTTGTCTTAAAAAAAAAAAAAAAAAAAAAAGATGATGAATGAATGAATTCAAGAAAGTAGAAGACAAGATGAAGAATTTTAGCAGTTTGTTTGTTTGTTTGTTTGTTTGTTTTTTAAGACAAGGTCTGACTCTGTCACCCAGACTGGAGCGCAGTGGTGTGGTGATGGCTCGCTGCAGCCTTGACCCCCAGGACTCAAGCAATCCTTCCACTTCAGCCTCCTGAGTGGCGGGGACTACAGGGTACATCACCACGCCTGGCTAATGTTTTAATTTTTTGTAGAGATGAGGTCCTACTATGTTGCCCAGGCTGGCCTCAAACTCCTGGACTCGAGCAGTCCGACCACCTCGGCCTCCCAAAGTGCTGAGATTACAGGCATGAACCACCACATCCAGCCTGATAATTAAAACATTTAAAAATTAAAGGGACAATTTCACTTCTGGACAAGATGGATTAGCTGTATTTCTTTCTATTCCTCCCACTAAGCACAGCTAATATATATATATAGACTCAAAAAGGTGGAAAAAAGAAGGCAGACCAGCTAGGGACCTCAGAATGTAAAGAACATGAAGCTGAGTTCCCTGGGTTTCCTTTTTGTTTCCTATGTCCTATACTGAGTGCTGGAGAAGCTGGCAACCTAGAAATGCCAAAGGGTGCAGACAAGAAAAGCCCAAAGGAAAATGGAAAGCCTTCTCTCTCCAGACAATGGACCAGGAAACAGGTATCCTAACAAGACAGAATACTTTTGGACAATAATTTCACCACTCTGGACAAATGCCACAGAAAAAACTGAGGCCCATCTTCACTCCTTGCCATCAAGGGCTGAGAGAGGAGGCTAGGCTTCCACACTCACCAGCTGTAATGAAGTGCCCCACCCACACCCACTTGGACTTCTTGTCCACCGAACAGCAGTAATGAGGCTCCCTGCCATGGTGGCAATGGGGACCACATGGGGAGCAGTAACAAGGCACCTCCTCCCTGGGGAATCAATGAAGGCCAAGGCAGGGCCGGAACTTCCACTCCCACCTGGAAGTAGCAAGCATTTCCCTATGCCCCCCAGCAGCATGTGTCAGAGCAAGTCTGCTTAAACAGAAAACTTAAATTCCAGAATCTCATAACAAATACCTAAAACATCAGGATACAATTTATAAAAATTGTCATTCCAACAGCCCAGAAAATTTCGACTTGAGTGAAAAGAAGACAACAGACCCCAACAGCAAGATGACACAGATGTTGGAATTATCTGACAAGGACTTTAAAGCAGCTCTAATAAAAATACTTTAGTGAGCAATTACAAACAAACTTAGAACAAATGATAAAAAGAGTCTCAGCAAAGAAACAGAAGATATAATGAGGAACTGAACAGAAGTTTTAGATATGAAAAATGCAATAATTGACATGAACTCAATAGATGGGCTCAACAGCAGAATGGAGGGAACAAAGGAAAGACATACTTTCCCGTCAGCAAATCTGAAGACAGAATAGTAGATAGTACCAAATCCGAATGAGGGAAACTAGACTGAAAAAAAAATTAGCATAACTTCAGAGCTATGTGGGACATTAACAAAAGATCTAGCATTCACATCATCAGACTCCCAGAAAAAGAAGAGAAACAGTATTTGATAGGAAAAGTATTGGAAGAAACAATGGCTGAGAATCCCCCAAATTTGGCAGAAGCCATAAATGTAATAATCAAGAAGCTGAGGATATCAAGAACAGGATAGATCCAAAGAAATCTACACCAAGGCACATCATAACTTCTGAAAACTAAAGAACAGTTCTTGAAAGCAGTGAGAGAGAAAATATATTTTAGCTACAGTGGAAAAACAATTCCAATTGTAGCCAATTTCTTATCTGAAACTATGGAGGCCAGAAGGAATTGGCACATTTTTCAAGTGCTGAAAAAAAGAAATTGTCAACTTCACATTCTATATCTGGCAACAATATCCGATCCCCCAAGAATGAAGCGAAATCAAGACATTCTCAGATGAAGAAAAACTAATAGAATTTGTCACCAGCTTGAAAGGACACAAAGATAGATGTGTACCCGCCCTCCCGCTACACCTTTGTTCTGCTCTCTAATCTTTGCACATACCAGAGATTTCGTAAGTTCTGTGAGCACCTGTTTTTCTGCACGTACCAGAGATTTTGTTTTGCACATACCAGAGATTTTGTAAGTTCTGAGGCAAGGTCACAAGACGTGTTTAAGTAAGATAAACTCTTGCTGCCATAAACCTGCTCTCCCACCTCAAAGGTTGAACCGAAATATCAGAAATGGCACGAACCAATCATAGTTAGCCAAATCGCCTTGTTCAAACACTAGCCAATCATATATCTGATTTGTGTAATAACTCTATGCCCACTTTTCTTAGACTATATAACACTGCTCGGAGCTCAGTGGGGGAGCTCTCCTGCCCGTTTCGTTTCGCGAGCGAGGGAGAGTTCCAGGTTCGAACCTGTAATAAAGATCCTTGCTGCTTAGCTTTGACTCTGGACTCTGGTGGTCTTCTTCGGGGAATAAACGGTCTGGGCATAACAAGCTGACCTACTCTTTAAAAAAAAATGGCTGAGGGAAATTCTTGAAACAGAAAGGAAACGATTAAAAAAAGGAATCTTGGGACACTAGGAAGGAAGAAGAGTAAAATATGCATAAATCAAGTAAGCTTTCCTCTTCTCTTGAATTCTCTAACTTATGCCTGACACTTGAAGCAAATATTACAACATTGACTGATGTGGTTCTCTCAATGAAAGCAGAGGAAATACTTAAAAACAACTATATTACAAATGAGTGGGGGAAAGAACTTTACAGGAATTAAGGTTTCTACACTTCACTAGAATTAAGTCAGCACCAGCAGATAATTTATGTATCTATAAAGTGTGGGTTTGGACAGCAGATTTTAGCAGGTTGAGGGCTCAGGCCGAGAGCATGTAGAAGCAGTTAGCTCGCTCTTTCTAGATGTGGCGGCTGACAAGGAAAGAGGGCTGGAACTAGAACTACTGTAGACACAAGGAAAGCAGCCAGTGGAGAAGAGCGCATATGCTAGAGAACGTGGATGACCGAGCACAGGCGGGGAGGTAGGATGAAGGAAATGGCTCTGGGAAGAAAGGGTCTCTGTGTATGAGAAAAGAAGAAATTGGCTGAAGATACTCATTAGAGACAAGGTGAAGGAAATTGAGGGAGTTGCCTGAGGATGATTCTCCTCCCAGTCAAGTAGGCACCTGCTGAGAGAAAGGATAAGCCGGGATAAGGGAGATGATGATGGTTTGGGGCGCAGAAAGCGGGAATCAAAGACAGACATTCTGAGAATGTCAGGAGCTAAAGCTGAAGTTTTTTATCTGTCGCTACTTAAAAGCTGTAAGATAACGAATTGATCAGCAGGTGGCAGTGTCCGCGGAGGCTCGCATCCCGTCAGCCCTGGCGCTCCGGGCGGAAACAGGCGCGGTGGTGACTTTCTGGCCTGCATCGCGTCTGCTCCCCTATCCCGGCTGACGTTGGACAACAAAGATGGCGGCAGGAACCAGCAATTACTGGGAAGGTGAGGGCGAGAAGGCCTCCGGGTGCGTCCCACGAGGGTGAGAGGGGCTGAGTGAGGACAGATCTTGGGAGAAACAGCAGAGGAAAGAACCAGACCCCCGGAGCGGCCGAGCTGAGCAGCGGGGCTTGCCTAAGTGGGAGCCCCAGGGCCTTGGGGATACCGAACGGTCTGGGATAGGGGTCTGGCCTGGCCGGCCCCTGTGAGCGGGACGTGGGGCAGGGGTTGGACAGAGTGGACAGAGCGGGGATGCGGAGGAAGAGGGATCTGAATCGCCTGGGTAGAATTATGTTGAGGGAGTAATGGAACTCGGACGAAGGGGCTTGGGGTACGAACTCTGAGAGGAAACGAATGTTGAGGGAGAAGATCCAGAGCCCGGGAGACTGGAGGAGTCGGCGCAGTGGAGTTGAGGTCACTATTGGAAATCTGAGTGGGAAAAGAAAGGAGGAACTTGCATTCCGGTCCGCCGGAGGAAGTATGAAGAGAATGGGAGACAGAATGTCTCCTGTTGGGTCCGCATGACAACTACAGGCTGGGAACTTCAGGATTGGGTGTTTTAAGGAAGAGAAAATAACTTACCATACTGCTCTGGAGTCTTAGAATCGGTTTTAATGAAAAAGTTGAGAGAACCTGTGTGAATTGCAGTTACATTTGCTATACTTCTCCCACCAAAAAACCTTCTTGTGATTTGACAAATGCATTTATTTAATTCCTGAAAATATAGTCCGATAAAGTGAGCTTACGTAAAACTCATTCCTGGACCGTGGTGATCAACAAGAGCAGAGAAGCTCACCTTTTTCTCCCAACTCTCTCTTTGCTTTACTGCAGCATAGAAACTACTTTCCAAATTCCTTTGACCTGTTTCTATTGCTATCCACTGAAGCCTCTAGAAACCACAATATTGTCACTATCAGCCCCTTGGTCTAAGAAACTTCATTCTAAATTTATCCAGATTTGCCTATCATACTTTCTAAATGCTTTTACTTGTGTTTCCTACTGGAGAAGACAATTATTCCAATCACAGAAAAGCGTGCTTATAGTTTAAAACGTGTATCACCACCATGCCCATTTGAAATGTGTGTACTAGATAGAAAACTTTTTATTTTATTTTATTTTATTTTTTGGAGACAGAATCTAGAGTCTCGCTCTGTTGCCTAGGCTGGAGTGCAGTGGCGCGATTGATCTCGGCTCACTGCAGCCTCCACCTCCTGCGTTCAAGAGATTCTCCTGTCTCAGCCTCCTGAGTAGCTGGGACTACAGGTGCGCACCACCACACCCGGCTAATTTTTGTATTTTTAGTAGAGATGGGGTTTCACCATGTTGGCCAGGATGGTCTTGATCTTCTGACCTCGTGATCCACCCGCCTCTGCCTCCCAAAGTGCTGGGATTACAGGTATGACCCACCGCGCCTGGCTGCTAGAAAACTTTTTAAAATTATGTAGAAGAGGCTACTGATATCTTTATTACTAGTCATTAGGCTGTGGTTTTTTGAAGCAGCATGCTATGATATTACAGCAGCTCATTACTGACAACCTACTCTGTGCCAGCTGCTTTAAGCATATGATTACCAATACATAGGCAAACACTGAAGGTAGGGGTTTAAAAAACCAGAAGCTGAAGGTCATAGGTTAAGTAGATTGTTGATACATCTTAGAGTCAGTAAGTGGCTGTGCCGAGATTCGAACTGGCTTTTGGTCTCTGGGTAAATATGCTCCACTATGTTAACTACGCTTTCTATTTCTGGTTGAAAAGCATATTGAAATAATGTTTTGTATTCTTTATCACTGAAAGAGAGATTCTTATACCATTACCTCTGGTACTTCTGCCCTTTTATTTTAACCTTTACTTACCTTGAATGAGAATACTCGTGTCAGTGTGTGGTTGTCCAGACTGTGGCTTCTGTCACACAACCCCTTAGATGCCAGACTGCTAAACCAATTTATCTACTTGCTTGTTTGCTTCTGCTGTTAAAACTTATGTACTTATTTCTGTCATACTCATATTCGACCTTGTTAGTAGCACATAGTTTATTGTTAGTTTTAACCCTCCAAATTACTTTCAGTAAGTTTTTTTTTTTTTTTCTTTTAAAGACGGAGTCTCGCACTGTCGCCCAGGCTGGCGTGCAGTGGCTCAATCTCCACTCACTGCAAGCTCTGCCTTCCAGGTTCATGCCATTCTCCTGCCTCAACCTCCCAAGTAGCAGGACTACAGGCACCCGTCACCACGCCCGGCTAATTTTTTGTATTTTTAGTAGAGACAGGGTTTCACTGTGTTAGCCAGGATGGTCTGGATCTCCTGACCTCATGATCCACCCGTCTTGGTCTCCCAAAGTGCTGGGATTACAGACGTGAGCCACTGTGCCTGGCCTCAGTAAGTTTTTTAAAGGCGATTTTTGGCCAGGCGCGGTGTCTCATGCCTGTAATTCTAGCACTTTGGGAGGCCCAGGTGGGAGGGTCACTGGAGCTTAGGAGTTCGAGACCAGCCTGGGCAACATTGTGAGACCTCATCTCTAATAACAGAAAAAAAAGAAAAAGAAAAAAAGAAAGAAAAAGGCAATTTTCATGGTAACTTTTTTTCTTTATGTTCAATTGAGAAGTCATTTTGGTCTGGGCATAGTGGCTCACACCTGTAATCCCAGCACTTTGGGAAGCCAAGGTCAGTGGATCACTTGAGGTCAGGAGTTAAAGACCACCCTGGCCAACATGGTGAAACCCTGTCTTTACTAAAAATACAAAAATTAGCCAGGTGTGGTAGTATGTGCCTGTAGTCCCAGCTACTTGGGAGGTAGTTGAGGCATGAGAGTTGCTTGAACCCAGGAGGTGGAGTCTGCAGTGAGCCAAGGTCATGCCACTGCACTCCAGCCTGGGTGACAGAACAAGACTCCATCTCAAAAAAAAAGTCATTTTGCTGTTATGCAAAGAAGTTCATGAGCCTAATAAAGCTTTGGAACATAAAAAGCAAAATCTCTTTCAAAAGAATAATGGCTTCTTTCTTATAACATTAACTGGTAAGTTGATAATGCTGGTCATAAACCATAGTTTTAGTTCATTTGTGATTTGTATTCTTTTCTTGTTTTTCTCTGAATTACAGAATTTTAGTTATCGCTATATAAATAGTTTCAGGAATGGTAGAACAACTTTTATTTTCTAGCCATCTTTGGAGTAAAGCTGCAAAGTTGCATCTCCCATTACTACTTCCCTTCCTGTCCCCTCTGAAGTTTATAAGTGACTAATCTGCTTTGCTGGGCAAGTCCTTGGTTTCCTTCTTTTAAGACTTTTCTTTTTCTTTTTTTTTTTCTTTTCAGACATAGTTTTGTTCTTGTCACCCAGGCTGGAGTGCAATGGCACAATCTCAGCTCACTGCAACCTCCACCTCCCGCGTTCAGCGATTCTCCTGCCCCAGCCTCCTGAGTAGCTGGGATTACAGGCGTGCGCCACCACGCCTGGCTAATTTTGTATTTTTAGTAGAGATGGGGTTTCTCCATGTTGGTCAGGCTGGTCTCGAACTCCCGACCTCAGATGATCTGCCTGCCTTGGCCTCCCAAAGTGTTGGGATTACAGGCGTGAGCCATTGTGTCCAGCCAACACTTTTCTTTATGGGTGTAGCTAGATCAGTATATGATCATTGTCATAGTTTGTTTTCTTCAGAATAGTCTTGTGATTTTTGTGTCTACTTTTTATGTCTAATTATTTGTTGTTGTAATTTTGTTAAAGATCTCAGGAAACAGGCTCGACAGCTGGAAAATGAACTTGACCTGAAACTAGTTTCCTTCAGCAAACTATGTACAAGTTACAGTCATAGCAGTACCCGAGATGGAAGACGCGACAGGTATAGGTACTACCAGATTCTGTCTCTTATGCTTTAACTATGCTTTTAAAGTGTTAAAAAACAAACTAAAATATATAACTTCTGTAAGTTGGTCTGTTGGTGAAGTTTTGGTGTTTTGTCATTGACTGTTTTATTTTTTAGTGACTTACTAAAATTCTTCCAAATTCTTGAGACTAGCATTTATTTGGAATCTTTAGACAAAGATTGTTACAGTGTCAGGAGAAGCCTGCTAGAACCTCAGAATAAGTTTGTATTAAAAATATGAGTGTCTAATTCAGCCAGTGTAGGGAAAAGGTGGCTGATTTGCCCATGTGGTATGTATTTCTTGTGTTTTCCAATTGCTAAATGGACCTGTGGATCTACCCAAGTACCAAGTATACATACTGCTTTTCTGGTGTTTATTCTATTAGAGGGTATCTAATGCACTGTGTATCCTTGTTATTCATTATCAAAGCTGTCTTTAATTTTGGTACTTTTTGGAGAAACTAGTATATTACCATATTAAATGTATGGAAAATATGTTCTTATCTTTGAAGCTTATGCTCACTTTAAGTCATCCACTTGTTTCAAGAAAATATTAGGAGTAGACAGGTACAGTGGATCACACCTGTAATCCCAGGACTTTAGGAGGCTGAGGTGGATGGATCACTTGAGCCCAGGAGTTCAAGACTAGCCTGGGCAACATGGTGAAACCCTGTCTCTAAAAAAAAAATAGAAATAAAAAAAAATTGTTTTAAATTAGGCAATATTTAAGACAGTTACAACGAGTAATACCATGGACCCCCAAGTGCCTTTCTCCCATTTTAAAAAAATGATAATTACTCATTCCATTGAAGCCCCTTATGGCCCCCCACTTTCTCCCACCCCTTAATCAACATGTATTCTTACTGCATGTTTGTATTCCTGAGCAATTCATCGTATTCTATTATGTTATATGGTGTATATATAGTATAGTTATTTTACAACTTTTTTTTTCTTTAACATTTTTGAGATTCAGCAATGGATTCATTTAACTCTGGTATATTCATTTGTAATTTATATGTAGTATTTTATGACTGTATCATTTGATGATGGCCATTGTTTCTAATTTTTGCTAATAATAACAATTTTGATAGCTGACATAGAGTGTTCATTATATGTTAGGTAAGCACTTTCTATAAATACTGCTGGGAACATTTTTACACAGAATGTTTCTATATACCTAGTGGTGAAATTGCTGGTAGCAGAGTTGTTGTTAATCCACACTTATTTTACATACTTTTTCAAAGATTAGAAGTGAGTAGGATATTTGTCAGCTAATAAAAACAATAAAATCTGAGCTTGGATTTGAATCTAGGTCTATCTCCAGACCCACAGTCTAAACCCTACTATATTGTGTACTTTTGAACAAAAAGCTAATTTCAACACTATAGCCAAAGTACTGTTTCTTTTTCATAAGGACTCATTGGTTGTAAAGGCAGCAGGGCCAACATTGACTCTAGGATCTCAAAATAAATTACTAACACATCAAATAGATTGCATTGCTTTGGACTTGGCTTTATTTAGCAAGAGAATGAAGAATGTTCTTTCTATGCATTTTCTATGTTCTGTGTGCTTCACGAACTAATACTTTTTTTATTCCTCTAAAGGAAAAACTATCTTGAAAACATTTCCTAAGAAATTCTACCACAAACTGAAACTGGCTTTGTAGAATTACTTCAGCCTAACTACCCTTTTAAATAAAAATCTAAGGCCATGAGGATCAAGATTTGATGTGTATTCTAAAGTGTCTTGTTTGATGCCCAGGTTGGAAGCATGTCACAATGAGTCAACTAAGCAATAACTAGAATATTATTTATTCCAGGAATCTTTCTTTCTTTCTTTCTTTTTTTTTTTTTAACTTTCTGTATTTTGAAAACTTCAAGGTCTATGAATCATTCATTACCCACCTATAAGATGAATTAAATTTAACTGAATCCTAGTATTGTGAAGAATTAGTTTTTGGCCATTTCCCTTTAGTCTTACACTGTCCTGATGAATATATGAATATAAGGAGTATGGAATAACCAGCAGTAGAGATTGCTCTCTCATTCATTCATTCAACAAACATTTAATGAGCATCTACTATGTGCCTGGCTCTATACTAGGTGCTAGGCATATATCAATGAATAAGATAGAGCAGTTTTTTCCTCCCTTCGTGAAGCTTTAATTCTATTGGCATATTGTTGTTTTTCATATATCTGGTAGAGGAGGATTTATATTAGTAGTCTACAGAGCATTTTTTAATCTTTTTCATTTGCCACACCCAAGCACTGTCACAGGGTAGGACAAAGTCTTTGGTAAGATTGGAGAGCATAGTCATTGCCTGGGCATTTATCTGTGTCCGGTATAACTCCGATCTGTATTGAGCTGCTCATCGGATGCTAATACATACCTAACCTGATGAAAGTTAGTGGTGTTTTAGAAAAGGCAAAAGAAACACTCAGGACAGGTGGGTTTAGAATTTGAATCTGTCAAACATAAGTTTCACTTATAAAAAGATAGATTTTTGACCATTCAGATTTGAAAAGGCAATTTAACACAATTCTACGAAACAAAAAGATGATTGCATACTGTAAGTGGAAATGTAGAAGATTAGTACCACAGTATGCAGGTGGCTGTATATATTGAATTTAAAGCCAGTTCCTGAGTATTCGTTAGCTAGTTATCCAATCTGTGGATCATTTAAACCTCAATCTTACTTCCTCTTGGTAAGAGTCAAGGAAAGAAGAGAGAACTTAATGTTGAGGTTGAAGGAACCATAATTCCTTTGGGGTAAAAATGTAAAAGATTGTTTCTCACAAACCCTATATAACATAATCCATAATTCATTTTATGGTTCATATTAATTACCTTATTATTTTAAGTATGTTTTAAAGGACTGCATTTGAGTAATGGATCCTCTTTAACTGAACTTCTTTTTAGTTCTGATACAACACCCCTTTTAAATGGATCAAGCCAAGACAGAATGTTTGAGACAATGGCGATTGAGATTGAACAACTTTTGGCAAGGGTAAGTTCTTTGTTAAATGGCTGTTTTGCAAATAACTGTATACTTGTTAGATAGGATCCTGGATTGTATTGAGACAGACATGTTTAATGAAATTATCCATTCCATTCAAGATGTGTACCTCCCCACACCACTTGAATTTTGATGACAGCCATTCTCAGGTGATATGATGTTATTTTGGTCTTTATGGATTATGTGGGGGAATGCTTAATTCTTACTTGATATCTTGTTTGTTTTTTGTTTTGTTTTGTTTTGCTGTCAAAAGGGCATATAGGCAAATAATTTGCTTTTAGCTGTTTATAGTGCTTAGTAAAAGATTTTTATTTTTTTTTTCTTTATTTCTAGCTTACAGGGGTAAACGATAAAATGGCAGAATATACCAACAGTGCAGGTGTCCCCTCCTTGAATGCGGCCCTGATGCATACATTACAGCGGCATAGAGACATATTGCAGGTAATATATTGGGCTCGAGACATTTTCATTATCACAGGAGTTCGGGTTTTTTTTTTTTAAATCCCTGCATTGGATATGTGCACATGTATTTAAAATGACAAAGAGAAACATCTGAGAAAATAAATGCCATGCTAGAGGGACTTGTTTTACTTTTTTTTTTTTGGTCGCCATTATAAAATTCTGAAAATATCTAATAGCTCTTGCTATTTCCTGGCGAAGTTGACTAATATTCATCACTGGGTAATATACTTCCTTTCTTGGAGACCTAGCTAGCTAGCTGTAACCGTGAACTAGTCAATGGTCATGTATAGACAGTAACATTGTGGGTTAGAGTGTGCTTTCATCTGGCTTTGAAGATGATATGGAGGGGGACTAATTTACTATACTTAGTATATTGTTTGAGAAAACAATAAATGTTTATGTACCAATAAAACTAAACTCTTAAAGATTTAAATGGAGGATATGTTAAAAATATAGTAGTACAAATAGGAAGGCAATTTTTTTTTTTTGAGATAGGGTCTCTCAGGCTGGAGTGCAGTAGTGCAATCACAGCTCACTGCAGCCTCAACCTCCCAAGCTCAAACAATCCTCCTACCTCAGCCTCCCGAGCATCTGGGACCACAAGCACATGCCACCACACCTGGTCAATTTTTTAAAAGTTTTTTAGCAGAGACAGGTCCTTGCCGTGTTGCTCAGGCTGGTCTCTAACTCCTGTGTTCACAGGTTTTTACTATGTTGCCCAGGCTGTTCTCTTAACTCCTATGTGTGGGCAGTCTACCCACCTCGGCCTTCCAAAGTACTAGAATTACAGGCATGAGCTGCTGTACCCAGCCACAAATATTTTTAATACTGTGAAAAGTCAGCAACTATTTCTAATTTTAAAAACTGTTTTTAAAAGTAGGAATAGATGGCCAGACGCGGTGGCTCATGCCTGTAATCCCAGCACTTTGGGAGGCATGAGGTGGGTGGATCACCTGAGGTCAGGAGTTGGAGACCAGCCTGGCCAACATGGCAAAACCCTGTCTCTACTAAAGTACAAAAATAAGCCGGGCAATAAAAACATTCCCATTAAATAAAACAACACAAGGATACCCATGATCGCTACAAATGCATAACATTGTTTTTGAAGTTCTTGATGGTGTAATTAGACAGTAAAAAGAAATGAAATGTAGGCTGGGCATGGTGGCTCACGCCTCTTATCCCAGCACTTTGGAAGTCTGAGGTGGGTGGATCATTTGAGATTCGGAGTTGGAGACTAGCCTGGCCAACAGGGTGAAACCCCTTCTCTACTAAAAATACAAAAATTAGCGGGGCATGGTGGTGGGTGCCTGTTATCCCAGCTACTTGGGAGGCTGAGGCAGGAGAATAGCTTGAACCCTTGAACCCGGGAGGTGGAGGTTGCAGTGAGCCGAGATTGTGCCACTGCACTCCAGCCTGGGCAACAGAGTGAGACTGTCTCAAAAAAAAAAAAAAAAAAAAAAGTTGTAAATATTGGGAAGGAAGAGGCAAAATTTCTGTGAGGTAGCAGGATAAAATTTTATGTCTAGTATACCCAGGAAAATTACCTGATAAAAAGTTAGAAACAATTAAATTCAGTAAGATGGTAGATTATAAAATGAATACATAAAAGCAAATAGTTTTCCTACTATGGTAGGAAATAAATGATAACCTGTTAGAAAATATAATGGAAGAAACTATAAAGTATTTATGTATGAATTAAATAAGAAATGTGTAGGACTTGTATGTGCAAAATTCTATTGAGGGACATAGAACAAGATTTAAGTAAAGGAAAGAATCAGTCCGTTTTTGGATGGGAAGACTTTCGTCTGAATTGCATGGCATCCCAGTGGAAACAGCAGGGTTGTTTTGTTGTTTGTTTAGTTAAAAACAAATGACAGAATGATACCAAAGTTCATTTGGAATCATAGACATACAAGAACAACCAAGAAGAACAACTTGAAAATGAAGATAAGTGGTAGAGGGTTTGTAGTTCTCCCAGATCTTAAAACCTGTTAAAAAGCTGAAATAGTTGAAACAGTTTGATACTAGAGGAAAAAAAAATTAAATAAATAAGAACAATTAAACAGAGTAGAGTTTATATGTAGACCCAATTATGTATGGAAATTTTTAGTTTCTGATAAAGATGTTGTTTAAAATCAGTGCGGCAAAGAGAAATTATAAAATAAATGGAACTATAACCATTGCCTAATTATTCAGGGATTTAAAAAAAAGAATTCTATCTCAATCCTCACATCCAGAACAAATTCCAAATGGATCCAAGAAGTGTAGAAAAAGAAACCATAAAGCAGAGGTGAAATTTATGAACTTTTGAGCAGAAAGGACTTTCTAAATAAGACTTGATACTGGAAACTGTAACAAATGACTAATTTGCTTACTACACAGAGAAATAATAGAAATAAGAAAAAGACAGTAGGAAAATGGACAAAGGGTGTAAAATTGCTTACAAAAAATGAGTGGCCAAAACTATAAAAACAGTTTCAGCAGTATTTCCAAATAAAAATACAGACATCTAAAAGAGGTGATTTTTCACCTGTCAGGTTAGCAAATGTTGAAACATTTATAACCCATTATTGGCAAGAATAAAAATAAAAAAACGGCACTCCTATATTGCTGGTGGGAACATAAATTGATGTAATGTTTCTAGAAGGCAGTTTAGCACTACCAGAATGTAAATGAATGTAACATTCTTTGATCCAGTTATTGTTTTTTTTTGAGATGGAGTCTCGTTCTGTTGTCCAGGCTGGAGTGTTGGAGTACAGTGGTGCAATCTCGGCTCACTGCAGCCTCCGCCTCCCGAGTTCAAGCGATTCTTCTGCCTTGGCCTCCCGAGTAGCTGGAACTACAGGCATGCACCATCACGCCCGGCTAATTTTTGTATTTTTAGTAGCAATGGAGTTTCATCATATTGGTCAAGCTGGTCTCAAACTCCTGACCTCGTGATCCACCCAGCTCAGCCTCCCAAAGTGGTGGGATTACAGGCGTGAGCCACCGTGCCCAGCCCTGATCTAATTATTCTATTGCTAGGCATTTACTCCTTTTTTTTTTTTAAGCTCTGTTGAACTTAATAGACATTTACTCTTTAAATACACTTTTTTTTTTCTTTTTTTTTCAGACAGAGTCTCACTATGTCACCCAGGCTGGAGTGCAGTGCACGGTCTTGGCTTACTGCAACCTCCGCCTCCCGGGTTCACACCATTCTCCTGCCTCAGCCTCCTGAGTAGCTGGGACTACAGGTGCCTGCCAGCATGCCCGGCTAATTTTTTGTATTTTTAGTAGAGATGGGGTTTCACCGTGTTAGCCAAGATGGTCTCCATCTCCTGACCTCGTGATCTGCCTGCCTTGGCCTCCCAAAGTGCTGGGATTTCAGGTGTGAGCCACCATGCCTGGCCTAAATATACTTTTTTTTTAAAAAAAAATAAAAGAGTTCAGTTAAAAAAATACATATAAGAATGTTTATTGGCAGTATTTTTTTTTTTTTTTAAATAGTGTCTCGCTCTGTTGCCTAGGCTAGAGTGCAGTGGTATGATCTCAACTCACTGCAACTTCTGCCTGCCAGGTTCAAGTGATTCTCCTGCCTCAGCCTTCTAAGCAAAGTAGCTGGGACTACAGTTGCGTGCCACCACACTGGCCAAGTTTTGTGTTTTTAGTAGAGACGGGGATTCACCATGTTGGCCAGGCTGGTCTCGAACTTCTGACCTGTAGTGATCCACCTACCTCAGCCTCCCAAAGTGCTGGGATTACAGGCATGAGCCACCGTGCCTGGATCTTGCAGTATTTTTAATAGCAAACAAAATGAAAACTAAAGTGTTTATCAGTAGGGAATTTATTAAATTGTGGTAGTCATAAGATAATATTCTATGCAACTATTAAAAAGAATGATGTAGTTTTCTTTTTCCTAATATGGAAAGATTGCTTGATACTTTATGAAGTACAAAAAGCAGGGTGTACATCAGAATGTATATTATGACTTATTTGGCAAAGTGAAAGAAATAGATAAGCTTGTATATGTAAAAACATATTTCCTGGCCAGGTGCAGTGGCTCACGCCTGTAATCCCAGCATTTTGGGAGGCTAAAGTAGGTGGAACTCTTGAGGTCAGGAGTTCAAGACCAGCCTGGCCAACATGGTGAAACTTCATCTCTACGAAAAATACAAAAATTAACTGGATGTAGTGGCACACTCCTGTAGTCCCAGTACTAGGGAGGCCGAGGCACTAGAATCGCTTGAACCCAGGAGGTGGAGGTTTCAGTGAGCTGAGATGGTACCACTGTACTCCAGCCTGGGTGACAGAGCAAGACTCTTGTCTCCAAAAGAAAGAAAATAATAATTTCCTGGAAGAAAATGCAAAATGATGGTAACAGTGATGAGGGATGGAGCAGAATGTTTGTTTTCCTTTGTTTCACCTTTATTTCTTTTGGTGCTCTTTTAATATTCTCCTCCGTGTTTATGTGTTACTTTTGTTTTTTAAAAGGTCAACAGGGACTCTGTGGGAGACAAGACTTTTATTTTCTTCTTTATCTACATCTCCGAATTTATGAAAAGTAGTGAATATTCTTAATATCTTTTAACAGTGGTACAAAAATAATAGAAAATGTTTAAAGATTATTTTGTTCCTTACAGTTCTCTTGATTCTTTTTTGTTTAGGAATTAAATTTTTTGTGAGAGCTCCAAAATGATGAACTTTGAAAATAAACTCTGTTACGTTTACTGTTAAGTAGAAAGAGCCTCTCAAGTTTTCTCCTAGACTATTTGAAGTTATTTTATGTCAGAATTTTTTTCTTCTTAATTCTCTCTCATAAGACAAAGTACTAGGAGGTACAAAGGAAAGTGATTTAACGGCTGTGTTTCCCTAGCACTGAATTATTTTCATTTGAAAGAAGTTGGTCACTCTTCAGCAAAGTAATTTTAAAGTTATTTTTACCTTTGGTTAATTTAATTTTTTAAATAGCAGTTTTCTTGACAAATTTACAGTGTGATGATAATGCATAACTGGTTCAGTGAGATGAAAATCCTTAATTAGCTTCTGTTGAGACTGGATGTTGATTTATTACAGGATTATACACATGAATTCCATAAAACCAAAGCAAACTTTATGGCAATACGGGAAAGGGAGAATCTCATGGGATCAGTACGAAAAGATATTGAGTAAGTTGCCTTTTATATTATTTTGTAGAATATTTATTCAGATTTAGCTTTAGGATATGTTCACGGTTAATTGCAAATTGAGTGGCAGAACCATGGTTGAGGTTTCAGGGTTTCCAATTCCCATTTCACTGTCTTTTGAGCATTGCTGCTACAGCGTCATCCTAATCTACTTTTCCATTTTTATCTCATGCTTCCTCTATCATTGGCTCCTGCCAACCTTGACTTTCCTGTCTTAATTCAAAGTCCAGCTTAGATGGTATCTTCATGGTTCTCTCATCTCTTACCATCCACCCTAAGAATTATAATGTTACTTTTATGATCCTCTGCATATGTGTCAAAGAAAAAAGAAATTCTTTAATTATAACATTATCCGTAACTGAAGCTCTCCATGTTTCTCTTCCTGATTATCACCTATCACTTGCCCCTCTCCCTTGTCCCAACAATTATATATTACAAACAATAATATGTACAAACTCACAGCCTTATGTTAAATTATTTAAGGACTCCCAGCATTCTCATACTGATCTCAATCTATAATTTTAAATATTTGTTTTTTTCCTCTGTCCCTTTACCTCACTTTTAATGATCTATTCTAGCATTTCAAATGCATTTTTGGAGATTTTTTCACAACTGAACGCTACTGACAAAGTCCGGTGGGCATCTCATTGAAGCTGAAGACTTTCCAGTTTGGAGCTATCGAATGATACTTGTCATCATCTCATTTGTGATAAACTATGTGATATGTTTTATAAACTATGATACACATTTATCATAAACTATATATTATATGTACTCTCAGAAACACTTTCCTAGAGATCCTTTATTTTGTTGTAACAATAACAGTTTCAGCAGTAAAACTGTTGTAATATTTTTAGTCCTTGAGGACTTTTGTTTAATTTCTGTATAGTCCATTTATATATACATTTTGAGGAATGCAAAATGGCCATAAAAGATATGTTCATCTATTCGTTAAACTGTCTCCTCAGTACCAACTCTGAGTTAGCCACAGTAGAAGGTAGAAATGAAAAGACCGGCCAGGCGCGGTGGCTCACGCGTCTAATCCCAGCACTTTGGGAGGCAGAGGCAGGCGGATCACTTGGGGTCAGGAGTTCAAGACCAGTCTGGCCAACATGGTGAAACCCATCTCTATAAAAATATAAAAATTAATTGGGTGTAGTTGTAGGCGCCTGTAATCCCAGCCACTTGGGAGGCTGAGGCAGGAGAATCAGTTTAACCTGGGATGTGGAGGTTGCAGTGAGCTGTGATCATGTCGCTGCACTCCAGCCTGCATGACAGAGCAAGACTCTGTCTTAAAAAAAAAAGAGAGAGAAATGAAAAGACCAATGTGGCCCTGTAGGAGTTTAGAATCTAGGTGCTAGAGGAAAGTATATGTAGTAATTTACACTGTAATTTTTAATATATTATATTTTTTGGCCTCACAGCAATCTTTTGGTTAAGATAGAAATCATCAGTCTCATTTTACAAAACTAGGTATTGAGACACTTGTCTAAGGTGAAGTGACTGTGAAATGATGGAGTATAGATTTAAATCCAAGTCATCATGTGTTCTTGGTTATATCATTCTGCCTTCCTGGGTGGTGGTTTCTCCTGTGCTTTGCACAGTAGCCCTGCATCTCAGCCAGTATTTCAGTTTTAACAGCAGGACTCTTTTTTGTCTTACTGTAGTATTTGTACAGTTAACTTGAATTTTAAAAATTTTGGGCTGGGCATGGTGGCCCATGCTTGTAATCCTAGCACTTTGGGAGGCCGAGACAGGTGGATCACTTGAGCTCAGGAGTTCAAGGCCAGCTTGGCCAACATGGTGAAACCCCGTCTCTACTAAAAATATAAAAATTAGCTGGGCATAGTGGTGGGCACCTGTAATCCCAGCTACTCAGGAGGCTGAGGCACAAGAATCGCTTGAACCCGAGAGGCAGAGGTTGCAGTCAGCCGAGATGGTACTGCTACACTCTAACCTGGTTGACAGAGTGAGATTTCATCTCAAAAAAAAAAAAAAAAAAAAGGGCAAAAATTAGCCAGGCATGGTGGTGTGCTCCTGTAGTCCCAGCTACTTGTGGGGCTGAGGCAGGAGGATCACTGGAACCTGGGAGGTTGAGGAGGCTGCAGTGAGCCAACATTGTGCCACTGCACTCCAGTCTGGGTAACAAAGTGAGAAAGTGAGACTGTGTCTCCAAAAAAAAAAAAAAATTGTTCCTGATACTTTATTATTAGTGGAAACAGAAAAATTAAATTTTCAATAGTAGTGATAAGAGTAGTTTTTGTTTTTGTTTTTGTTTTGAGATGGAGTCTTGCTCTGTCGCCCAGGCTGGAGCGCAGTAGCGTGATCTCTGCTCACTGCAAGCTCCGCCTCCAAGGTTCACACAGTTCTCCCGCCTCAGCCTCCGAGTAGCTGGCACTATAGGTGCCCGCCACCGTGCCCAGCTAATTTTTTGTAATTTTAGTAGAGACAGGGTTTCACCATGTTAGCCAGGATGGTCTCGATCTCCTGACCTCGTGATCCACCCGCCTTGGCATCCCAAAGTGCTGGGATTACAGGTGTGAGCCACCGCGCCTGGCCCAAGAGTAATTTTTTTGTCAACTTCAATACACTGAAGACCAAAACGGTTATCCTTAAGTGTGCCAAGATGAGCAAATCTTTAGCTTGATTTCAGTGTTCCTTAGGCTTCAGATGGTGGACTACATGTATTATTGTGAAAGAAAACATTTCATTTCAACAGCTTTCCCACCCTGTGTGCTATGTACTAAATCAGTCCTAAGTTTTACTTCCACTTGGAGAAATATGAAGATATCAGAGATAGGAGGTAAAGGAAAAGTAAGATTTTTTTGGTGGGTTGTTTCAGAATGTTGAGTTATTTTGGTGAAAAACATTGTAAACTGTGAGGCCTAAATTAGAGAGGCAGAGGCATTAATATTTATCTACTTATAATAACATTTTTCAGAGGGAAATGCAAAGGATTATGCACTTTCATTGTTCGTTCAAAACTGTGGAGAGGCTCAGTTTTTCTACTTTCAAGATCACTAGGGTCAGTCACTTAATCTGATTTTGTATTCTCTGCCAAAAATGTTTTTAAATTTTCTCTTTTGTTCCAGATCATATAAAAGTGGGTCTGGAGTAAACAACAGAAGAACTGAGCTATTTTTGAAAGAACATGACCACCTTCGAAAGTAGGTATTGAATGTATGTGCATTATGTGGTTTTCCATGTTTATTAATTCATTTACTTATGTAACCAACATTTTATGTTTATTATAATAAGTGCCTTGTCCGTGCTAATTCATTTTATTTTCCTAATGACTCTTTTCAATAGAAAAGGAATTGCAACTGTTCCAACCACAATTAGGAAAGATCCCATGCTGTTGACTATTTCACATCACTTAATTGTTACCTTAATATGATTTTGTTGTTGTTGTTTTGAGATGAGTCTCG
Source organism: Theropithecus gelada (assembly GCF_003255815.1). NCBI lineage: Eukaryota > Metazoa > Chordata > Mammalia > Primates > Cercopithecidae > Theropithecus > Theropithecus gelada. The sequence continues at coordinate 4,110,160 of NC_037684.1, forward strand.
CTCTGTCGCCCAGGCTGGAGTGCAGTGACTTGATGTCGGCTCATTGCAGCCTCTGCCTCCCGGGTTTAAGCGATTCTCCTGCCTCAGCCTCCCAAGTAGCTGGGACTACAGGCGTGTGGCACCATGCCTGGTTTATTTGTTTGTATTTTTGGTAGAGATGGGGTTTCACCATGTAGCCAGGATGGCCTCCATCTCCTGAGCTCATGATCTGCCCGCCTCCGCCTCCCAAAGTGCTGGGATTACAGGCATGAGCCACCACCGCACCTGGCCAGTGCGTGCGCCAATTCTCTATAGAGGGAAACAGACAGGATGAAACTGAATGTAATAAGAGCTCCTGATGAATTAGATGAGTTGTTGAGACTGAAAAGACGGGCTTAGTCATTGCTCTCAATATGATAACACGAGCTTCTAAATACTTTTCTTAAATCAATTTTTTTTTGTAAATTACAAATACTTGCTAGGTAATAAAATAGCATTAAAATTATTAGTAAAATATGTTTACAAAATAATGTGAAAAACTAGTTTTCCAGTGTTTTTGTATTTCATTTGCTAAGTGCTTTGAGGAAGAAGTGGCAAGATTTTTTTGAAGTAACTTTAAATAACAAAAGCTATAAATGCCTTTTGTAGTGCTCATTTTAGAAAGTACGGATAGTTCAACAACACAAAAACAAAGTTGAAATCACACATTACTACAAATTCTGTAACATTGTTTACTCTTCAGTAGTCCAAGCTTTTCCCCATGTAATTTGATTTTTTTGTTTGTTTTTCTAAAATAAATGGTGCATATATTCCATAATAAAGATAAACCATAAGTTATGTAACCATTTCCCTAATGTTGGCCTTTTGGATTATGTTCTGTTTTTACTATTATACATAGTAAAGCCTTTGCGTGTATCCATCGTGATTTCCTCACGATAAATTCCTAAATTAGAATTGCAGGATTAGGGAACACACTCATTTGTAAAGTGTTTCCTATAATATTGGCAAATTTCCAAGTTTGATGTTTTGCAATAGGGTCAGACTTTTTATGGCTAGAACTATGTTTAAGCTTACACTTCTTCATAAATATTGTTTCTTCATGTTATTATAATTTTTTACTTGTTCCAAAAGTACATATTTTTGCCTGGAAAAAGAGCAAGTCAGTTTTTGAAAATGAATGCCAGACTTAAACATACATACACACACAAAACTTACTTTGTAATGAATTGTTTTTACCAGCTCTCCTTAATACTCTTTTTATCTAAAAATAAATGCTGTTAGGTTTTAGCAATTTATGTTATGGATGACAAATTTCTTTTCCTATATGGTGGATAAAGTAACTTTCATTTTTGGCTTGTCTTTCCCTGAGTCTGTCAGTCAGAAGAAAATACTGACTTTGAATTAGTGTCAAGCTTGTAGCTACTTGTTTTTTGATGGACTGCTGATACATTCTTATAGGGTTTTCGGTTGCTATTTAGATTAATTTCTCTTTCTTTATATAATTGTTCTTTTTCAGTATTCCCTGATATTTTTCTTCTTGAAAAAGTATCTAGTTAATTTTATATTTTAAAGTTCTTCTCCTCACCCCAAGAATTTCTGCCTTTATAATCTTTTCTTTCTTTTTTTTTTAAGACAGAGTCTCACTCTGTTGCCGAGGTTGGGTGTCGTGGTGTGATCTCGGCTCACTGTGCCCTCTGCCTCTCGGGTTCCAGCGGTTCTCCTGCCTCAGCATCCTGGGTAGCTGGGACTGCAGGCACCTGCCACTACACCCAGCTAACTTTTGTATTTTTAGTAGAGATGGGGTTTCACCATGTGGCCAGGCTGGTTTTGAACTCCTGACTTCAAGAGATCCACCTGCCTCAGCCTCTGAAAGTGCTGGGATTATAGGCGTGAGCCAATGTGCCCAGGCTTTTTTTTTTTTTTTTTTTTTGACTTGGGGGTTTCACTCTGTCTAATATGGCTGATTCTGGCCAACATGGTGAAACCCCGTCTCTACTAAAAATACAAAAATGAGCCGGGTGTGGTGGTGGGCTCCTATAATTCCAGCTACTTGGGAGGCTGAGGCAGGAGAATTGCTTGAACCCGGGAGGCGGAGGTTGCAGTGAGCCAAGATCGCACCATTGCACTCCAGCCTGTGTGACAGACAGAATGAGACTCTAGCTCAAAAAAAAAAAAAAAAAAAAAAAAAGATATATGGCTGATTATATTGTTGCTGTCTTTATAGACAGAGAATTAAGGAGTAAAGAGGACAGACAGACTATATTACCTCAAACATTGAAATGCCATGATTTATCCAGAATCATGCATTCAATTTCCTGACCATGCATATGATGCTTTTTCTCTAGAAGCATTTTGTCATTTTGAATAGAATATGTCTTCTGTATTTACCTTAATGAAGTTGACAACTTTCAGAGGTTTTCACTGGTGAAGACAAACTTGAATAAGGAGATAACTTACACAAGCAGAAAAAGCCTCATCTCTTCTGGATTCCTTTAATGCCGGTGGTCATCACCAGGTGTAGATCAGTCACCCTTTACCCAGGCTGGGACCTCCACCTTCTCATCTATAGATGTGTCACCTTAGCAATCTTCTGCATCTCACTGTCACCCAACACATTTTCTCCTTCCAAGCCTCTGCAGTCTCACGAGTTTGTATTTTTCTTATGACTGACCTTCCTACCCTATCCAGCCTGGATCTCATAGGAGATTAACTGAAATACTCCCAACGTTGGGCCTTTCCTGGGCCCCTGTCTTCCTTCTGTACCCTGGTAAAATGCCAGCCCAATCCATAGTCTGTTGTTCTACTTCTGTATGAGAGGGCTAAAGAAAAAGCAACTAGTCATACATATGAACCCTGTTTTAAAGTAACTGTTAAATCTTTTCAACCTCATCTGAGTGCTCAGCCTTGTCTGATGCCTTTTGCTTGCCTAGTCCTCCTGTTTAGTTCTCTCATTCTCTTCAAGAACTTTACCAAATCTTCTCCTTCCCCCTCTTGACCTTCCTGTCTCTTCACCTGATACAGAGGTTCTTAGCTCCTACTTCAATGAGATGTTTAAGGTTTTGCTCTTTTCTATAAATTGACCTATAGGGGTATCCCTCTTTACCCCTTTTCTATAGTTGTTAGGGGATAGAATATTTGTCCTGAGAAGGCCAATACACACATCGGACACTTTTCTGTATCCCCATTTGCTATGTAAGTATTTGACTCTTCAGCCATCCGGTATACTGTCTCTATCTCTGGTTTATACCTGTTGTCTCTGTGTCTACTCATTTCAGCTTTAGCCCCTTGACTTCTTCCCTGACAACACTACTGAACTTGTCAATAGGCACATTGGTGATCTCCTGCATGCCAAGTCTCACGGACATTTTTCTTCATGTTGTTTGACTGCTGCTCTGCCTGACTTGATATTATAATCTCCTTTCCTTGAAACCCTAGGCTACTGTAGCACTACACTTTACTGATTCGCCACTTACCTTCCTTACTTCTTTTTGTTTTTTTCCTGAGTCCCTCCAGGTATGGCCTAGGAATCCTTTTAAACACAGTGCTCCAGGCAGAAATTAGTTGGAGTTAGTTCACAAGATGCAATTTATTTGCCATCCACCCTTGCATTTCAGCTCCGTTATTTGTCCTTGACATGCCTGTCTATAAAAACACTTTCTCCTTCCCAGAGATGGCAGCTAACAACAAGACCTAGCAAAGAGAAATGGGAATTTTCATTCACAATTTCATAGGGAAAGCAATTGGTAAGATTATTTTACTGCCAAGGATAATAAGATTAATGAGAGAGTTGAAGAAAGAGACATGAATTCTGAAACTGTCTAGAACCATCTAAGAGGTAAAGCTGAGGAGTTTTATCCATACTTGTAGGCTGCGATTGTTTTCATAGAAGTACTCTCTGATTTATGGGCATGTTATTGATCACAACTAGAATTGCAGATTGTGTGCGTTTAATACATCAGCCTAAAAATCCTTGACATTTTAAAAATACCTTTGGCAGAGTTGTGCAGTAGTCATGATATTTAAAATATTATTCTAATTTGTTGGTTTCCTAGAGTATAATTTCATTTAGTCACATGTATGATAAGAACATACAGACTTCTTGCTGGGGGCATTGGCTCATGCCTGTAATGCCTGTAATCCCCACTACTCAGGAGGCTGAGTTGGGAGGATTGCTTGAGGCCAAGACTTCGAGATGTGCCTGGGCAACATAGCAAGACTGTCTCTAAAATAATAATAATAATACTGAGCATATTTCTTGGTTTCTAGGGTTAATTTTTTTTCATCTTTCTCTCATTAATTTACCACTTTTGTCTGACTAAGATACCTTAAGTTTCTTTATTCCTTGGATTGGTAGTATAATGAAATTATTTGGGCAGGGTTTTGAAACCAGAGAGACCTGGGTTCAAATCCTGGTGTGGATTCTATCTTTTGAGGTAAGGTCGTTTAAATCCTCTGACTTTCCAGTGTCTTTTAAATGGGTAATATAACCCTTACTTTATGGACTGTTGCAAAGATGAGAGAGGATGTATGTGAAATGTTTACTTATTACAGTGCTTGATATGTAGTAGACGAATTCTAAAATTATACTGAGCCATTTTTCCTATAGTGGCTTTAGAAAAGAAAAGTATACTCGTACATTAGAATTGTGCACCTAGGGCTAAGTGACTCTAGCCCTGTGGAACCTGTCAATGCCAGAATGGTATGTAGGACTAGATATATTAATGTCACCTGACCCTGATTGTCTATTGAAACTCAATGTATGGCCAGGTGCAGTGGCTGACGCCTGTAATTCCCGCACTTTGGGAGGCCAAGGTGGGCGGATCACTTGAAGTCAGGAGTTCAAGACCACCCTGGCCAACCTGGTGAAACCCCATCTCTACCAAAAATACAAAAATAAGACAGGCGTGGTGGCAGGCGCCTATAATCCCGGCTACTCAGGAGGCTGAGGCAGGAGAATTGCTTGAACCTGGGAGGCAGAAGTTGCAGTGAGCTGAGATCGTGCCACGCCATGCCAGCATGGGTGACAGAACAATACTCCGTCTCAAAAAAAAAAAAAAAAAACTCTATTTTAAAATTACTCTTATTAGTCATTAGTCTTATATATCAGTATAATGAATACTTTATTCAAAACCTTCTCTTTTTTTTAGACGGAGATAATAAAATTTCAGTTGCATTCCACCTGTTTCTTCATGTGCGTGTCTGGATGCACATGTAATTTGTTGGTACCAGTTTTGGTTGTTTAAACGAGTGTTTGTTCAGCATCTGTGTTGTGGAAAGTATTGTGCTGGGTCCTGGAGATAGCACAGTGGCATCATCCCTGTCCTTAGTGAGCTCAGCCAGAGGGGGTGAGGAGCAGAAAAACGTGAATCGGTAGTTTCAGTGCGAAGTAATAAGTGCTTTATTATGATGTGCAAAGGTTTGTGCGCACCCTAGAGGAGCACATAAAAGGGAGTCATTAACCTCCTGAAGCTTCTGAAAGGGCTTTAGAGAAGTCAGACATTTGATTTGATTCTTGAGGAATGAGTAGGTGTTCTCCAAGTAGAGATAGAAAAAGATTGAAAAGTTGAAACTCAGACCTGATGACCATGCCTTCCTGTGTTCTCTTCTTAAATCCATATCATTCCTGATACATTATTAAATGGATCTATTTTGAAACGTCGTGCATTTACTCCAAGTCCAAACCCTCTCCCCCAGGTTATAGGCCTCACTCATGCACCTGAAGAGGATACACAGGGCAAAAGAAAGTGAGCAGTGGGGGGGCTCTGAGGGTCATGGGGGTCAGCCGAGGCTGCCATTCTTTGTCCTCATAAATCAGATTTACTGAGGTAGAACATACTTACAGTAAAAATGTATCCATTTTAAGTTTACAGTTTGGTACGTTTTAACAAATGTATAGACCCTTAACTGACACCATGGTCAAGGCAGAGAATATTTCTATCACCTCAGAAAAGATCCTTATGCCCCTTTGGAGTCAGTTCCTGTCCCCTAGTCACGGGCAGCTGCTTACTGGCTTTCTGTCACTATAGATGAGTCTTACCTTTTCCAGAATTTTATACAGATGAATTCATACAGTCTGCACTTACTTCACCTAGCATAGTGTTTCTAAGATTCGTTGTTTTTCTTAAATGTCAGTAATTGATTTCTTTCTATAGCAGAATGACTTCCATTGTATGATATACCACAATTTCTTTATCCATTCAACCATTGTTGCACATTTGGGTTATTTTCAGTTTTTGGCTATTACAAACAAAATTATTATGAACATTCATAAACAAAACTTTGTGTGGTCATATGTTCTCATTCCTTTTTGTTTTTCTTTTTTTTTTGAGATGGAGTCTTGCTCTGTCACCCAGGCTGGAGTGCAGTGGTGCAATCTTGGCTCGCTGCAACCTCCGCCTCCCCGGTTCACGCCATTCTTCTGCCCCAGCCTCCCGAGTAGCTGGGACTACAGGCTCCCGCCACCAAGCCCGGCTAATTTTTTGTATTTTTCGTAGAGAGGGGATTTCACCATGTTAGCCAGGATGGTCTCGATTTCCTGACCTCGTGATCCACCCGCCTCGGCCTCCCAAAGTGCTGGGATTACAGGCGTGAGCCACCATACCTGGCCGTTCTCATTCCTCTTGAGTAAATACTAGGAGTTGTATTGTTGAGTTGTATGGTAAGTATGTGTTCCAATTTATAAGAAAGTGTCAAACTTTTCCAAAGTGGTTATACCATTTTTGCATTTCTGTCAGTCATGCGTGAGAGTTCAAATTGCTTTAAGTCCTTGCCAACACGCCTTTCTTTTGTAGCCATTTTAGTAGAAGTGTAAGGGTTTTTATTGTCGTTTTGATTTGTATTTCTGTAAGGACTGGTGATGTTAAGCCTTCTTTCAAGTGCTTATTAGCCATTTGCGTATCTTCTTTTTTATTATTCACAACTCACAGGTTATTATGACATTTGTGTATCTTCTTTAGTGAGGGGTCTGTTCAAGTCTTTTTGCCTTTTGTTGTGGGCCTTTTTCTGTTGTGTTAAAAGGGTTCTTTGTGTATTCTGGACGTAAGTCCTTTGTCAGATAAAGGTTTTGCAAGTATTTTCTTTGAGCCTGTGACTTCCTTTTCATTTTCATCTGGTGACTTTCAAAAGAGCAGAGGTTTTTAATTTTGATAAAGTCTGGTTGATCAGTTTTTTCTTTCTGATTCATGTATTTTTGGTCTATTTAAGATTTCTTGGCTGTCCTAAGGTTACAAATTTTTTTCTTTTGTTTTCTTTCAGGAGTTTTAGTTTTAGCTTTTTTGTTTGTTTGTTTTTAAACCTGAAGCATTATACAGTTTTAGCTTTTTTTTTCTTTAGTTTAAGTTCTAGGGTACATGTGCACACTGTGCAGGTTTGTTACATATGTATACATGTGCCATGTTGGTGTGCTGCACCTGTTAACTCATCATTTACATTAGGTATATCTCCTAATGCTGTTCCTCCCCTCTCCCCCAACTCCCCGGCAGGCCCGGTGTGTGATGTTCCCCACCATGTCCATGTGTTCTCATTGTTCAGTTCCCACCTATGAGTGAGAACATGCGGTGTTTGGTTTTCTGTCCTTGCGATAGTTTGCTGAGAATGATGGTTTCCAGCTTCATCTATGTCCCTATAAGGGACATGAACTCATCCTTTCTTGTGGCTGCATAGTATTCCATGGTGTATATGTGCCACATTTTCTTAATCCAGTCTGTCATTGATGGACATTTGGGTTGGTTACAAGTCTTTGCTATTGTGAATAGTGCCGCAGTAAGCATATGTGTGCATGTGTCTTTATAGCAGCATGATTTATAATCCTTTGGGTATATGCCCAGTAATGGGATGGCTGGGTCAAATGGTATTTCTAGTTCTAGATCCTTGAGGAATCGCCACACTGCCTTCCACAATGGTTGAACTAGTTTACAGTCCCACCAACAGTGTAAAAGTGTTCCTATTTCTCCACATCCTCTCCAGCACCTGTTGTTTCCTGACGTTTTAATGACTGCCATTCTAACTGGTGTGAGATGGTATCTCATCGTGGTTTTGATTTGCATTTCTCTGATGACCAGTGATGATGAGCATTTTTTCATGTGTCTGTTGGCTGCATAAATGTCTTCTTTTGAGAAGTATCTGTTCATATCCTTTGCCCACTTTTTGATGGGGTTGATTTTTTTCTTGTAAATTTGTTTAAGTTCTTTGTAGATTCTGGATATTAGCCCTTTGTCAGATGTGTAGATTGTAAAAATTTTCTCCCGTTCTGTAGATTGCCTGTTCAGTCTGATGGTAGTTTCTTTTGCTGTGCAGAAGCTCTTTAGTTTAATTAGATCCCATTTGTCTATTTTGACTTTTGTTGCCATTGCTTTTGGTGTTTTAGTCTTGAAGTCCTTGTGCATGCCTGTGGCCTGAATGGTATTGCCTAGGTTTTCTTCTAGGGTTTTTGTGGTTTTAGCTCTAACATTTAAGTATTTAATCCATCTTGAACTGATTTTGTATAAGGTGTAAGGAAGGGATCCAGTTTCAGCTTTCTACATATGGCTAGCCAGTTTTCCCAGCACCATTTATTGAATAGGGAATCCTTTCCCCATTTCTTGTTTTTGTCAGGTTTGTCAAAGATCAGATGGTTATAGATGTGTGGTATTATTTCCGAGGGCTCTATGCTGATCCATTGGTGTGTATCTCTGTTTGGGTACCAGTACCATGCTGTTTTGGTTACTGTAGCCTTGTAGTATAGTTTGAAGTCAGGTAGTGTGATGCCTCCAGCTTTGTTCTTTTGGCTTAGGATTGTCTTGGCAATGCGGGCTCTTTTTTGGTTCCATATGAACTTTAAAGTAGTTTTTTCCAATTCTGTGAAGAAAGTCATTGGTAGCTTAACGGGGATGGCATTGAATCTATAAATTACCTTGGGCAGTATGGCCATTTTCACAATATTGATTCTTCCTATCCATGAGCATGGAATGTTCTTCTATTTGTTTGTGTCCTCTTTTATTTCGTTGAGCAGTGGTTTGTTCTCCTTGAAGAGGTCCTTTACATCCCTTGTAAGTTGGATTCCTAGGTATTTTATTCTCTTTGAAGCAATTGTGAATGGGAGTTCACTCATGATTTGGCTCTCTGTTTGTCTGTTATTGGTGTATAAGAATGCTTGTGATTTTTGCACATTGATTTTGTATCCTGAGACTTTGCTGAAGTTGGTTATCAGCTTAAGGAGCTTTTGGGCTGCGATGATGGGGTTTTCTAAATATACAATCATGTCATCTGCAAACAGGGACAATTTGACTTCCTCTTTTCCTAATTGAATACCCTTTATTTCTTTTTCTTGCCTGATTGCTGTGGCCAGAACTTCCAACACTATGTTGAATAGGAGTGGTGAGAGAGGGCATTCCTGTCTTGTGCCAGTTTTCAAAGGGAATGCTTCCAATTTTTGCCCATTCAGTATGATATTGGCTGTGGGTTTGTCATAAATAGCTCTTATTATTTTGAGATACATCCCATCAGTACCTAGTTTATTGAGAGCTTTTAGCATGAAGGGCTGTTGAATTTTGTCAAAGGCCTTTTCTGCATCTGTTGAGATAATCATGTGGTTTTTGTCTTTGGTTCTGTTTATATGATGGATTATGTTTATTGGTTTGCATATGTTGAACCAGCCTTGTATCCCAGGGATGAAGCCAGCTTGATCGTGGTGGATAAGCTTTTTCATGTGCTGCTGGATTCAGTTTGCCAGTATTTTATTGAGGATTTTTGCATCGATGTTCATCGGGGATATTGGTATAAAATTCTCTTTTTTTTGTTGTGTCTCTGCCAGGCTTTGGTATCAGCATGATGTTGGCCTCATAAAATGAATTAGGGATGATTCCCTCTTTTTCTATTGATTGGAATAGTTTCAGAAGGAATGGTACCAGCTCCTCCTTGTACCTGTGGTAGAATTTGGCTGTGAATCCCTCTGGGCCTGGACTTTATTTGGTTGGTAAGCTATTATTGCCTCAGTTTCAGAACCTGTTGTTGTTCTATTCAGGGATTCAACTTCTTCCTGGTTTAGTCTTGGTAGGGTGTATGTGTCCAGGAATTTATCCATTTCTTCTAGGTTTTCTAGTTTATTTGCATAGAGGTGTTTATAGTATTCTCTGATGGTAGTTTCTGTGGGATTGGTGGTGATATCCCTTTTATCATTTTTTATTGCGTCTATTTGATTCTTCTCTCTTTTCTTATTTGTTAGTCTTGCTAGCAGTCTATCAATTTTGTTGATCTTTTCAGAAAACCAGCTGCTGGATTCATTGATCATTTTGGGGGGTTTTTTGTGTCTCTATCTCCTTCAGTTCTGCTCAGATCTTAGTTATTTCTTGCCTTCTGCTAGCTTTTGAATGTGTTTGCTCTTGCTTCTCTAGTTCTTTTAATTGTGATGTTAGGGTGTCAATTTCAGATCTTTCCTGCTTTCTCTTGTGGGTATTTAGTGCTATAAATTTCCCTCTACACACTGCTTTAAATGTGTCCCAGAGATTCTGGTATGTTGTGTCTTTGCTCTCATTGGTTTCAAAGACCATCTTTATTTCTGCCTTCATTTCGTTATGTACCCAGTAGTCATTCAGGAGCAGGTTGTTCAGTTTCCATGTATTTGAGCACTTTTGAGTGAGTTTCTTAATCCTGAGTTCTAGTTTGACTGCCCTGTGGTCTGAGAGACAGTTTGTTACAATTTCTGTTCTTTTACATTTGCTGAGGAGTGCTTTACTTCCAACTATGTGGTCAGTTTTGGAATAAGTGAGATGTGGTGGTGAGAAGAATGTATATTCTGTTGTTTTGTGGTGGAGAGTTCTGTAGATGTCTATTAGATCCGCTTGGTGCAAAGCTGAGTTCCCAATTCCTGGATATCCTTGTTAACTTTCTGTCTCGTTGATCTAATGTTGACATTGGGGTGTAAAAGTCACCATTATTATTGTGTGGGAGTCTAAGTCCCTTTTTAGGTCTCTAAGGACTTGCTTTATGAATCTGGGTGCTCCTGTATTGGGTGCATATATATGTAGGACAGTTAGCTCATCTTGTTGAATTGATCCCTTTACCATTATGTAATGGCCTTCTTTGTCTCTTTTGATCTTTGTTGGTTTAAAGTCTGTTTTATCAGAGACTAGGATTGCAACCCCTACTTTTTTGTTGTTTTCCATTTGCTTGGTAGATCTTCCTCCATCCCTTTATTTTGAGCCTATGTGTGTCTCTGCACGTGAGATGGGTCTCCTGAATACAGCACACTGATGGGTCTTGACTCTTTATCCAGTTTGCCAGTCTGTGTCTTTTAGTGGGAGCATTAGGCCATTTACATTTAAGGTTAATGTTGTTATGTGTGAATTTGATCCTGTTATTACGATGTCAGCTGGTTATTTTGCTCATTAGTTGATGCAGTTTCTTCCTAGTATCAATGGTCTTATTTGGCATGTTTTTGCAGTGGCTGGTACCGGTTGTTCCTTTCTATGTTTAGTGCTTCCTTTAGGAGCTCTTGTAAGGCAGGCCTGGTGGTGACAAAATCTCTCACCATTTGTTTGTCTATAAAGTATTTTATTTCTCCATAACTGATGAAGCTGAGTTTGGCTGGATATGAAATTGTGGGTTGAAAATTCTTTTCTTCAAGAATGTTGAATATTGTCCCCCACTCTCTTCTGGCTTGTAGAGTTTCTGCCGAGAAATCTGCTGTTAGTCTGATGGGCTTCCCTTTGTGGGTAACCTGACCTTTCTCTCTGGCTGCCCTTAACATTTTTTCCTTTGTTTCAACTTTGGAGAATCTGACAATTATGTGTCTTGGAGTTTCTCTTCTCGAGGAGTATCTTTGTGGTGTTCTCTGTATTTCCTGAATTTGAATGTTGGCCTCCCTGCTAGGTTGGGGAAGTTCTCCTGGATGATATCCTGAAGAGTGTTTTCCAACTTGGTTCCATTCTCCCCGTCACTTTCAGGTACACCAATCAGACATAGATTTGGTCTTTTCATGTAGTCCCATGTTTCTTGGAGACTGTTCGTTTCTTTTTACTCTTTTTTCTCTAAACTTCTCTGCTCGCTTAATTTCATTCATTTGATGTTCAATCACTGATACCCTTTCTTCCGTTTGATCAAATCTGCTACTGAAGCTTGTGCATGCGTCACATAGTTCTCATGCCATGGTTTTCAGCTCCATCAGGTCATTTAAGGACTTCTCTACACTATTTATTCTAGTTAGCTATTCGTCTACTCTTTTTTCAAGGTTTTTAGTTTGTTTGTGATGGGTTTGAACATCCTCCTTTAGCTCGGAGACGTTTGTTATTACCAATCGTCTGAAGCCTTCTCTCGACTCGTCGAAGTCGTTCCCCGTCTAGCTTTGTTCTGTTGCTGGCGAGGAGCTGTGTTCCTTCGGAGGAGAAGAGGCGCTCTGATTTTCACAAGTTTCAGCTTTCCTGCTCTGGTTTCTCTCCATCTTTGTGGTTTTATCTACCTTTGGTCTTTAATGATGGTGACGTACAGATGGGGTTTTGGTATGGATGTCCTTTCTGTTTGTTAGTTGTCCTTCTAACAGTCATGACTCCCAGCTGCAGGTCTGTTGGAGTTTGCTGGATGTCCACTCCAGACCCTGTTTGCCTGGGTATCACCAGCAGAGGCTCCAGAACAGCAAATATTGCTGCCTAATCCTTCGTTTGGAAGCTTCGTCTCAGAGGGGCACCTGGCCTTATGAGGTACTGGGAGGTGCCTCCCAGTTAGGCTACTTAGGGGTCAGGGACCCACTTGAGGAGGCAGTCTGTCAGTTCTCAGATCTCAAACTCCGTGCTGGGAGAACCACTACTCCCTTCAGAGCTGTCAGACAGGGACGTTTAAGTCTGCAGAAGTTTCTGCTGCCTTTTGTTCAGCTATGCCCTACCCCTAGAGGTGGAGTCTACAGAGGCAGGCAGGCCTCCTTGAGCTGTGGTGGGCTCCACCCAGTTTGAGCTTCCCGGCCACTTTGTTTACCTACTAAAGCCTCAGCAATGGTTTATACCCCTCCCCCAGCCTGGCTGCCATCTTGCAGTTCGATCTCAGACTGCTGTGCTAGCAGTGAGCGAGGCTCAGTGGGTGTAGGACCCTCCTGGTGTGCTGTTTGCTAAGGCTGTTGGAAAAGCGCAGTATTAGGATGGGAGTGTCCCAATTTTCCAGGTGCTGTCTGTCACGGCTTCCCTTTGCTAGGAAAGGGAACTCCCCAACCCCTCACACTTCCTGGGTGAGGCGATGCTCCGCCCTGCTCCGTGGGATGCACCCACTTGTCTGGCAAGCCCCAGTGAGATGAAACCGGTACCTCAGTTGGAAATGCAGAAATCACCTGTCTTCTCCGTCGTTCACCCTGGGAGCTACAGACTGGAGCTGTTCCTATTTGGCCATCTTGGCGCCCTCTCCATACAGTTTTAGCTTTAACATTAGGTTTATAATCCACGTTGGCTTCACTTTTTTGTGTGGTGTAAGTTAAGGGTCGGGATTCATTTTTTTTTTAAACACATGAATATTCCATTGTTTCAGTACCACTTGTTGAAAAGACTCTGCTTTCCTCTGTTTAATCTGTTCAAAGATGTTGACATCTTTGTAGAGAATTCACTGGACACCGCTAGTTTATTTCTGAACTTTGTTCATTCCATTGACCTATGGATCCATCCTTAGGCCAGTTGCACTCCGATTACCGTAGCTTTATAAGTTTTGAAATGAGGTAGTGTGTAAGTCTTCTAACTTTATTCTGTATCTTCAAAGTTATTTTGACTCCCCTGGGTCCTTTGTACTTCCATATAAATTTTAATATCAGATTGTTTAAAAGCCTGCTGAAATTTCAAATAAGATTATATTGAATCTAGAGATCCATTTGGAGAGAATTGCCATCTTAACAACCGTAAATCTTCCAATACAGGAACAAGGTCTTGTATGAAAATATACAAAGAACTCTGAAAATTCAACAATTTAAAAGTGGAAAAAAGATCTGAACAGCCATCTTAACCAAAGAAGATATACAGATAATAAATTAAGCTTATGAAAAGATACTTAATGTAATTAAGTATCATTAGGATACTGCAAATTAAAACAACAGTGAGATACCACTGCACAACTGTTAGAATGGCTAAAATCCAAAACACTGACAACATTAAAAGGAACACTGAAGGAAGTGGAGTAACAGGAATTCTCACTCATTGCTGGTTTGAATGCAAAATGGTATAGCCACATTGGAAGACAGTTTAGCAGTTTTCTTTTTCTTTTTTTTTTTTTCCTGAGACGGAGTATCGCTCTGTCACCCAGGCTGGAGTGCAGTGGCGCGATCTTGGTTCACTGCATCCTCCACCTCCCGGGTTTAAGCAGTTCTCTGCCTCAGCCTCCCAAATAGCTGGGATTACAGGTGTGTGCTACCACACCCAGCTAATTTTTGTATTTTTAGTAGAGACGGGGTTTCACCATCTTGGCCAGGCTGGTCTTGAACCCCTGACCTTGTGATCCACCCACCTCAGCCTCCCAAAATTCTGGGATTACAGGCATGAGCCACTGTGCCCATCCTGGCAGTTTTCTTAAAAAGCTAAATATGGTCTTACCATACATTCTAGCAGTCATATTCCTAGTGATTTTCCTAAATGAATTGAAAACTTATGTCTACACAAAAACCTGTACATGAACGTTTTACAGAAGCTTCATTCATAATCGCCAAAAGTTGTAAGCAATCAAGATGTCTTAAGTAAGTGAATGGATAAACAAATGGTGGTACATCCATGCAGTGGAATATTATTCAGCCATACAAAGAAATAAGCTATCAAGCCCGGAAAAGACATGGGGGAACTTCAAATACATAAAAGCAGCCTATCTATGAAGGCTACATACTGTATGATTTTAAGTATATGACATTCTGGACAAGGCAAAATTATAGAGACAGTAAGAAGATCAGCAATTCTCAGGGATTGAGGATGGGAAAGGGAGGAAAAATGAATAGGTGAAGCACAGGATACTTAGGGCAGTAAAACTCTTCTGTATGATACTGCAAGGATGGATCCATGACAAAACCCCCACCACTGTGCAATGCAGAGTCAACTCTAAGCATGGCATTTAGCTAGTAATGTATCAGTACTGGGTGATCAGTTGTAACACATGTGCCACACTAATCACAAGTAGAGGAGAATGGGTTTATAGTGTGTACTTTCTACTGAATATTTCTATCTGCCTAAAACTGTTCTAACAATAATGCTATTCATTTTTTAAAAAGGAAAAAGTGATTTTCCAGGATCTCACTGCTAATGACTTAGCTTTTATTTTTTTATTTTCTCCTTGAACTGAGCAGGAATCTGTCAGGTGCTTCACTTTCTGTCTCCCGGTAACTTGCTGTGATTATGAAAATGTTTGTGCTAAACAACCCATGAACAAAGCAAATAAAGATATTCCTTCGTCTACCCAGACTGAAAGGAAATATGCCACCGCATCAGTGTTAATGAAAGAGAGGTTATAGCTGGTTTCCACTTTCATCTTTGTTTTCCTGTATTTTCCGAATGTTCTCTGTAAAATAAAAAGCTCTTAGCACTAAAACAGTATATATGCATTCTACTGCAGCTTAATTGTATTCAGTTAACATAATTGAAGAGATTAAATAAGAAATGTAGAAATAAGTCAGACCTAGATCTTAAGGATCTCTCTGGTTGACTGTAAGTGAAAGACTGTCTCCCCACAATGCTTGATGTAAATAGTCTGATTGGTTAGTGACAACCTCATCAATTATTGCAGCTTGCAAAGGAATCGATTTTCAAATTTTTATTTATTATTCATTATTATTATGTACTTGCTTACTTGTTTTCTCATTTAGTTGCTTACTTATTTGCTTATTACTTTCCTACCATTTTAAAAGAGGAAGGTACTATCTAAGTGATTTCGCCAAGTTCTTACATTTTGTTGGTTTAAATTGCTTTAATATATTTGCATGAAATCGCATGTTTGCTCTTGAAATGTGTGCCTTTTGTAGTGTGTGTGTTGGGGAAAATAAGTTATTTTTTAAAAAGAGAATTATTTAAATATGGCTTTGGTGATTCCTCAGTATGATAACTGGTAGTGAAATGTAGCTTATTGTTTTCAGTTACTTTAAATTGGTCTTGAGACAAATGGAAATTTGTTTCTTAATTACAGGCTCTAGATGACTTTATAGAATATCTCTGGGCTATTATCAAGTACTTGCTTAAGAAGGATAATTCTACTTGATTATATATTTTTTAACCCAAAGGAAAATAAGTTTAAATTTGATTTTAACCAGATGATGCCATCTGCATGGAGTCACTCTGATGTTGTGTCCACACTGTCCAAGAAAGGTTTTAATGAATGGTGTTTGTTTACTTTATTTGGTCTTAGACAAATGAGTAAAGACCTGGAGACTGGGCAATTTGAAAAGACATTTAGGAATCACTGGCTTTTCTCTGTTGATGCTACCATATAAACTAAGGATGACAGTGGGTAGGGAATGTGTGTGGAATTCCTGTGTGATTCACTGTAACTGGTATGCTAAATGCATGGTTAAGCTGGTATCAGCATCGTCTTTCTGTAAGTTAAAGATCCCTTCTGTGAGCAGGACTCCTGCAGACTCATGTATGTTATATTTTGAAATATGTTTTAGAGGATATTTTAGGACTTAATAAAGGTAACTGATGTGTAAGGGGACTTAAAGGGAAGAAAAACCCCTTCTTCTATAGGGTAGCATATTTGGGATTATAATTTTCATTTTCTTTAGGTTGCTTTCAGTTTCCTTTTTTTTTTTTTTTTTTTTTTTGAGGCGGGGTCTCACTCGTTCACCCAGCCTGTAGGACAATGGCGTGATCTTGGGTCACTGCAACCTCTGCCTCCCAGGTTCAAGGATTCTCCTGCCTCAGCCTCCTGAGTAGCTGGGATTGTAGGCACCCGCCACCACACCCAGCTAATTTTTGTGTTTTTAGTAGAGACGAGGTTTCACCATGTTGGCCAGGCTGGTCTCGAACTCCTGACCTCAGGTGATCCATCTGCCTCAACCTCCCAAAGTGCTGGGATTACAGGCGTGAGCCACTGTGCCCGGCCAGTTGGTTTCATTTTCGAGTGAATCCAGCAAACACTCTTTTCTTTGACTTGCAGTTCCAGTATTGCTATAAAATTACTGTAATATGGGGATAGTTGTCAGTCTCAAATACATAAAGTGACCAATTTCAGTGACCTTTTATCCTTTTAAGAAAACCTATTCTATGAAAATCCAATTTTGTGCAAAAAGTGGGAAATAAGTGGGGGCGCAAGTGTTTGCTTTATGAGACTTTATTTGATTCATGTAAATAGAAAATGGTTTTATTACATGTAAAATGTGATTTAAATTGGTCAAAATGACATTTTCAGAAAGTATACATAAAACATATGTACTCATTACGTAATGAGTACAAAAAGCGAGTCTCATTACATAGAATAAGGATTCTATCTGTGTGCCACAAACAACTTCAAAGAATTTTCTTTATATATAATGACACAGAAAGTTGTTCCTTAGCATCCATTTCAACTCCAGTTCCTCAGGAACATTGAGTACAAATTATAATGAGTTTATTTTCCAACTAAAGTTTAGTAGTTAAGCTAGTTTATTAGTTAATTTAGTTCTGACCTGTATGATTGAGAATAGATACAAGAGAATTACAGAAAGCAGATAGTGGAAATGATGAAGTGTACCTGGCTGACTTTCTGACAATTTGCGTGAAATGCTTGGCTTTGTAATTTTATATTTCTTTCTAGGCTGATACATTGAATTTATTTAGTTAGAAATAGACTGGTTATCTGTTTTTTTAAATGCTGCTTCACAGTTATATACTACTTAAGGTATGTAGCTTTGTAGTCAATCTAAATTGGAATTGGGTTTTTGTTATTGTCATTTGGTACATTGGTCACTTTATAAATGTTTAACTTTTTGTTTTGAGTTAATTATAGATTTGCATGCATGCAGTTTTAAGAAATAATACAGAGAGGCTAGGTGTGGTGGCTTATGCCTGTGATTCCAGTTACTTGGGAGGCTGAGGCAGGAGGATCGCTTGAAGCTCAGGAGTTCAAAGTTGCAGTGAGCTGTGATGGTGCCACTGCACTCTAGCCTGGGTGACGGTGAGACCCCATCTCTACAAGGAAAAACAGTAATAATACAAAGAAATGTCATGTACGGGCCTACCAGATTTTATTGTGCTTTGCTTTATTGCACTTTGCAGATATTATTTTTTACAAACGGAAGGTTGGTGGCAATCCTGTGTCAAGCAAGTCTTGCCGTTTTTCTAACAGCATATGCTCACTTCATGTCTCTGTGTTACATTTTGGTAACAGTATTTTAGATGTTTTCATTATTATCTTATCTGTTATAGTGATCAGTGATCCTTGATGTTACTCTTGTAATTGTTTACAACCTCACTGATAGAAGGAGGGTGAACTTAATAAATGTTGTGTATGTGTGGAGTTTTTTTGTTTTGTTTTGAGACAGGGTCTTTCTCTGTTGTGACCTTGTGACCAGTTCACCAGATGCCTTTTGGCATGTGTCTTGTCAGTCTTCATTGTAAGATCTTGGCAGGTTAGTGCCGTATCTTTGTAGCCACCTTCTGACCCGATACCCTCCAGGGGTGCTTCTATATGTGTTTGTTAGAAGAGTAAGTGCATACTTAGTAATCGTAGATTTCATCAGAATAGTGAGTTTATCTGGAAATTTATATCAATTTTATACTTAGATTTACCATCTGTAGTTATTGAGAAACTAATAGCAAAAAATACTTGACACTTACTATATGCGAGGTATTGATCCAGTCACTATCTATACAAACCCCTTTATTTGAACAAGTAGGTTTTATGATCCTTGCCAGTTTACAGATGAGAAAACTGGGGCACGGAGAAACTTGCCTTGTGTCGAATAACTAGTAAGTGGTAGATTCAGCATTTAAATAGCCACATAGTCTGTCTTTCACTACCATCTTTGTAATTTTTGAAATTTTTAATAACAGGATTTATATATGCTATTTATGACGTCCCCCTCCCCACCCGGAGATGTAGTCTAGCTTGTCGCCCAGTCTGGAGTGCAGTGGCGCGATCTCGGCTCACTGCAACCTCCGCCTCCCGGGTTCAAGCGATTCTCCTGCCTCAGCCTCCCAAGTAGCTAGGATTAAAAGCACCTACCATCACCCCCAGTTAATTTTTGTATTTTCAGTAGAGACGGGGTTTCACTGTGTTGGCCAGGCTGGTCAAGAACTGCTGACCTCATGGTCCACCTGCCTTGGCCTCCCAAAGCTCTGAGATTACAGGCATGTGCCACTGCGCCCGGCTGGTATTTATGACTTTTTAAAGCTCGTTTGTTCCCTAATATATGCAATAATTTAGATTACCTAGTCCACTACTTTATAATGAAACCTTGACTCAACTGCTTTGTAGCATGAACTTAGAAATTCTTTTGGAAATAAGTAGTTGGAAAAATACATGCAAATATTTATTTGAGTGCCTACTGTGTACCTTACTCTATGCCAAGTGGATACAGATGTCTGGAAGTTTGTTTTCCTACTTCTGCTGTAAAGCGAGCCCTTCACCAAACTTTACCTATTCATTTATCCCTAAAATGGCTTTGTTTGTTTGTTTCTTTCCAATGTGTGCTGCATAAAGGGAAACAATTTACAGATGAAAGGTGTATTTGGTATCTTTATTAATATTCTTGAATTCTAAAGTCTGAAATTTGTTTTAGTTTCAAAAAAAAAAAAAAACCTGTTTCCCAAAAAAGAAATAAACATTAGGGTGTAAATATTTACTGTTTACAGACATCAAAATTATATTTGCCTATCCTATCTCAACAAGTTGGTTCTAATTCTTAAGTTCTGAATAGATGATAGTGACAACTTTGAGCTATTTAAAGAGAAAGTTCATTTCTTTATGCTGTCATTAAAACTGTTCCAACTTTAATTATCAGGTATCTCTGTGGAAAAAATCGATTTAAGCTAGCAAAAGTAAGATAGAAATTATTTGTTTGGAGTTTTTTTGAGACAGAGTCTCGTTCTATGGCCCAGGCTGGAGTGCAGTGGCACGATGGTCTCGGCTCACTGCAACCTATGCCTCCCAGGTTCAAGCAGTTCTTGTGCCTCAGCCTATTGAATAGCTGGGACTACAGGCACACATTAGCATACCCAGCTAATTTTTGTATTTTTGATAGAGACAGGGTTTCACCATGTTGGCCAGGCTGGTCTCGAACTCCTGCCCTCAAGTGATCCACCTGCACTGGCCTCCCAAAGTGCTGGAATTACCAGCATGAGCCACCATGCCTGCTCATAAGATGGAAATTATATATATTGTATGCGAATAAAATTAAATTTATTTCAAAGTCCAGGCCAGCCACGGTGGCTCACATCTGTAATCTCAGCCCTTTGGGAGGCCGAGTTGGGCAGATTACCTGAGGTCAGGAGTTCGAGACCAGCCTGGCCAACGTGGTGAAACCCCCATCTCTACTAAAAATACAAAAATTAGCCAGGCATGGTGGCAGGTGCCTGTAATCCCAGCTACTTGGGAGGCTGAGACAGGAGAATTACTTGAACCCAGGAGGCGGAGGTTGCAGTGAGTTGAGATTACACCACTGCATTCCAGCCCAGGCAACAGAGCGAGACTGTCTTAAAAAAAAAAAAAAAAAAAAAAATTAGAGTCCAGAATTTTCCCCAGATGCTTTCAAAAAGCTAGACATTCTGTATACCTAAATGACTAAAAAGTTTATCTATAGATGTAGAAAAATTAATACAGGTTTTAAGTGTTCATTTAGTAAATTCAGAATTTGAATTTTCTTTTTATTTGCAGCTCAGATCGTCTGATAGAAGAGACAATAAGGTAGGAATAAGTTTTTGTTTTGCTTTGTTGGTTTTTGTTTGTTTGCACATAAATTTAATGAACAGTGTTACAGCTGTTTTAGAATTAAAGAAAAAACATTTTAATGAACAGATCAGAGTTAAAGTTCATTTATCCTCCTTAAAGATGAAATTTTTACTGTGTCCTTCCCTTGTAAGAGATGTTTGACACCCAAGTATATTTCCATAGTTACTTTAAGTTGTTTTGCTTAAGTTAATTTTTCCAATTAATTTATATTTAATATTTTCAATCTCAATCTTTTTATTCTCACTTTTTAAAGGAAAGCGATTTTAAGCATAATTTGATAAATAATTTTATGCCATTCATATAGACTTTTCTGTTATAGCACCTGCAAAAAATCTGCAGTAATAGTTCGTAGTATCTGTAATAACATTGAACTAGTTTCTTGCTTAAGTTAAGGGACATTTATTTGTTGTTTTGAACTACTTAGCTTTCTAGGTTTGATGAATTTTAAAATATCTATTTTATGACAGTAAAAAAGAACATTAACTAGATACAGTCTCTGTGCTCTAGAATTCACCAATATGTAAAGCATTGGTTTTCAGGAAAGGTAAATCAAAGTACATGACAATAACAAATGTGTGTGTGTGTATGTATGTATGTGTGTGTGTGTATATATGTGTGTGTGTGTGTGTGTGTGTGTATATATATATATATTTTTTTTTTTTTAAGATAGAGTTTCACTCTTGTTGCCCAGGCTGGAATGCAGTGGTGCCATCTCGGCTCACTGCATCCTTCGCCTCCCAGGTTCAAGTGATTCTCCTGCCTCAGGCTCCTGAGTAGCTGGGATTTCAGGTGTGTGGCACCATGCCCGGCTAATTTTTTGTAGTTTTAGTAGTGACAGGGTTTCATCATGTTGGCCAGTCTGGTCTCGAACTCCTGACCTCAGGTGATCTGCCCGCCTTGGCCTCCTAAAGTGCAGGGATTACAGGTGTGAGCCGCCGCACCCAGCCACAATTGTATTCTGACCACGGATATTGGGCCTGTGCTAAAAGTACTTTGCCTGCATTATTTTATTTAATTTTCTCAATAACCCGTTAGATAGACACGAATCATTAGGAACTATTTCCAAAACAAAGAAGAAATTAAGTAATTAGTCTTTGGTCACATGACTAGTAAATAGTATTAAGGATTCAGATCCTTCAGTCTTAGTCTAACTCTAGAAACAGAGCTCTATCTAAACCACATTGTAGAAAGAATACAAGGTTTCGGGTCTGATTTGGCTTGGAACCTGCCTGTGCTGTTTATTAGATCTTAGATCTCTGTTCTTTAGATAATTTACTTTAACTTCTTGGAACTTTCATTTTCTTATCTGTTTAAAAATACAGTATTGATGATAATACTTACCTGTAAGACCGTTAAGGATAATGTGAAGAAAATGCCTGATCTAATACTAGGTAATTTGTAAATGGTAACTATATTATTAAAACCACTCCTTTCTTTTTTAGCTTTTTATTTTGATATCATTTCAGATTTCAGAAAATTTTCAGTAGTGAAAAGAAGTCCTATATACCCTTTACCCAACTTCTACAAAGTTTAAGATGCATTGATCCTCTTTACTCCTAAGTATTTCAGTGTTCATTTCCTAAATATCTGTTTCTTTTGTATGGCTTCATGGATTCTTTATTCAATGGATTAGAATATTTTCCATCATTAATAATCTTAATACATTATAATCTTTTATAACAATAAGCCATTATTGTGTCTTGAATTTTTGTTTAAATTGTATGTGCTGAGCCTTCCACTTGAAGAAAGTTTTCACAGAATTGCCTAATGTTGACTGAAGTATCTTCCTTGTAACTTTTTCCTTTTCATCAGCACATGAGATCTGATCACATTTTGCCAGGAATTATTTGCTTAAAGTTTCCCAATAATCCTTTTTCTTTTTTTCTTTACTTCCCTTTCTTTCTGACTTCTCTTCTAGGGCCAGGCTGCCTTAATTAAGCTTCCACTTCAGCACTGGCCTATTTAAGGGCTGATAATATGAGTATAAAAACTTGGGGTACCTCATAGGACAAAAAAGAAAAGGAACAATTGAGAACCATTGAATTGTTACCATTATTTTGCTAGTTAAAAAACTTGTTATTAGAAGGTCTTTTATTTCAGTATTTTCCCTTGCTTCAAAATGTGATAGGCATTACAAGAAAAGTTTCACTGAGTATAAAGCTAGTTATGATTTCTTATGAAGAATGTAAAATTTGTGTCAAATAATATTTTTGCATATTCCATGTGGAAAAATTCACCTTTTCCTTTTAGAGATACATTTTAAAACTATGTGAGTAACTGAATATAGACTTTGACAACAAGTTATTGAAAAGAGCTAGCATTTTTAATATTTATATGTTTATTTCTAACCTTTAAATGTATGACTTGTATTATCTGTTGTTGAAAAAAACGTGACTGAGTTCAGTTCACAGAATAGGTAAGAGGTAAGAAAGTTGAAGTTCCCATAAGCATATCAATGATTTATCATTTTAAAAGCATTATATATTATTTAGAGCTTATATTTTGCTTCTAAGTATTTGACCCTTGAAATAACAGCCTAGATTTCGTTCTGCTTGACTGTAAGTCATGAAATGAGATGGGAAAGTATGTCTAGATATACTTTGTGGTACTGGAAATCATGCTTCTTCAACAAGTTAACATAATGTATGGTGATGATATCTATTCCCAAAGGAATACAAAGTCCTTTGCAGAAATTATTTTTTAACCTCTGTCGACTTGTGAGTCAAAGTATACAGGAAATGGTGATAGTTCCAGTTTAAAAAACAGAAGCAGGCCCAGCATGGTGGCCCACGCCTATAATCCTAACACTTTGGGAGGCTGAGGCGGGAGGACTGCTTGAGGCCAGAAACTCGAGATCAGCCGGAGCAACATAGTGAGACCCCATCTTTACAAAGTTGTTTTTAAAAAGCCAGGCATGGTGGTGCACATCTGTAAGCCAGCCACTTGGGAGGCTGAGGCAGGAGGAGCACTTGCATGCATGAGGTCAAGGCTGCCGTGATGGTGCTACTGCAGCCCCGCCTGCATCGCACAGTGAGACCCTGTCTCAAAAAAATAATAATATATAATAACAAACAGAGGCATATATCATTCAAAGATTGATATATGGGCCAGTGTAGGTTTGAAAGCTGTTACTTTATACAAGACTATAGTATCTACTTGTAATACCTTATAAATTTTTTTACAAAACAACCACATTTTCAGTGTATCATATTTTGTCATAATCTCTCAAACTGAAAAATTATGAATAAGAACTAAATGATGCAAAGGAAGTTGTTTGTTAAGCTCTTTTGTGTTCCTTTCATTTGGGGATCAAAAATTCAGTGTATTGTGCGGTTGACATTGCTCCCTCCTTCTGCTCTAATCTTGACTGGTGATTCTCTACACCTCCAACATTGCTATGGTCCTAGATGTCCTTCCTCCATTATCCTAAAATAATTTCCTCTATTGGATTACCTATTTCTTGGGATTAGTGCCTCCACTTTCTTACTTTATTCCCTTATTATGCTGAACCATGTCCTTAGTAACTTCCTGAGAAAGAACAGGAGGTAAATTGTTTTGGACTGCCCACATCCAAAATGTCTTTATTCTGCTCATATTCTTGATTCATTATTTAACTTAACCAAGATAGAATTCTGAGTTGGAAATAATTTTGAAATTTTTAAAGGCATTGTTTCCAGAATTGCTTCTAAAGTCCAGGCTGGACACAGTGGCATGCATCTTTTCCAGTCCAATGCTCTGGGCATTGAGTGAACTCTTACAATCTGGAAACTCATCTTCAGTTCTTGGAAATTGTCTTACGTTCTTTATCATTTTCTTCACTCTTCTTTCTCTGTTGTTTCATTCAAAAAAATATTAAAAATATTAAGTGTTGAGCCTTGTGAATTGATCCTTTCTTACCTTTTCTCTGTTTTCTATTGATCTTTTTGTTTAACATTCTGGGAGATTTACTGAATTTCTCCTTCCAATTCTTCTATTACATTTTTATATCAGCTCTTCATTTAATTTACATGAGCTCTTTCCTGAGAGATAGATACACACATTTATGTGTATGCATTGTGGATGTAATAATCTTTTATCTCTCTGAAAACATTAAATGTAATTTTATTTTAGAGTTTCTTGAGCTTCGTTTATTGCCCCTGTTTGCTCAGCCTCACTTTTCTGTTTGCTGGGTGGTTTTATTTGAACTCTGTCTTTTATGTTATCTTCTCACACATCTAGTGAGTATTGGCCGTTCCTTCATATTTAAGGGTGTGACTCCAAAAGAGGATGAGCTTCCAATCACTCATTGCTATCACCCAGACTGGAGTGCAGTGGCATGATCATGGCTCACTGCAGCCTTGGTGGTGGGGACTACAGGCGCCCGCCACCACACCTGGCTAATTTTTTGTATTTTTTAGTAGAGATGGGGTTTCACCGTGTTAGCCAGGATGGTCTCAATCTGCTGACCTTGTGATCCGCCCGCCTCGGCCTCCCAAAGTGCTGGGATTACAGGCGTGAGCCACCGTGCCCGGCCCAAATCTCCATTTTTAACCCTACTCCACAGTTCTTCCCTCAGAGAGACTGATCCCTTCAATTCTTGAGCTTTTCCAAGATCTATGGAAAACTTTTTAAAATAATTGCTTGACTCGTAATTTTATTGAGGTGAATCACAGTGGTGGATTTGGAGCTGCTAATGTGTTTTTTTTTGTTTGTATGTTTGTTTTGGTTTTACCCAATTACATTTCTTTATTCTGAAATGTCATTTAAAAAGACCAGACCATAATATTTCCACATGAACAGATATTTTTCTAGAATAGGCCTAAAAGTATTGGGAAGATGGGATTGTCAGCATTAGAACACATGGGAAATCGGGACCCCGGAAGAACTGTAATATTCTCCAGGACTTTTCATTTTCTAAATTTGCAGAGATACTGCCTGTGATTTCAGTTGAAAGTGATCCAAATCCTAGTATGTCCATATTAATTGTGTGTGTGTGTGTGTGTGTGTGTGTGTGTGTGTAGCTTCAAATGTTATTTAACATTTCTTAAGTGGAATTTTTCTAATGTTCTTTTCCCTTTTCTTTTTCTTTTTTTTTTTTTTGAGACGGAGTCTCGCTTTGGCCCAGGCTGGAGTGCCTATTAGACACTTGTATATTGTATATTATAAAAGTATAGTGTTCTTATTGTAACAACTTAAATAATACTAAAATGGATAAAGAAAAAGTCAATCTCCTGGTAGTACCCCTCCATTCTTAACCCCTGAAGCAATTTGCATTAACTGACAGTTGTGTAACTTTCTGATACCTTTTTCACTGTCATACAAACATCTCCAAAGATGTTTGTTTCTGAAAATATTAGAGGATTCATATTCTATACATTCTGTGGCTTGCTTTAATCACTCAATATGTTATAAACATCCCTTCAAGTTAATAGAAATACTACTGTTTTGTTTTGTTTGAGACCGAGTCTGCGCTGTCACCCAAGCTGGAGTGCAGTGTCACGATCTCGGCTCACTACAACCTCCGTCTCCTGAGCTTCAAGTGATTCTCCACCCTCAACCTCCCAGTAGCTGGGATTACAGGCACTCACCACCATGCCTGACTAATTTTTGTATTTTTAGTAGAGACAACGTTTCACTATGTTGGCCAGGCTGGTCTTGGACTCCTTGGCCTCAAGTTATCCACCTGCCTCAGCTTCCCAAAGTGCTGGGATTACAGGCATGAGCCACCGCACCTGGCCCTAACTCATTTTTTTAAATAACTAAATACTGTATAATCACTGCCTGTGATTTCAGTTGAAAGTGATCTAAATCCTAGCATGTCCATGTTAATTGTGTGTGTGTGTGTGTGTGTGTGTGTGTGTGTGTACCTTCACTTGTTATTAACATTTCTTAATCTCTCAGGTAGGATTTTTCTAATGTTCTTTTCATTTTTATTAGACATTTATACATTATCAAAGTACATTTGTATATTATCAAAATATTCTTATCGTAACAACTTAAATAATACTAAAATGGATAAAGGAAAAGTCAGTCTCCTGGTAGTACCCCTCCATTCTTAACCTCTGAAGTAACTTGTGTTAAGTGACAGTTATGTATCTTACACAACATACCGTTTGAATGTTCCTTCCAATTTTGGGGGATTTTTTTGGGGAGGTCTTCTTGCTGCTGTTGTTCGTTTTTTACTATTCCAAAAGTTTTTCAATAAATATTGTTTTACAGATTGAATGTCGCTTATCCAAAATACTTGGGATCAGAAGTCTTGGGGATTTCTGATTTTCAGATTAGGGATGCTCAACCTGTGTATATCTCCTTACCCAATTTTGTTTCTCTTTTGCCATCTCAAATCTTGCAGTTCAAGTTTTGATTCATGTGTCATTTGTTTAGAATACTACCTCTAGGATTTCCCTTCAGTAAGATGCATGGTGGTTTACTCTGTGAGACCTCACCTGACCAAAAATGTGTTCACTCAGCTCCCAGATAGGTCCAGCTATGAGAGCCTCTTAAGCAGTGTCATACCAGGTAGTGATGCATCCATCACTGGGCAAAGCCCAGCAGCTCTTCCCCTTAGGGGCTGGGCATCACACCAGCTACAAGACTGTCGGCTCTCTGCTTGTCCTCTTTGTGGCTGCATGTAGCAGTCCTTTCCCAGCTGCAGTGCCTGGGAGCAGTTTCACTGCAACCCCTGTATATGCAGATCCATTGTCTTCCACTGTCTGGGTTCCTCAGGAAGTAATGAAGTCCTAGGTCTTTGCCTCAAGCTTGAAGAAAAATCTAAGCTTCCCTGCTGTCAGTTCCCTGGTTCTCTTTTCACTTGAGAGAGTATAGCCTTCCACCTGGCTTTCTTCCCTGGAGATCTCAAGGGCCTCAGATGGACCCTCCCCAGTGTGTCTGCTTTTGTTCTTGTGCTACTCTATGGAGGAAATGGGCCAAAGGTCAAGTCAGGAACTTATACTCTCACCATCATCTTCTCCAAATCTCAATCTCTTGATTTAAAAAAAAAAATATTTTCAAAATTGCTCAATAGCATTTCATTTTCTGTTGCTATTTATAATGTCAACATGCAAAGCACTCTGTGTGTTACATATCAAAGTGGATACTGACCCTGCCCTCTATGACTCTAATGTCCAGAGAGATAAGACTATGGGAAATGAATAATCCTGGAAGTGATAGCAAAATGGTAATAACTTCGGGCCAGGCTTGGTGGCTTACACCTATAACTCCAGCACTTTGGTAGGCGGAGGTAGGAGGATAGCTTGAGCCCAGGAGTTTTGAGACCAGTGTGGGCGACATAGGGAGACCCTATCTCTACAGATAATTTAAAAATTTAAAAAAAAAAAAATTAGCCAGCCATGATGGCACATGCCTGTAGTCCCAGCTACTCAGGAGGCTGAGGTGGGAGGATTGCTTGAGCCCAGGAAGTCAAGGCTGCAGTAGCCACAATCACACCACTGGGCTCCAGTCTAGGTGACAGAGCAGGACCCTGTCTGCCCCCCGCCACCCTCAAAAAGGATATTAACTCAAGTATCTTTTAAACAGGACATCAAGATAGTCACATGGAAGAGATTGTGTTCTACAAAAAGTGACTTTTTCTTTTCTCTTAATCTTTTCTTTTTTTTGAGACAGGGTCTTGCTCCGTTATTCAGGCTAGAGTGCAGTGGCTCCATCACAGCTTGCTCTAGCCTCCCCCTCCTGGGCTCAATTGATCCTCTCACCTCAGCCTCCCGAGTAGCTGGGACTACAGGCACACACCACCATGTCTAGCTAATTTTTGTATTTTGGTAGAGATGGGATTTCACCACATTGCCCAGGATGGTCTCGAACTTTTGGGCTCAAGAGATCCTCCCACCTCGGTCTCCCAAAGTGCTGGGATTACAGACATGAGCCACCACACCCAGCTGTTTTAGCCACGTTTAATGAATCTGTGACCTTTGTCAGCCATCTTGGAAACTCAGCATAATGTTGCATGCATGCCTAGTTGGTTCTTAAGTAGAATTTTGGAACATAATCTCTTCATAAATTAAGGGCTGGTTGTATATGCGTATTTTATGATATTTTATATTTCTTTTCTATTTTTATAATTCCCTTTCAACAGTTTTTCCTGATTAAAGATATTTTAGTAGCTGGTCTCTTTTTAAATTCTTTTTAAACTTTTTAAAGTTTTTAAACTTTAAATTTTAAGAAGCGTTTGTAATATGTGATTTGTCTGTTTATGTCTTATCTTGTTTGTTATTTTGAAGCAAACATAGGAAGTGGCCTACTGCCTTGTATAAAAAGATACCAGAAGAGTGGAGTCATTTGGAAAAAGCACAGTGGGAAAGTGGCTTGGGAAGTGATTTTTTTCCCCTTATTTTCTGGCACAGTGCTTTCTAAGATGATGTTGTTCACTGTAGTTTTCTTTCACTTTTAAGGGCATGATGGTTCCAGGCAGGATAATCTTAAATGGTCATTTGTCATCTTTTTCCCCTTGCAGCATTGCTATGGCAACAAAAGAAAATATGACTTCACAGAGAGGAATGTTGAAGTCAATTCACAGCAAAATGAACACTTTGGCCAGTATCCTTTTTGAATGTTCGCAGTTTCTGTGTTTTGAGGGTAGAGGGGAGAAGTGTCTGTGTGTGCTTTTTATAGGGGGCAGGTCGCCATCACTCAGTAGCAGTAGAGCCCATCAGTAATTGCATAATATGAATATACTGTGCATTCCTACTTTGTGAAAGTTTATGCTCTTTAGTACTGTTCCTAAAAGACTGCACCTCAGAAGTTTCTTACTACTAGATGTAGAAGAAAAAAATTATAAATGTGAATTTAAAAATTATTCACCAGATTCTTTCACATTTTAGAAAGCTTTTAAATTCATGTTAGAACTCCACACTATACATTATTCTTACCTAAACATGATAAATTATATGCCTTTTCTTTTGTTATTTTTCCCATTTAGAGATAAGTCAGTGGCAGATGCTTGGAACGGGGAAGGAAGGAGACAGCCACCCGTGCAGATGAGCTGTAGCTACTGATAGAGTTTGTACAGGCTGAATTCTGGGATACATTCTCCACTTGTTTGTTGTAACCTCTACTTTAAAATGTTTCAGTTTTCCATTTTAAATAGGATTATTACCACTTCCCAGAAACCCACTAGGGAACCAGAAAAGCCTGACACTCTGAGTCATTTGATTCAGCGAACCTCTGAAAAGACAAGCCTTCTAGGCAAAAAAAGCTTTCCTTCCCAACTGCCAAAGGGGAAGGTACCTAGAATTTTCAAAAGCTGAGTATCTTGTAGTCCTAGATAATTTAAGGTCACTTTTAGTTTGATATGTCTTTGCCTAAGGAAAAGACTATCCTGATGTGTGCCGTTATTCTCCAGTCTGCTGTGAATTTTGTTCTTCCCTTGTCACCCTAAGTATAAAACCACATGTCCAAAATCACATTTTAGATAGGGCTATAAAATTTACAGAGTGCTGTTATAGACATTATCTCATTCTACTAAACTATGAACTCGATTGCCAGCCAGAGCAAAAGCTAATTAGTGAATATAAGAGTTTGTATTTAGTGAAACTTTTGAAACTTTGGAATAGAAGTGTGAGTCAGATAGCTGGTGATTTAAAACACTAAAGCCTTTCTCAGTTGTTCATTAGAATTTACCACCAGTCTTCTTTGTGACCTCTTCTCTGCTACTCTGTACGCATCTCTCCCATAAGTTCTTTCTCTTTTTTTTTTTTTTTTTTTTTTTTTTGAGACAGAGTCTCACCCTGTTACCCATCCAGGCTGAGTACAATGGCACGATCTCAGCTCACTGCGACCTCCAGCCTCCCAGGTTCATGCAATCCTCCTGCCTCAGCCTTCCAAGTAGCTAGGACTACAGACGTGTGCCACCACGCCTGGCTAATTTTTGTATATTTTGTAGGCACGGGGTTTCACCATGTTGCCCAGGTGAGTCTCAAACTCCTAGGCTCAAGCAATCGTTCAGCCTCGGCCTCCCAAAGTGCTGGGATTATAGGTGTGAGCCACCTTGCCCAGCCCAACACTAAGTTCTCTTAAGACAAAGTAGTATACCGGAACCTAGCATAGCACCTCATACAAATTAGTCACACAGGAATTTCACAGTTATTCCAAAAGAATGTGTGTTCAAAAAAAAAAAAAAAAAATCAAACAAAATGGGTGTGGGTTAGTCAGGGCTAAAGTTTAGTTCACTTTCCTCCTGTATCTGCCTTCTGCTGCGAAGTAACTTTGAAAATGTTAATAATTCACCAGTGTCTGATTATATAGACCCTAAGGTTGGTTCCCACGAATTGCCTGAATCCAAGGCAGGAAAGGATCAGGTATCTTCAAACTCTCAGGCAGAACTCCCCAGTCTCCTAAGAGAAGAGGAAAAAAGAGACAGAGAATGAAAATGAGGAAAGGGAGGGAAATGGACGGTGGTGGCGATGGGAGCTGGCTCTGCCTGTGCCTCCCTGCCAGAGTTCCTCCATTCCTGGCCACGCTGGCTCCCACCCTGTCCTGCAGCCTGGCAGTAAACCCTCAGTGCTTGGGAACTGTTATCATCCTTTTCTTCTCCCTCCTTCTCTGTTATTATTCTTATTTGTGTTACACACAAGACTGGGAGATATGTATTGATTAGGGGCCTTGAGCCGCAGCACATTCCCAGTTTGGGCAAGTGCATCTGCTAAAGATTCCCTTGGTATGAGTTTCTTCCCCTATGCCTTTCATCACTGTTTCTAGACACTGCTGATCTCTATTTTTGTGATTCCTGTGACTTTTTGCCGGAGAGGCTTCTTCCAATTATGACCTTAATAAAGATTTCCCAAAGATCGTTTTCCTGCTGTAAACAGCCTGATCCAAAGGATCAACCTGAGGAAGCGGCGGGACTCGCTCATCCTAGGGGGTGTTATTGGGATCTGTACCATCCTGTTGCTGCTGTATGCGTTCCATTGATGGGACATCTGCAGGGACTCTTGACAACCACCACTTTCACGCCCTGGTCTGGAATAAGGAAACGTCTGAGGGAGAAGTTGACTGTCTTGATAATTAGCCTGACCAGCAGGATGAATGCAAGGCTGACAGTGATGGACTCTGTGACATGGTCAGGTTGAGCTGAAGCCACAGTTTTTCTGTGCTGTCTTTTCTAACACATTTTTCTGTTTTTAATTAAAAAACACCAAAAAGGTTTTCAGTTGCTTTTGTCTCCTAGGAGGCAAGTAAACCAATCAAAAACAGAGTTTTCTGTGTTTCCGTGATAGTGTTGAAGCCTGATGACAAGCCAAGTCTTACAGCTGGGCTCTTTAGAAAACCAGGTTTCTACATCCAAAGACTGCTTTTCTTTTAGCCACCAGATTGGATTGTGAATAAAAATAATTCTTGTCCTCTTATTTTACACTCATAATGAGAAATCGCAAGTTCCTTCTCGATAATCTGTGCTATAGATTTCTACTCTGTCTCCTCAACTCTGTTGATATTTAAGGAAAATTCTGTTTTTCATAGATTCTTTGAGATGCTGTTGGACCAACTTCAGCACGTTTGAGGTTGTCTGAAATGGAGATCACTGTAAAACTGTCTTTTTTTTTCTTTTAAATTACAAGTACACTGGGGTTAATTGTATTGCTGGAAAAACATCAAGAATGACAGTCTCGTATTTAAGGCACCAGTCATTGTTTCCATTTTAAAAAAATTCTTCCCTTGGATTAATATTTTCTACTGAAAAGAAGTGAAATCTCAGTTCCACTAGGATAAAAGAAACGAATCGCCGGTGTCTGTCAGTGCCCCCACTGCTCCTCATCATACCAGCAGTGACACTGGTAACTGAGGAAGGGAACTGCTCAGTTTCTAATGTGATCTATTCAAAAAGCCACATATAAAAAGGCATTGAGGGCTCACTGTCCAGAGAATTCCATTTGTAAATGTTCCACAATGTATGGGCAAAAGTTTAAGGACTACTGCCTGATGTACCAGGAGTCCCATGCTCTGTGAAAATCTGTTCATTCCAAATCTGGTAAGCATTTCCAAACATCTGGAGAATGGTTTCACTGTTGAGGGTGCATGTGGCAGAATCTGTCTGTCTCTGCACCTGTGTTCTGTTACCATCCCTGCACAGTGACAGATTTTAAACCAGCCACCAGAATTATTTTTGAGTTAATAATTTCTTAGTTTCTATAAATTCATGACTTGTCTTACTGAACTACAACCTGGTTTGTAGACTTCCAGCATCTACACTGCTGCTCTTCACCATTGGAATTCACTGTGGTATTCATAGTATTGGCTTCAGTCCGAGCCACGGGGAATAAAAGGATATCAGCATGTAGTTCTCAGCTACATCATGGTATATAGATGCTGTTATTCAGGTGAACTTGCTCATGGGTGGACTAACACCTGGTTTGGTACAGAGACTGAGAAGTTTTTCATTCTGGTGTCAAAGTTTTGTTACATTATGGGTGTGAAGGGCATTTGATATATTTTTCTTAACTATGGGGTTTATTTTTCTAAGTATGGGTTGATTGACTGTTCATCGATTCAGGGTACCCTTAAAAGAAAAGTTTTCTTTTCCCATTGTGAACCTTAAAGGATCAGGGTAGTAAGTTCATTGATTAAATTCTCTGTTGGGAGAACAAAACTTTTCTCCCCTGACACTTTATTATCTTTGATTTTTCAAAGGGCCTTGATTGGTGGTTGTGTCTCGGTTAGAATTTATGGGACTTTGCTATGTAGTTGGCATTTATAAAATCTGAAGTATCATAAATAAAGTTATTTATTTAATTATACTACCAGTCTTTTTTACTGGTCTGATTCTTTGTTGCATTCATTAAAGCTGATTGTGTGAGAGTGAACTGGGACACAAGCTAGTCTAGCTCACTGCAGCCAAGCAAACAAACCAGGTTGATGGCTGATGGGCCTTTCCATTAGGGTTTTGCTTATGTGAAGTAATGGAATTAAGTTGGTTATTTTCTTTTTAAAAATAAACCGGTTCTTCCAAGGAAGTTAAAGGCTTGGTGTAGATGTTGGTGTCAGATAGGTCTGACTAACCTCCCCATGTGAGATGACCAAGGGCCACATGTAGACAGCTAGGCCAGTGCTTTTTCCTCTTAGGGTTTCTTTGCAGAAAGAAACCTCCAGCAAGGGAAGAGAGGTGTGTGTCCACAGGAAGGGGCTCCATGTGGATCCCATGAAGGGATTTGAGCTCTTTTAGCTCCATGTCATTTAACTTTTTTGTTTAACCACCTTGGCTTTCTCTCCTTTTTTGCTGTCCTCCTGATGGACCAGTTGCCAGATTCAGAGGCTAACAGTTAGTTACTTGTTAATGCTAGTCTCAGCCAGGAGGTCAGAAGGAATTTTTTACTTCTGGATCCATATGTTGCCTCTTAGGGGAAGTTATGCCCCCTCAACTATTGTCTTACTATAATGAATCTTTCCTTTTTGATCCTTTTAAGTAACTACTCAAAACTTTTCATTTCACTGAAAAAATAGGAAAAACCATGACAATAGGGCTGGGTGCAGTGACTCACGCCTGTAATCTTAGCACTTTGGGAGGCCAAGGCAGGCGGATCGTTTGAGGCCAGGAGTTTGAGACCAGCCTGGTCAACGTAGCAAGACTCTGTCTCTACAAAAATAATTAAAAGATTAGCCTGGCACGATGGGGAGTGCCTGTGTCCTAGCTCACAGCTACTGAGGCTGAGGCCAGAGGATCACTTGAGCCCAGGAGTTCAAGCCTTCAGTGAGCCATGATTGCACCACTGCACTCCAGCCTGGATGACAGAGTAAGACCCTGTTTCCAAAAAAGAAAAGAAAAGAAAAGAAAAAAGACATGGCAATGAAAAGGCAGGAAATTCCAAAAGACGTATTTCTGACATTTTGTTTTAATGTGTACTGATGACTCTAGTAAAAATGTTTAATGAATTCACCACTCAAGTTCAAACTCAGATCCAAGTGCTTTAGCTCATCTATCCTGGCAATCTCTACATTCTTGTCAGTTCTTATTAATGATGCTGGAGGACTCCCTGTAATCTGCATTGCTCACCTTTTCTTTCTCTCATTTTAGAAAGGGGCTTTCCTTCTCTATGATTCTCCTGTCTTTTTCTGTACTGCCTGGTACTCAGATCAGGCATGAAAGAAAATGGAGACAGGTGATGAGAGGAGATACCGTGAGGGCAAAATCCTTATACCCGGAACCAAATAATACTTTAGCTCTTTCATACTGAGTGTGAATACATCCGAATAGTAAAAGATACTGAGCCTTTAGATGCAGTGGCTCTTGGCCTCTATGGAATTCAGGCACCTTGGGTTTGCATTCCCACTATTAATTTTCTGTTTCACTGTTAGTGATCTCAACCTGATGAAAATGACTTTAAAGAACTGGACTAGCCTTTTGGTTTCTGATACCTCATTTTGATCATTTGTCAGGTACGATTTTTGGAAATGGGTTGAGTTTTCTAACTTGGAAGATTTAAGTTGTTGGGAATAACTGGCCATGTCTAGTGTTACAGTGAATTTTATGGCAAATGTAAGTAAAGAACAAATGGATTCTGCTCAGAAAGTTAGAATCATTGTGTTCCACTCTCCTGTTAGGTTAAGGGTTGTTTACCCTGGTCTCCAAAAAGATGCAGAACTTTTCATCACGGTCTTAATAAACTAATCTTGTTTCTTCCTTTATAAACCTGCGTACTCTTAGGTTTTGTAGGCAAAAAGAAACTGAGGGAGGAGCAAGTAAATTTTGAGGAGTTTAGTGGATAAGAAGCCCAAAGCTGAACCATGCATGGTCTTGAGGGATCTTTCTCGTTTTCTCTGTACCTGAGAGCTCACTTTAATATCAAAGTGTTTGCATCCATTCCCACCCTGTTAGCTCTTAAGGAGGAGGAAAATCAATTCCAGCTAGACTTTCCTGTGATGGAAGATGTTTCCTCTTGAAAAAATGCCAATACAGATTTTTAAAACCTATTATTTTCCAAATGCACTTTGTAAGTTTTTGCTTTTAAAATAGCTTCTTGGAACCAATTTTATTGTATTTGTACTTAATTTTTGTTCTCATCTAAATGTGCATTTTCTGACTGTATAGAAGAAGCTTTGGTATGTAATTTAATAATAAATTAGAAATTAAATGATTGCATTTGTGGTTGTTTATATTGAAACAGTAACCATCAAGGTAGTTTGGGGATGGAGATTATGGTATCTTTGGTGTTGATAAGTGTTTCTCATGATGTCCTGAAACCCAGGATGAAATAATACAGGTGCTGAAAAGCTGTCACGTGTCATTCAGAAACCATCATATGAACAGTCCACTAGTATTTTAGCCCTAGAAGTGAAGGGGAATCTCTTACCAACATGAAACTTCAGGAGGCATGACGGGAATCTAAAATTGTAGAATTTGGCTGGGTGCAGTGGCTCACACCTGTAATCCCAGCAGTTTGAGAGGCCGAGGCAGGAGGATTGCTTGAGACCAGGAGTTCAAGACCAGCCTGGGCAACATAGCAAAGACCTTGTCTCTACAAAAACTAAAATTAGCCATTCATGATGGTGTGCACCTATAGTCCCAGCTACTCAGGAGGCTGAGGTGGGAGGATCATGAGCCCAGGAGGTGAAGGCTGCAGTAAGCAATGATTGTGCCACTGTACTCCAGCCTGGGTGACAGAGACCCTGTCTCAAAAATAAATTAATTTTTAAAAAATAGTATACTGCTGGGCTTTAGTACATTAGTTGTGCAACCAGCACCACTGTCTAATTTTAGAACTTTGCAATTCAGCCAGCCAGTGTGTCAATTCCTCCTCTATAAAATGGTGATAAGGATGGCTACCATAATTGTACCCTGATTATATTGTCAGGGTTATGTGAGGAAATGCTCATAAGCATCTCAGCAAAGCCAGGGGTGCAGGACTGACCTGACATAAGAGATATCCTTGGGTTTGTCCTAATAGTGAGAAACCGGGCCTCTTTAGCCTCTTTCGTTCCCTCTTGCTGATGTGGTAGAGGAGAACATTCAAGAGGTGATCAGCAGACATCCTTACCTTTGATAAAGGCAACTAAGAGGGGAAATGTAAGTTAGGTTCTCTGTAGTTAGATAGGTGGAACCCAGCAATCAGTTTAACCAGCCTCCAAGCGGCTCTGATGCACACCAAAGGTGGAGAACCACTACTCTTGAGTGTCACGCTCTACGGGTACACACATTCTATTTAGTCATTCCATTCTTGACCGATTGCTTTTATTTTTAGTTGGGAACTGTTACAAATTGTGCTGCTCTGGACATTCTCAAACAGGGGTTTTGGGACACACATGTACACTTTTCTGTTGATTATACCTAGGAATAAGATTGTTGGATTGTAGGTGATGCACATACTCAGTTTTAAGATACGTTGTCAAGACAGTTTTCCAAAGCAATTGTGCCAATGCCTATGCCTACCAGTAATGTGTGAATATTCCATTTCATTCACATCCTC
This sequence comes from Theropithecus gelada, assembly GCF_003255815.1. Classification (NCBI taxonomy): domain Eukaryota; kingdom Metazoa; phylum Chordata; class Mammalia; order Primates; family Cercopithecidae; genus Theropithecus; species Theropithecus gelada. Next base: position 4,147,368 of record NC_037684.1, read on the forward strand.
AGCAACACTTAATGATGCCAGTCGAAATTTGCATTTCCCTGATGGCTAATGAAGTTGGGCATTTTTACATACTCACTAGCTATTAGGATATCTTTCTTTATGTAATATCCCTTCAGATGTTTGCATATTGATTAATTGGACTGTCTTTTTCCAGTTAATTTTTCCTTTGTTGGATAAATACGTTGCAAATATACCATCCCATTCTGTGACTTGTTGTTTACTTTCTTTCCTCTTTTTTTTTTTTTTTTGAAACAGAGTCTCACTCTGTCACCCAGGCTGGAGTACAGTGGTGTGATCTCGGCTCACTGCAACCTTCGCCTCCCGAATTCAAGCAATTTTTCCTGCTTCAGCCTCCCCAGTAGCTGGGATTACAGGCGTGTGCCACCTCGTCCAGCTAATTTTTTTGTATTTTCAGCAGAGATTGGTTTTCACCATGTTGGCCAGGCTGGTCTCGAACTCCTGACCTCAAATGATCCGCCTGCCTCAGCCTCCCAAAGTGTTGGGATTACAAGCATGAGCCACTGCACCCAGCCATTCTTTCCTTTTTCTTTTTTTTTTGAGATGGAGTCTTGCTCTGTCACCCAGGCTGGAGTGCAGTGGCGTGATCTCAGCTTACTGCAACCTCTATCTCCTGGGTTCAAGCGATTCTCATGTCTCAGCTTCCCAAGTAGCTGGAATTACAGGTGTGGGCCACCACACCCGGCTGATTTTTGTATTTTTGGTAGAGATGGGATTTCACCATGTTGGTCAGGCTGGTCCCGCCCACCTCGGCTTTCCAAAGTGCTGGGATTACAGGCATGAGCCACCATGCCCCGCCTTATTCTACTTTTTAATGGTGGTTTTGATGAAGTTCTTAATTTTAATGTAACTCAATTTATCCATTTTTTTCCTTCGTGGCTAGTGTTTTTATATCTTGTTAAGGAATCTGCCTGCCTCCAATGCCATGAAGATATTCTCCCAAGTTTTTTTTTTTTTTTTTTTTTTCTAGAAGCTGTATTATTTTGCTTTTCAGTTTAGAACTATAAATATTCTGCAACTGATTGCTATGTATGATTTGAGGCAGGGGTCAAGATTCATTTTTCTATATGGATATGCAGTTGATCCAGCACCATTTGACAAGGTCATCCTTTCTTCACGGCACTGGAGCACCAGCTTTGTCATGAGTGAAGCAATTGTCTAAGTGGGAGTCTTTTTCTGGATGTTTCATTCTTTTCCATTGGTCTGTTTCTCTACCCTTGAGAAAATACCACTCTATCTTAATTACTGTAATTTTACAATAAGTCCTGATACCAGGTAGTACAGGTCCTGCGGGTTTGTTCTGTTTCCTCAAGGTTGTCTTGGCTATTCTTGGTCTTTTGCATTTTTATATAAATTACAGAATTACTTTGTCAGCTTCCAAGAAAAACTTGCCAGATTTTGATTGGTATTATACTAAATATGTAGATCAGTTGGAGGAGAATGAACATCATTACAATGTTGACTCTTTCGGTTCATGTCATGATATTTCCCTCCACTTATTTCCGTCCTGTTAATATTTTAGTACTGCTCCACCTGTCTGCCCTCCAGGCTGGTGCTGGCCTCTGGGATGGACGAGCTTTGGGTACACTTGGAGAAAGAACTCCAGATGTCGCCTCCTACCCTCCATGGTTCTCTCCTTGACTGTGGCAAGGAGAGGTGGTGAAGGGAAGAGACCAAATAGGAATCAGAGGAAGGGAGGCTGCAGTAACCCACTGCACCTTGGTACAGGGTCCTGTGCTGGAGATGATTAAGTATGTAAGGAAAAAATCACAAGGCTGGTTACAGTCATACTGGGTAGCAGACAATGGGATGTAAAGGAGAAAGAAGCCTGGACACTTTGGCAAGAGGAGAGCTTAGTATGTGTGGATTGGACAGGACTGGTCCTAAAACTCCCTTCATCACAAAAAAGCTGCATGCCCCTGGAGAAGATTCCCCTCATTGGGCCTCTTTCCTCACCGTGAAATGAGAGGACTTGGACCTGATGCTCTGGATGCTTCCTTCAGCTCTGCCACTAGAACACTGGTACTGATGGAGGATGATGGCAAGAAGCTAGATTGAGTGTAAGTGTCTTGCCCTTTGCCCTGTCCCTCCAGGTGTAGTCTTTGAACTCTAACCATCCATGCACTCTTCCTTTCCACAGAACAGGTCCCTGTTTCAGGCTAACTTCATCCTGCTGGATGGAATTCCAGCCAATGTGATCCAAAGAGGGAAGCAGTACCAGGCTGCAGCCCTCGTCATGGTGAAGATGGAGCCTTCTGGGAAGCTGCTACCCATGGTCATCCAGGTGAGGGCCCTGGACCTCCCTGCCAACTCTTTGCTCTGTTCATTTTAACCTCTGCTCCCAGGGACCCAGCCTCCTGGCTTTTGGCTCCCAAAGCTACCCCCACTCAGCAGGTCTACCTTGTGTTCAGTCACCCAGTGATTGCTTGCTGTCTTTTCCTGACCTTCCTCACCTGGAACTACCTTCTGAGAGTCATAACGGCATCTCTTTGTTCTCATCCTGAGGCTACTCAACCTCTTTGTGACCTTTGAATCTACTGAATATTCCCTCTTAAACATGTTTTCTCCTTTTGGTTTTTATGATTTTTTTTCACTCCTATTGTTCACACAGTGAGTGGACAGGAATTGTCAGTTCTCATACATCCAGCTTCTCCTTCTCATTCTACTGTCCTGACTCAGACCCTCATGACATTTCTCCCAAAGCACCGTTAACCTTACTTGGCTTCTTTCTACCATTCTCTCCTGCACTTAACCTATCATTGCATTCACAGGGCACCACAGATAGTGAGAGGCAGGTTGGAGGGGTCTTCATTCTTCCTACTACTTGGAAGGCAATAATCTTACATTAGCCATATGTTTCCCCCAGAACACCAGCATAGCGTCATCCATATGGGGGAGAGGTGAATAAATGCTTAATTCTTCCTCTTTCTGGCTCCCGCCTCCCAGCTTCAGCTCTCCCACCCCAATACTGTTCCTGCCCTCAGATCCTCTGCTTGCCTGGCTCCTGGCCAAATCCTGGATCTGAAACTCAGATTCCAACTGCACAAGCTCTGATACTATTTGCTGAACACTCATCTGGTAGCTGAAGTCATTGCTGTCGTCACCATAATGTGCCTCCCACGTTTGCGCCCTGTCTTCAAGGTACAAGCTCTACCACTCTCCATGTCCCAAAGCAACAACCCAACAGCTGCCTAGTTTTTAAGAAATCTAAGGCACCTGGGACAACATGTAAACAGAGCTGCTTAAAATTTCACAAACATCCGTATGATACTGCAGCAAAGAATCTTCATGGCAATTTGTAAATGGAGGCAAGAGGAGGAGACAGATAATTGAGCCAGGGCCTTCAGCCTTATGATTGTACTTTTAATGTCTAAATTAATTTAATGTAAACTAATTATAGACTCACAGGCAGTTGTTAGAAATATTAAAGAGATCCCAGGTATCCCATTAGGTCAAGTCACTTAGCATTTATCCAGTACATGTTATAGGGTGGTTCTCTGAAATTCTCTAGCAATGGGTCTCGAGTAGAGTAGGAAAACAAAAATAATAAGCAAAAGTGTTGCGTCTGCACTGGGAGATTTATCATTTATCATGAAAGACAGGCAGTACATATGAGAAAAAAACAGAAAACAATATCTGTGATAGGGTTTGGATGTTTGTCCCTCCAGTTCTCTTGTTGAAGTGTAATCCCTAATGTTGGATGTGGGGCCTGGTGGAAGGTGTTTGGATCATGGCTTCATGCTGTCCTCCCAATAACGAGTGAGTTCTCACTCTGAGTTCACACAAGATCTGGTTGTTTAAAAGAGTATGGCGCCTCCCCTCTCTTGCTCCTGCTCTCCTGCTCCCTCTCTCCATGTGACATGCCTGCTGTACTCCCCCTTTACCCTCCACCATGATTGAAAGTTTCCTGAAGCCTCACTAGAAGCTAAGCAGATGCCAACATGCTTCCTATACAGCCTGCAGAACGAGGAGGCACTTAAACCTCTTTTCTTAGTAAATTATCCAGTCTCAGATAATCCCTCGTAGTGATGCAGAACAGACTAACACAATCTGGAAACAGAGTTTGAGATGAAGAGAAATAGCTGTAATCACTATAGTATCTATGGAGAATGTTCCACCACTAGTGGGGAGTCTTTAGGTAGAAGACCAAAGGGCAAGGCGAGCAGCCCAGCGGGTTTCTCATACCTGACCAAGGAGAGAGGTAGATAAAGACATTAGCATGGCAGTGACAGGTGGATGGAAGAGAAAAATCAAATACGTGGTGATGGGGGAAGAGTAGCTGCAGCATGCCTGTGTCCAAGATGGAATGGAGAACTTCTGTTGGAGATGTAAGCTCCTTATCACCTAGGAGCCTACAGGGGTCATGTTGTACTTCCCTAGAAATACTGACATTTTATAAAACAGTGAGTCTAGTATCTATTGCCAGGCAGAAAGCAGCATAATAAAACTTAGGCTTGCTTAAACATGTTTTCAAAATCTTTATGACATTTTATATATAGAAAAAGGGAGCAAAATGATATAAGCTTATGAACCAGAGCAGTTGTCAGAAACAGTAAAGTCAGGAGAGGGAGGCAGTTTGGGGGACAAAGATGAGGTGTTCTGTTTTAGACGCATGGAGTTCGAAGAGTTGGCAAGAGATGCAAGTGAGCGCCTGGCAGGCAGGACAGCTGGATTGTGTTTCTGCTGCTGGTCACCACTTCCACCCCCAAATCTGGCTGTTACTAGTTGTGGTGCCTCTGGGTCTGAGAGAACATAGATAAGACAGGCAGTAATATGGAATCTTAGATTTGATTGCCTTCATGCTGTCTTTGCCTCACCATCCGATGCCCAGGTTGAATAGGTTAAGGCCACCCTCACACCTCAGAATCCCTCTTCACTAGTTCAGCCCCCCTGTACACCCGTCTCCCTCACATAACCATTTCCTCCCATGGCAGACAGCTGAGTTGTTGTCAAGACACAGAGGAGGGCTAAGCCTGCAAATATAAGTTACCTGTGCAGGCTGTGGACTCAGACTGTTGGAGTCCGAGTCCTCAGTCCTTAACAGGTGTATGTTTCAGGGTCCTCATCTCTGAATGGAGATAACAGAATTTACATTGTGAGGTTGTTAAGGGATTAAATGACAGGACAGACAGCATGACTCAGGATGAGTTGGAGAGATGTGTGAGTTCTTCCTATTACTATGTAGCAATATGTTGTTATTGTTTATCCTTGGGTATGTTGTTGTTATTTTTTATTTATTTTTTTTACCTTCAGCCAACTCACTCCATGTTGTTATTATTAGTTGCTTTCCTTGGGTATCTGCCCACCTCATCTGGACTTTGGGTTTTCTGTGACATTCACCATCTTTCCATGGAGTTTTCCAGGTTCAAGCCAATGCGAGCTGCTTTGATATCTTTGCCTCAAGAGTATTCTTTGGGCCGGTCCCGTGTGTCTGGCATTAAAGACCTTAGATAGATGCCAACAGCATAAACCCTGCATATGAACCAGTTGAAAATGAAGACAAAATAGTTCTTTTTTTGTATTTTTAGAGACAGGGTATTGCTCTGTCACCTAGGCTGGAGTGCAGTGGCACAATCACAGCTCACTGCAGCTTCAGTTTCCTGGGCTCAAGGGATCCTCCTGCCTCAGTCTCCTGAGTAGCTTAGTCTATAGGCATACACCACTACACCTGTGTACCTGGCTAATTTTTAACTTTAATTAGGGACAGAGGCTTGCTGTGTTGCCTAGGCTGGTCTCGAACTTCTGGCCTCAAGTGATCCTCTGCCTTGGCCTCCCAAAGTACTGGGATTATAGGTGTGAGCCACCATGTTTGGCCCCAAATAGGTTAGGAATAAAAGAAATGAATGTGAGAATCAGGGACCCCTTTTTTAAGGGTCAAAGAAAAGCAGGAAAGAGGAAACCTAATAGTATCTAACTGGGGCCAGGGAAGATTTGGTGAGAATAGCTTGGCTTTGCTCCACGAATTCTGACTGAAGGCACCATACTCAACACCACTTCAATATAAACAATAAGAGTGGGATGATCAGAGATTGGAGGAACAGCTTTGAAAATAAGCAGAGGCTAGTTTAAGCTATAAGGGTGTGAATGATAGAGGAGGTATAAAAAAAATCAAAAGTTAAGGGGCTGATTCTTAAAGGGCACCTGTACTCAAGGTGGAAATAATAGAGGTAATGATGACAGCTGCTATTTGAGGACTTGTGTACCTGAGGCACTGTGCTAAAAATGCTGTCTCTACATCATGGATGTAAACATCACCATAGTGCCTGAAATAAGAGACCTGGTTATCACCTCCCACTGACAGATAAGGAGATCAACATTCAGAGAGTTTATTACATTGCCAATATCAAAGCTAGAGGTGAGCATGGACTCAAATCCAGGTCAGTCTGACTCCAGGGCACGACGCACAGGGAAGTCGGAGAGCGCGAGCAAGCGGGAGCGTGAGTGTCAGGGCAGCAGGAGACCAGCCTGTCAAGGCAGCAGCAGTGAGGAAAGCATCGAGAGGAGAAGACTCCGTGCTATGTGATGGGCCCTACCAGGAAAGAGCCAAGCATGGTCTCCACCAACCACCCCTCCAATCTCCTCCTTGCCAGCTCCTGATCCCCCATATCTACTACATCATGGAAACCAACACCTGGACCTGACCCCAACGTATCTCAGAAGGTGGAATATTTGCTAAAATAAGAAGGGAATGGGGCACGAGGCCACCTAATCATCCAACAATCTCTGTCCTGCCAGCTTCAAATCTCCCAGACCAACCTGTGTGAACGTCCTGAACCTTAAGCCCCTGAGCCTTTTATAGCCATGACTTTAAATATGAAAACCCCATCTGTGAACCCCCTTTATAGTATGTCCTCATTCTCCAGCTGTGCTTCCATCCCTCAAGACCTGTCATCTCTCTTGTCCCAGGCAGTGAGCACAGGTGGAGGGGGCCATGTGCAGTTGTTCCATCGGGCAGCGGCTCAGCTAACCTGCTGCTCCCTCTGTCGTCCTGATGACCTGGCTGCCCATGGCCTGCTGGGACTCCCACATGCTCTCCATGACCATGATGCTTTAGGCCCTGGGAGATTATTGCCCGGTGGGTGAGGGGGAGCTGAGAAGTGGGGCATAGTGGGGAGGAGGGGAGCTCTGGCCTGAGGCCAGCATGGGGCAAAAAGCAAAGTGAAAATGAGAAGGTCCAGACAGGAGGAGCAGAGAACTCAATCATGGGGAGAGATGAGGAAGAGTGAGGACACAGTGGGTGGTTCTGAAAATGAGGAGACTGGGATGGGGCAGAGAGAGGAGGTAAGGGGAGCTGTCGGGGGAGACAGAGGTCTGGGACAAAACAGGATTTTGTGAGGAAGCATGGCAGCAACTGTGGGAATTCCTGGAACTAAGGACCCACATCTCCTTCCACGAGACACTAATGTGTTTAGAGGGTTGGGGATGTCCTGAAGGCATGTCTTGTGAGGTCTCTCCAGATACACTGAAAGCATTGGGCAGATGTCACAGAAAGAGGAGGACAGGTCAGAAGCCAGGCCTCCTGCTCTCTGAGGCTCAGGCGCCTTCTCCCTTGGGCAGGTGTGTGGAGATCGTCCACCTCTTCTTCCAAAGGGATGATATGGTGAGGGTGGATGCTGAGCTGCAGGCCTGGTATCAGGAGATCATGGAGGTGGGGCTGTGCCAGGACCAGGACTGAGGTAAGATCTGTCTCAGAGACTGCAGCTCCTAGGAGACTCTGCCAGGGACCCTTTCCAGTGCTGCCCTTCTGGGGACAGGACCCCAGCCTCTCATCACATCCCCCTCCCTCCACCCAGGAAAGCATCTGCATCCCATTCCCACCTCCCCAGACTCAGGACAGTTCTAGAGACCTGAGGACCGTCCTCCTCGGAGACCCTGGCCATCAACCCCTACCCCCACCCCACCCCAGTCACAGATGCCCCTGAGCTGCCATATCCTCGGGCCCAACAAGGCTGGAGCCACAGCCATGAGAGGGTCTGCCAGTCCCTGCTGGGGCTCATGTTCTCACTTCACATTTGCTTTTTACCTAAGGATGCAAACAGGGAGATTTTCCCTTCCAAAGCCCAGAGTGACCCACCTTGGCTTTCCTTCCCTTCGCCTCCTGCCTGCTACTGTCCAGCACACATGAAGGGCCCAGGCCTGCTGCACCCCCACGGCAGTGCAGGGCCAGCTGTATATGCTTTGGCTTCAACCTGAACTCAATGCCCTGACGCTTGGGTCAGTTTCTTTGGGTCAGCCCCTTCCCTAGGATCTAGTTGCTACCTTTTGTCCCTGCCCACTGCATTTTTATTGATGCAGAAGAACTAGCCCTTCTTGGGCCCTTCCCAGGTTTGTTTTCCTCTCTCTCGCACACATGGGCCAGCCGGGATTGTTTCAAGTCATCCTTCAGCTCCTCTCCCTTCATCCTTCAGAGCAACACCTTGAGTCCCACCCTTTGCCTCTGTGGAAAAATGCAAACACCCACTGGCCAGGCCCTGGGGATACCCATATCAATAAACCCCCTGCCTTAAAGGGGAGTCTCGCCCTGGAGGACCTGGGGCTACACCACCCTACCTATCCCACCCCACCCTTTGGGTCCTTCAAGAACCAAACTTTCTCCAGATTTTTTTTATTTTATTATTTTTATTTATTACTGAGATAGAGTCTTGCTCTGTTGCCCAGGCTAGAGTGGCATGGCGTGATCTTGGCTCACTGCAACCTCCACCACCCGGGTTCAAGCGATTCTTCTGCCTCAGCCTTCCGAGTAGCTGGGATTACAGGCATCCGCCTGTAATTTTTATATTTTTAGTAGAGATGGGGTTTCACCATCTTGGCCAGGCTGGTCTGGAACTCCTGACCTCGTGATCCACCCGCCTTGGCCTCCCAAGTGCTAGAAGTTACAGGCATGTGCCACCGCGCCCAGCCACTTTCTCGAGTTTTCTAGGTTCTTTCTTTTAGGCAACCCGTGCCCCAAAAGAACATTATTTCTCTCCTTGGCTCTCATCTCCCCATGAAATAGCCACATTAGAGAATGTACAATACATATTTACATATAAGCTTTAACCTCTTATTCCTCATTTCTCTTGTGCCATATTTAATACTCTTTTTACCTCACTATTCTCTCATCACCTGAGGAAAAAGCAATGTGATGAAATTTAACTTTCATTTTAAGTTCAGGGGTACATATGCAGGTTTGTTATATAGGTAAACTTTTGTCACAGGGGTTTGTTGTACAGATGATTTTGTCACCCAGGTATTAAGCCTAGCACCCATTAGTTATTTTTCCTGATCCTCTCCCTCCTCCCACCCTCTTCCTTCCTGTAGGCCCCAGTGTCTGTTGTTCCCCTCTATGTGTCCATGTGTTCTTGTCATTTAGCTCCCACTTATAAGTATTTGTTTTTTTTGTTCCTGCATTAGTTTGCTAAGGATTGTGGCCTCCATCTCCATTCATGTTCCTGCAAAGGACATGATCTTGTTCTTTTTTATGGCTGCATAGTAGTCCGTGGTGTATCTGTACCACATTTTCTTTATTCAGTCTACCATTGATACGCATTTAGGATGATTCCATGTCTTTGCTATTGTGAATAGAGCTGCAGTGAACATAGGCATGCATGTGTCTTTATGATGGAAAGATTTATATTCCTTTGGGTATATACCCAGCAATGGGGTTGCTGGGTCAAATGGTATTTCTTTTGTTAGGTCTTTGAGGAATTGCTGCACTGTCTTCCACAGTGGTTGAACTGATTTACACTCCCACCAACAGTGTATAAGCTTTCTTTTTTTGTCCACAACCTTGCCACCATCTGTTATTTTTTGACTTTTTAATAATAGCCATTCTGACTGGTGTGAGATGGTATCTCATTGTAGTTTCGATTTGCATTACTCTAATGATCATTGATGTTGAGCTTTTTTTCATATGATTGTTGGCTGCATGTTTTGTCCTATTTTGAAAAGTGTTCATGTCCTTTGCCCACTTTTTAATGGGGTTGCTTTTTACTTATAAATTTAAGTTCCTTGTAGATGCTAGGCATTAGATCTTTGTCAGATGCGTAGTTCGCAAAAATTTTCTCCCATTCTGTAGGTTGTCTGTTCACTCTATTAATAGTTTCTTTTGCCATGCAGAGGCTCTTTAGTTTAATTAGATCCTGTTTGTCAATTTTTACTTTTGTTGCAATTGCTTTGGTGTCTTCATCATGAAATCTTTGCCCATTCCTATGTCCAGAATGGTATTGCCTAGGTTATCTTCCAGGGTTGTTATAGTTTGGGATTTTACATTTAAGTCTTTAATTCGTCTTGAGTAAATTTTTGTATATGGTATAAGGAAGAGATCAGTTTCAATCTTCTGCCTATGGCTGGCAAGTTGTCCCAGCATCAGCCAAGTGGTTTTTTCATCCCTGCTATATTCAATCCAAATTTATTTAACCATGGAACAATTATTTTTATTTTACTGTAATATTTTACTAAACAAATACTGTCATTTAAAAGGAGCATTTAACAGAGCATGCATGTCAGACTTATTCGAGGAAATTTGAAAGCAAATACATATGTACGTCTCTCAGCTTCCATTGATAGGGGTAGAAGAAGGAAGTAAATGATATCAAAGACACTTAGAAAGTATCTGTGAAACCAGCAATTCCAATGAAATCTAGGTAACAGTAATGGCACAGTCCTGACACATGAATTACAAAATTGCATGGGATTTCAAATGGTAGCACTTAGGTGATGATCCTTTAAATGAAAAATTGCTACCCAATTTTACTATATTTTACTCAGATTTCTTTCCTTTGGGTCTATCATCTAAAATACAAACCAATATAAGCCACTACAATATACATATGATTAATAAGGTAGACCTTCCAGTCTATAACGGCAAGGATCAGTGTTTTGAATAGTAAAGAGCAAAGTGGCTAATATTTCTCACTTATCACTTGAGGGGTCTTGGTTCATGCGGGTTCTACAGGACTTATCTTTCTCTACATTGTTCATTTTCAACTAGGAATGAGTGTTGTTTATTGAGATTTAAAATTTTTCTTTTAAGGACTAGGATGGTCCTCTTTTTGACTAAGTGACCTTGAGCAAGCTATTTAATCTCTGAGTTCTGGTTTCCTTATATCTAAAATGGATGTAATACATGCCCCCACCACACACACACACATTCAGATTTTTGAGACCAAATAAATAATGAACGTGACATTGTTGAAGTGTGGGTAGTACAGTCGGCGTAAGATGATTGCTATCATATGCCCCACTCTACAAAAACTACCTCCCCAATAAGCATGTGGAATAGCAGAGCCCAGGCCCTGCCACATGATGGAAGTCATTAAATTCTCTGAGGCAAATCTCACACGTAAATTGAGTGGAATGGAATAGCTGATTTCCAGTTTCCTTACTGTCTTTGACATGAGTCTAGGACCTCTCTATTTCTCTACATTATAATCCAGATACCTAAAACCACTGCCTAAAACCTCCTGGGAATAGGAGGCATGCTTTTGTATTCTTTTTTTTAAAATTTATTATACTTTATGTTATGTTCTAGGGTACATGTGCACAACGTGCAGGTTTGTTACGTAGGTATACATGTGCCATGTTGGTGTGCTACACCCATTAACTCATCATTTACATTAGGTATATCTCCTAATGCAATCCCTCCCCTTCCCTGCACCCACAACAGGCCCTGGTGTGTGATGTTCCACTTCTTGTGTCCAAATGTTCTCATTGTTCAATTCCCATCTATGAGTGAGAACATGCGGTGTTTGGATTTCTGTTCTTGCGATAGTTTGCTGAGAATGATGGTTTCCAGCTGCATCTGTGTCCCTACAAAGGACATGAGCTCATCCTTTTTTATGGCTGCACAGTATTCCATGGTGTATATGTGCCACATTTTCTTAATCCAGTCTGTCATTGATGGACATTTGGGTTGGTTCCAAGTCTTTGCTATTGTGAATAGTGCTTCAGTAAACATAAATGTGCATGTGTCTTTACAGCAGCATGATTTATAATCCTTTGGGTATATACCCAGTAATGGGATGGCTGGGTCAAATGGTATTTCTAGTTCTAAATCCTTGAAGAATCACCACACTGTCTTCCACAATAGTTGAACTAGTTTACAGTCCCACCAACAGTGTAAAAGTGTTCTATTTCTCCACATCCTCTCCAGCACCTGTTGTTTCCTGACTTTTTAATGATTGCCATTCTAACTGGTGTGAGATGGTATCGCATTGTGGTTTTGATTTGCATTTCTCTGATGGTCAGTGATGATGAGCATTTTTTCATGTGTCTGTTGGCTGCATAAATGTCTTCTTTTGAGAAGTGTCTGTTCATATCCTTTGCCCACTTTTTGATGGGGTTGTTTTTTTCTTGTATATTTGAGTTCTTTGCAGATTCTGGATATTAGCCCTTTGTCAGATGCATAGATTGCAAAAATTTTCTCCCATTCTGTAGGTTGCTTGTTCACTCTGATGGTGGTTTCTTTTGCTGTGCAGAAGCTCTTTAGTTTAATTAGATCCCATTTGTCCATTTTGGCTTTTGTTGCCATTGCTTTTGGTATTTTAGACATGAAGTCCTGGCCCATACCTATGGCCTGAATGGTATTGCCTAGGTTTTCTTCTAGGGTTTTTATGGTTTTAGGTCTAACATTAGTCTCTAATCCGTCTTGAATTAATTTTTGTATAAGGTGTAAGGAAGGGTTCCAGTTTCAGCTCTCTACTTATGGCTAGCCAGTTTTCCCAACACCACTTATTAAATAGGGAATCCTTTTCCCATTTCTTGTTTTTGTCAGGTTTGTCAAAGATCAGATGGTTGTAGATGTGTGGTATTATTTCCGAGGGCTCTGTTCTGTTCCATTGGTCTATATCTCTGTTTTGGTACCAGTATCATGCTGTTTTGGTTACTGTAGCCTTGTAGTATAGTTTGAAGTCAGGTAGCGTGATGCCTCCAGCTTTGTTCTTTTGGCTTAGGATTGACTTGGAAATGCGGGCTCTTTTTTGGTTCCATATGAACTTTAGTTTTCTCCAAGTCTGTGAAGAAAGTCATTGGTAGCTTAACGGGGATGGCATTGAATCTATAAATTACCTTGGGCAGTATGGCCATTTTCACAATATTGATTCTTCCTATCCATGAGCATGGAATGTTCTTCCATTTGTTTGTGTCCTCTTTTATTTCCTTGAGCAGTGGTTTGTAGTTCTCCTTGAAGAAGTCCTTCACATCCCTTGTAAGTTGGATTCCTAGGTATTTTATTCCCTTTGAAGCAATTGTGAATGGGAGTTCACTCATGATTTGGCTCTCTGTTTGTCTGTTATTGGTGTATAAGAATGCTTGTGATTTTTGCACATTGATTTTGTATCCTGAGACTTTGCTGAAGTTGCTTATCAGCTTAAGGAGATTTTGGGCTGAGACGATGGGGTTTTCTAAACGTACAATCATGTCATCTGCAAATAGGGACAATTTGACTTCCTCTTTTCCTAATTGAATACACTTTATTTATTTCTTTCTCCTGCCTGTTTGTCCTGGCCAGAACTTCCAACACTATGTTGAATAGGAGTGGTGAGAGAGGGCATCCCTGTCTTGTGCCAGTTCTCAAAGGGAATGCTTCTAGTTTTTGTTCATTCAGTATGATATTGGCTGTGGGTTTGTCATAAATAGCTCTTATTATTTTCAGATACGTTCTATCAATACCGAATTTATTGAGAATTTTTAGCATGAAGGGCTGTTGAATTTAGTCAAAGGCCTTTTCTGCATCCGTTGAGATAATCATGTGGTTTTTGTCTTTGGTTCTATTTATATGCTGGATTATGTTTATTGATTTGTGTATATTGAACCAGCCTTGCATCCCAGGGATGAAGCCTACTTGATCATGGTGGATAAGCTTTTTGATGTGCCGCTGAATTGTTTGCCGGTATTTTATTGAGGATTTTTGCATAGATGTTCATCAGGGATATTGGTCTAAAATTCTCTTTTTTTTGTTGTGTCTCTGCCAGCTTTAGTATCAGGATGATGTTGCCCTCAAAATGAGGTAGGGAGGATTCCCTCTTTTTCTATTGATTGTAGTAGTTTCAGGAGGAATGGTACCAGCTCCTCCTTGTACCTTTGGTAGAATTCGACTGTGGATTCATCTAGTCCTGGACTTTTTTTGGTTGGTAGGCTATTAATTATTGCCTCAATTTCAGAGCCTGTTATTGGTCTATTCAGGTATTCAACTTCTTCATGGTTTAGTCTTGGGAGAGTGTATGTGTCCAGGAATTTATCCAATTCTTCTAGGTTTTCTGGTTTATTTGCGTAGAGGTGTTTATAGTATTCTCTGATGGTAGTTTGTATTTCTGTGGGGTTGGTAGTGATATCCCCTTTATCATTTTTTATTGCATCTATTTGATTCTTCTCTCTTTTCTTCTTTATTAGTCTTGCTAGTGGTCTATCAATTTTGTTGATCTTTTCAAAAAACCAACTCCTGGATTCATTGATTTTTTGAAGGGTTTTTTTGTGTCTCTATCTCCTTCAGTTCTGCTCTGATCTTAGTTATTTCTTGCCTTCTTTTAGCTTTTGAATGTGTTTGCTCTTGCTTCTCTAGTTCTTTTAATTGTGATGTTAGGGTGTTAATTTTAGATCTTTCCCACTTTCTCTTGTGGGTATTTAGTGCTATATAAATTTCCCTCTACACACTGCTTTAAATGTGTCCCAGAGATTCTGGTATGTTGTGTCTTTGTTCTCATTGGTTTCAAAGACCATCTTTATTTCTGCCTTCATTTTGTTATGTGCCCAGTAGTCATTCAGGAGCAAGTTCTTCAGTTTCCATGTATTTGTGCGGTTTGATTCAGTTTCTTAATCCTGAGTTCTAGTTTGATTGCACTGTGGTCTGAGAGACAGTTTGTAATAATTTCTGTTCTTTTACATTTGCTGAGGAATGCTTTACTTCCAACTATGTGGTCAATTTTGGAATAAGTGAGATGTGGTGCTGAGAAGAATGTATATTCTGTTGTTTTGGAGTGGAGAGCTCTGTAGATGTCTGCTAGGTCTGCTTGGTGCAGAGCTGAGTTCAATTCCTGGATATCCTTGTTAACTTTCTGTCTCGTTGATCTATCTAATGTTGATATTGGGATGTTAAAGTCACCCATTATTATTGTGTGGGAGTCTAAGTCTCTTTTTAGGTCTCTAAGGACTTGCTTTATGAATCTGAGTGCTCCTGTATTGGGTGCATATATATTTAGGATAGTTAACTCTTCTTGTTGAATTGATCCCTTTACCATTATGTAATGGCCTTCTTTGTCTCTTTTGATCTTTGTTGGTTTAAAGTCTGTTTTATCAGAGACTAGGATTGCAACCCCTGCCTTTTTTTGTTTTCCATTTGCTTGGTAGATCTTCCTCATTCTCTTTATTTTGAGCCTATGTGTGTCTGTGCACATGAGATGGGTCTCCTGAATACAGCACACTGATGGGTCTTGACTCTTTATCCAATTTGCCAGTCTGTGTCTTTTTTTTTTTTTTTTTTTTTTTTGAGAAGAAGTCTTGCTCTGTCGCCCAGTCTGGAGTGCAGTGGCGTGATCTCGGCTCACTGCAAGCTCCGCCTCCCAGGTTCATGCCATGCTCCTGGCTCAGCCTCCAGAATAGCTGGGACTACAGGTGCCCGCCACCACGCCCAGCTCATTTTTTGTATTTTTTTAGTAGAGAGGGGGTTCACTGTGTTAGCCAGGATGGTCTTGATCTCCTGACCTTGTGATCCGCCCGTCTCGGCCTCCCAAAGTGCTGGGATTACAGGCTTGAGCCACCGCGCCCGGCCAGTCTGTGTCTTTTAATTGGAGCATTTAGCCCATTTACATTTAAGGTTAATATTGTTATGTGTGAACTTGATCCTGTCATTATGATGTTAGCTGGTTATTTTGCTCGTTGGTGGATGCAGTTTCTTCCTAACATCAGTGGTCTTACATTTTGGCATGTTTTGCAATGGCTAGTACCGGTTGTTCCTCTCCATGTTTAGTGCTTCCTTCAGGAGCTCTTGCAGGGCAGGCCTGGTGGTGACAAAATCTCTCAGCATTTACTTGTCTGTAAAGGATTTTATTTGTCCTTCACTTATGAAACTTAGTTTGGCTGGATATGAAATTCTGGGTTGAAAATTCTTTTTTTTAAGAATGTTGAATATTGTCCCCCACTCTCTTCTGGCTTGTAGAGTTTCTGCCGAGAGATCTGCTGTTAGTCTGATGGGCTTCTCTTTGTGGGTAATCCGACCTTTCTGTCTGGCTGCCCTTAACATTTTTTTCCTTCATTTCAACTTTGGTGAATCTGACAATTATGTGTCTTGGAGTTTCTCTTCTCGAGGAGTATCTTTGTGGTGTTCTCTGTATTTCCTGAATTTGAATGTTGGCCTGCCTTGCTAGGTTGGGGAAGTTCTCCTGGATAATATCCTGAAGAGTGTTTTCCAAGTTGGTACCATTCTCCCCGTCACTTTCAGGTACACCAATCAGACGCAGATTTGGTGTTTTCACATAATCCCATATTTCTTGGAGGCTTTGTTCGTTTCTTTTTACTCTTTTTTCTTTAAACTTCTCTTCTTGCTTCATTTCATTCATTTGATCTTCAATCACTGATACCCTTTCTTCCAGTTGATCAAATCGGTTACTGAAGCTTGTGCGTTTGTCATGTAGTTCTCGTGCCATGGTTTTCAGCTCTATCAGGTCGTTTAAGGACTTCTCTACATTGGTTATTCTAGTTAGCCATTCGTCTAATCTTTTTTCAAGGTTTTTAGCTTCTTTGCAATGGGTTCGAACTTCCTGCTTTAGCTCGAAGCAGTTTGATCGTCTGAAGACTTCTTCTCTCAACTTGTCAAAGTCATTCTCCATCCAGCTTTGTTCCTTTGCTGGTGAAAAGCTGCGTTCCTTTGGAGGGGTAGAGGTGCTCTGATTTTTAGAATTTTCAGCTTTTCTGCTCTGTTTTTTCCCCATCTTTGTGGTTTTATCTATCTTTGGTCTTTGATGATGGTGACATACAGATGGGTTTTTGGTGTGGATGTCCTTTCTGTTTGTTAGTTTTCCTTCTAACAGTCAGGACCTTCAGCTGCAGGTCTGTTGGAGTTTGCTGGAGGTCCACTCCAGACCCTGTTTGCCTGGGTATCAGCAGTAGAGGCTGCAGAAGAGTGAATATTGCTGAGCAGCAAATGTTGCTACCTGATCGATTCTCTGGAAGCTTCGTCTTAGACGGGTACCCGGCCGCGTGAGGTGTGAGGTGTCAGTCTGCCCCTAGTGAGGGTGTCTCCCAGTTAGGCTATTCCGGGGTCAGGGACCCACTTGAGCAGACAGTCTGTCCGTTCTCAGGTCTCAAACTCCGTGCTGGGAGAACCACTCCTCTCTTCAAAGCTGTCAAACAGGGACATTTAAATCTGCAGAGGTTTCTGCTGCCTTTTGTTTGGCTATGCCCTGCCCCCAGAGGTGGAGTCTACAGAGGCAGGCAGGCCTCCTTGAGCTGTAGTGGGCTCCACCCAGTTCTAGCTTTGCAGCCGCTTTGTTTATCTACTCAAGCCTCAGCAATGGCAGGCGCCCCTCCCCCAACCTCGCTACCACCTTGCAGTTAGATTTCACACTGCTGTGCTAGCAATGAGGGAGGCTCCGTGGGTGTGGGACCTTCTGAGCCAGGCGCGGTATATAATCTCTTGGTGTGCCATTTGCTAAGACCCTTGGTAAAGCGCAGTATTAGGGTAGGAGTGACCTGATTTTCCAGGTGTTGTGTGTCATGGTTTCCCTTGTCTAGGAAAGGGAATTCCCTTCCCCCTTGTGCTTCCCAAGTGAGGCAATGCCTCACCCTGCTTCGTCTCTCGCTCAGTGGGCTGCACCCACTGTCGTGCACCCACTGTCTGACACGCACCAGTGAGATGAACCCGGTACCTCAGTTGAAAAGGCAGAAATCACCCGCCTTCTGTGTCACTCACGCTGGTAGCTGGAGGCTGGAGCTGTTCCTATTCGGCCATCTTGGAACCGCCCTCACTTATGTGTTCTTAATTACTTTGGGTGTCAGAGACAGATTTCACTGAAATAAAACAAACTTACAGAAAACTTGTGTAAATCTAAGTGTACAACTTGATATGTTTTTCCTAAGGTTACAAACCTATGTGATTAGCACTCATATCGAGCAACACAGTATTACCAGCTTTCCAGGAAGCTCCTTGTATTTTCTCCTAGTCTTTTGGATCCAACGGTAACCACTGTCCTGATTTCTAACAGTGTAGGTTACTTTTTAATTTCACATAAATGCAAATAAAAGCACTTACTCACCTGTGCCTGATTTCATTTTCTAAGCAATATGTTTAAGATTTACCTACATTGTTGCAGACAGTTCTTCATTTTCATTTTGTAAAGTATCCCATTATGTAAATATGGCACAATTTATTTTTTTTTCTGCTATTGATGGACATTTAGGTTGTTTCCAGTTGGAGGCTAACAACGTCAGTGCAGCTATGAACACTGTTGTATGTGCATTTCTGTTGGGTATATACTTAGAAGTGGAATTGGTAGATCATAGGTTATGTGCATATACACTGTTAGTAGTTACTGACAAGTTTCAGTAGTTCCAGCAATTTCCACTTTTTCCAGAAGAGTATGAGTTACAGTTGCTTCACAAATACTTGGCATTTTCTTTTCTGTTCTTGTTTTTTGTTTTGTTTTGTTTTGTTTTGTTTTTTGAGACGGAGACTCACCCTGTCACCCAGGCTAGAGTGCGGTGGCATGAACTCAGCTCACTGCAACCTCCACCTTCCAGGTTCAACCAATTCTCCTGCCTCAGCCTCCTGAGTAGCTGGGATTACAGGTGCCCGCCACCATGCCTGGCTAATTGTTTTGTATTTTTAGTAGAGATGGGGTTTCACCACGTTGGCCAGGCTGGTTTTGAACTCCTGACCTCAAGTGATCCACCCATCTCAGCCTCCCAAAGTGCTAGGATTAAAGGCGTAAGCCACCGCACCCGACCATACTTGGCATTTTCTGTCTTTTTCATTTTGGCTGTTGTGGTGAATATGCTGCATTATCATGTTGTGAGTTGAACTCACATTCTCTCTATGATCTGAGCACCTTTTCCTAGGCTGAGTAGCCACATGGACGTTTTCTTTTGTGCAGACCCTTTTAAAATCGTTTTGCCCATTTTCCTTTTGTCTCCTATTATTCCCTCATTTTAAACTATTTTTTAATAGGGAACATTTGACCACCACACAGCCTCTCAGATTTCCTCATCCTTCAAAATCTACCATAATAATCATAGCAATAATGTACTAAGGGGCTAAATATCATCATCTGATGTATAAGGTAATTAATATTATCCCCACTTTCAGAGGCAAATGTTGAGGCTCACAAACAGTGAGCAACATGTCCAAGAGGATGCAGCTGGGCAGCAGCAGGGCCAGGACTGTACCCAGAGCTGATGCCACAGCCTGTGCTCCAACCACAGCACTCCCTGCTTTGCAGATGATTGTCATTGAGGCTTGCTCCCTTAATGAAATTACCAGCGATCCTCTCTGACTGTTCATACCTCCTTTTGCTGCTTTATTTCTATTCTTATCCCTAACATACTATGTGTAATTTTAATTTTTAATGATTCTATGTATGCTCTTTCTTCTCTATTAGAATCTAAATTCTGAGAGGGCAGGAAGTTTTGTTACTTTTATATACCAACATATTCCCAATGCCTGGAGAGTGCCTGGTACATAGCAGTTGTATACTTTTTGAATGCATGAATAAACACACGTTAATTCTTTTTTTTTTTTCTTGCTCTGTCGCCCAGGCTGGAGTGCAGTGGCGTGATCTCGGCTCACTGCAAGCTCTGCCTCCCAGGTTCACACCATTCTCCTGCCTCAGCCTCCCGAGTAGCTGGGACTGCAGGTGCCCACCACCACGCCCAGCTAATTTTTTGTATTTTTTTTTAGTAGAGATGGGGTTTCACCGTGTTGGCCAGGATGGTCTCTATCTCCTGACCTCGTGATCTGCCTGCCTCAGCCTCCCAAAGTGCTGGGATTACAGGCATGAGCCACCGCACCCGGCCTAAACACTCATTAATTCTAAGGCTTGGATGTCCCAGGACATGAGGATTTATTTTCATATCCCTTCTGGGGCTGTGGACTGTAAAGTTGGCTCATTTGTCTCCTAGGTTTCCCTGCCTCCTTCCAGTCTCGGGCTCACCTCTGCCATTTCCTCACCGTGTGCATCTTCACGTGCACTGCCCAGCATGCAGCCATCAACGAGGGCCAGGTGTGGATAAACAAAAGCCTGCATCAGTCAGGGCAGGTGTCTGGACTGGGGGTTCTGGAAGAGACAGCTGGAGGCTAGTGTCCACACATCAAGGTTCAGGGTGAATTCAGGTTCCTCTTGTAGCTTGACTGGTATGCCTTGATCCCTAATGGCCCGTGCTCAGTGAGGATGCCCTCACCCACCACCAAGGAAGATGTGACAAGGCCCACAGTGATGAGGTCACTCCCTGATGTCTGGCAGTCCTATGTTCAAATGGGCATCATGTGGCTTCTGAGCTGGTGGCAGGTGGACGTGGTGAAAGGGGACCTCTGAGACTACAAAGGAGATATCAGGGTGCAGGGCTGGATTCTGGGTCCCTGTGTCTTGGAACTAGGAGCTCATTCATCCTCTTTCTGCCCCAGGTACCCCCTTGAGCATCAGAAAGAAGAATATGTCTTAGGCCCTGAGCCCAAAGCTGTGCTGAGACAATTTCAAACAGATCTGGACAACCTGGAAAGGGAAATCGTGGCCCGAAATGAGAAGCTAGACCTTCCCTATGACTATCTGAAGCCTGGCTGCATAGAGAACAGTATCACTCTCTGAGCTCAATTATGCTGGTCCTCAAAGACCTTAGGCCATCATTACTATGAACATTTTCCTCCTGAGTCTTGTCTTTTTTTGGATCTCAGTTGCTGTGTTTTTCTTTTTGCCTCTGAGTTTTCTACCTGAGTATCTCATTAGCCTGAGGCACTGTCCTTACCTTTAGGGACCCTATGAGAATGATCTGTACACTGCAGTCACATTCCTTAGAGAAATCACCCATGTACTCCTGTCGCTTTCCCTTGGCCCTGGAAATTTACCTTCTCCATTCATCGTAGAATGTTTAGGAGTCATTATGTAGCATGTTGTAGAGGTGCAATTTCATTTCTTTCCATCTGGATAATCAGTTATGCCAGCACAGTTTATGGAAAAACTCATTCTTTCCCACTAATCTACAATGTTGACGTTAATCAAATTCCTGTATACAAATGTTACTATTGGAACTGTCCATTCTACTCCATTCATTAATTTATACCTAACACAGCCTACTATTTGATAAGACATACTCATCCAATTTGTTCTTTTCAGGTGCTTCGGCTTTTCTTCAACATATAAATATTACAGTTATTGTGTTAAGTTTCAGAAATAACACATGATTTTTATTGGAATCACATTGTATGTATAGACATTTTAATACAACATTTTTGCATTACAAAAATGTCTACTTCAGCCAAGTTTGCATTTTTGAGCTATATCCAAGTGGGTCCTTTTCTGCATTGTGATTCCATTTGTTTTTTGTTTGTTTGTTTATTTGTTTGCCTGTATTGCATCTGGGTTCCTGAGTAAGATTGGCCTATGAAGGGTTATAGACTTGCAGAGAGGCAATATTAGGAACTCTGCTAAAATGAGTCATTAAAATAATAGGAAAGAACAAAATACAGAATTCTGTCGCTAGAGACTCAAATGCATTTGCCAAAATCATGTACAGTTGGGGGCCCACATCCCTGGATTCAACCTATCGTGGATGGAGAATATTTTTTAAAATAATGGTTGCATTTGTACTGAACATGTAAGACCATTTTTTCTTGTCATTGGTCCCTAACAATGCAGTTTAACAATTCCTGGCATGCCTTGTTATATTGTGCTGTGATCTCTTGTGCTTTCCAAATATTAAAAACACAATTTGCAAATTGATAGTGTAGCAACCCTGCCTCGAGCAAGTTCATCGACGCCATTTTTCCAACAGCATGTGCTGCGTGCCTCTGAGTCACATTTTGGATCTTCTCACGATATTTCCGGCATTTTCATTGTTGTTCTATCTGTTATGGTGATCTGTGATTGATTGATGACCTTTGATGTTACAGTTGTCTCTGCTTTGGAGCTCCATGAACTGTGCCCATCTAAGACAGCAAACTTCATTGATAAATGTTGTGTGTCTGATTGCCCCTCCAACCAGCCATTCCCCCATCTCTCCCATTTTCCTTGGCCCTCCCTCTTCCCTGAGACACAACAATATTGAAATCTGGTCACTTAACAACCTGCAATGGCCACTCAGTGTTCAAATGAAAGAAAGAGTTGCACATACCTCACTTTAAATCAAAAACTAGAAATGACTAAGGATAGTGAGGAAGGCATGTCTATAGCCGAGATAGGCCAAAAGTTGGGCCCCTTGTACCAGGTCACTAAGTTGTGAATGTAAAGGGAAAGCTCTTGAAGGAAATTACAAATGCCACCCTGGTGAACCCATAAATGACAAGAAAGTGAAACCACCTTACTGCTAATATTGGAGGACGTTTGAGTGGTCTAGATAGAAGATTAACCAATCTACAACATTTCCTTAAGCCAAAGCCTAATCCAGAGAAAGACCCTACCTCTATTCAATTCTATGAAGATGGAGAGAGGTGAGGAAGCTTCAGAAGAAAAGTCTAAAGCTAGCAGATTTTGGTTCATGGGGTTTAAGGAAAGAAGCTGTCTCCATAACATAAAAGTGCAAGGAGAAGCAGCAAGTGCTGATGCAGAAGCTGCAGCAACTTATCCAGAAGATCTAGCTAGGATCACTGATGAAGGTGGCACTACACTAAGCAACAGATTTTTATGTAAACCAAACAGCCTTCTACTGGGAGAAGCTGCCGTCTAGGATTCCCACAGCTGGATAGGAGAAGTCAAGGCCTGGCTTCAGAACTTCAAAGGACAAGCTGACCCTCGTTTCAGGAGTGCACGCAGCTGGTGACTAGAATTGGAATCCAGTGTTCACTTACCATTCTAAAACTACCAGGGCCCTTAGGAATGAAGCTGAATCTACTCTGTCTGTGCTGTTTGCAACAACAAAGCCTGGATGACAGCATTTCTGTTAACAGCATGGTTTGCAGAATAGTTTAAGCTCACTGTTGGGACCCACTGCTTGGGAGATGTAGTTATACCTTTCAAAATATTCCTGCTCATTGATAATCCACCTGGTTACCGAAGAACTCTGATAAAGGTACACAAGGAGGCTGATATTGCCATAGATTGTGGTTTCTCTGATGGACCTGAGCAAAGTAAATTGAAATCTTCTGGAAAGAAGCAGTATTCTAGATGGCATTCATGACGTTCAGGATTCATAGGAAGAGGTCAAAATGTCAACATTAACGGTAGTTTGGAAGAAGTTGATTCCAATTCTCATGGATGACGAAGGATTCAAGACATCAGTGGAAGAAGTAACTGCAAATGTGATGGAAATAGCAAGAGAACTAGAATTAGATGTGGAACCTGAAGATGTGACTGTATTGCTGCAATCTCATGAGAAAACTGGAACTGATGAGGAGTTGTCTCTTACAGATGAGCAAAGAAAGTGGTTTCTTGAGATAGAAACTAGTTGTGGTGAAGATGCTGTGAACACTGTCCACATGATAACCATAGACTTAGAATATTACATGAACTTAGTTGATAAAGCAGTGGCAGAGTTTGGGAGGATTGACTCCAGTTTTGAAAGGTGTTCTACTGTAGGAAAAATGCTATCAAATAGCGTCACATGCTACAGGGAAATCTTTCATCAAAGGAAGAGTCAATGGATGCAGCAGACTTCATTGTTGTTTTATTTTTAAAAATTGCCACAGCACACACCCACCTTCAGCAGTCATCATTCTGACCTGTCAACAGCCATAAACATTGAGGCAAGACCCTCTACCAACAAAAAGATTACAACTCGCTGAAAAATTTTTTAGCGTTTTTAGCAATATTGTTTTAAATTTCGGCTTTTATTTTAGATAGAGGGGGGTACAGGTGTAGGATTGTTACATGAGTATATTGGATCTAGGTAGTGAGCCTAGTACCCAGTAGATAGTTTTTCATCCCGTAGCCTCCCCCTTCCAGTAGTCTGCAGTGTCCAATTTTCCCATGTTTTTGACCACATGGGCTCAGTGTTTAGCTCCCACTCTCCCACTTGAGAACATGTGGTATTTAGTATTATGTTCTTGTCTTAATTCATGTAGGATTATGGCCTCCCGCTGCATCCATGTTGCCTAGAAGGACATGACTTCATTATTTTCTGTGGTGATGTAGTATTCCATAGCGTATATGTACCACATTTTTCTCATCTACTCAATCATTGATGGACACCTAGGTTGGTTCCATGTCTTCCCTATAGAGAATAGTGTGGTGATGAATGTATGAGTGCATGCATCTTTTTGGTATAATGATCTATATTCCTTTGGTTATATACCCAGTAATAGTACTTCTGGGTGAAATGTTAGCTCTGTTCTTTGAGAAAGCTCCAAACTGCTTTCCATAGTGGCTGAACTAATTTACATTCCCACCAGCAGTGTGTAAGCATTGCCTTTGCTCCATGGTTTCACCAGTGCCTGTTGTTTTTTGGCTTTTTAATAGCAGCCATTCTGTCTAGTGTGAGATGGTATCTCATGTGGTTTTGATTTGCATTTGTCTAATGATTAGTGGTGATGAGCATTTTTTCATATGCTTGTTGTCCACTTGTATGTCTTCTTTAGAGAAGTGTCTTTTCATGTCTTTTGCCCATTTTGTAGTGGGGTTATTTGGCGTTTTTTTTTTTGCCTGTGGATTTAAGTTTTTTATAGATTTGGATATTAGACCTTTGTTGGGTGCCTAGCTTGTGAATATTTTCTCCTGTGGTGTAGGCTGTCTGTTTACTCTGTTGATGGTTTCTTTTGCTATGCAGACACTCTTTATTATAGATATAAAGTGTATAAAATTTATAATCAATAAATACACATTTACTGATTCAATAAGTCAATCACATTTATTGATTTACAACATAATTTACTTAGGTCCCACTTGTCACTTTTTATTTTTGTTGCAGTTGCTTTTGGAGACTTAGCCAAAAATTCTTTGGCAAGGCTGATGTAGAGAAGGATATTTCCTAGGTTTTCTTCTAGGATTTTTATAGTTTGAGGTCTTATATTTAAATCCATGGTAGGAGAGCACCTCCCTGTCCCTTTGAAGTGAACCATGTTACCTGCTGTTAACAGTGAAGTGGAGCAGAAGTCACAGGTGCCATTTCTGGGCAGAAGCTTTGAAGGGACCGTGGCGAACCACCCCATCGTTTCTTCTGCCTCAGCAGTTTTGGAGGCACAGAAGTCGGGTGTTATGGGCTGAATTGTGTCCCCCACCCCCAAACTGATATGTTGAAGTCCTAACCCCAAGTGCCTCAGAATAGGATTGTGTTTGGAGATGGGGCCTTTAAAGGTGTAATTAAGGGGAAATGAGGTCATATGGGTGAGCCCTCATCCAATCTGTCTGGTGTTCTTATAAAGAGAGGAGATGAGGACCCAGACGCCGACCGAAGACCACATGGAGGCACAGACAAGAGGGTGGCCACTTACAAGCCAAGGAGCCAGGCCTTAGAAGAAACCAATTCTGCTGATACCTTCGTCTTGGACTTCTGGGATCCGGAACTGTGAGAAAGAATATTTCTGTTATTTGAGGCCTCCATCTGTGGTATATTGTTACGGTAGCCCTAGCAAACTCGTATAGATTTTTGATACCAGGAAGTGGAATGCTGCTCTAAAAAATATGCAAAAATGTGGAAGTGGATAATGAGTACAGGCTGGAAGAGTTTGGAGGTACATGCTGCAAAGGCCTAGATGGTCTCCTTTATGTGTTTAATTTTTTGGTCAAAAATATTTTAATTGTTTTTTGAAGAGTTCTGGGAAAATAATTACCTAAGGAAAAGAAATGGCATCGCTTATAGGCGGGTTTGAATACCAGCCCTATAGCTTTGCTGAGAAATGGAGAAATTCTTCTTGGTGGGAGTCCTGAATTGCATTAAATGGAGGGATAGGGTTAAGGTGTTTATTTTGTGTTTTTTGCTTTCAGCTTTTGGTGGTTTTGGTGGTGGTTGTCCCAAGTGAGTCCAAAACCCAACAGGGAAAAGAACATTTAATCTTCAAACTTGAGAACCTTCCTTGACTCCATGGCCCATGTTCCAGATATACTAGGATGTGGTTGGGTGGCCCAGGGCTTCAGGTGGCCCTTCCCCCATGGCTTTGCTGGGTGCAGCCCAGGCAGCAGCTCTTACATGTTGGAGTTTGATGCCTGAGGCTCTCCCAGGGTGGCCTTGCACACTGCTGGCTCTACCATCCTGGAATCTTGGGGCTAGCCTCCTCCCCATGGCTCTGCTGGGCATTGCCCTAGTGGGGACATTCTGTGGTGTCCCTCCCCTGTGGCAGTTCTCTGCCTGACCCCAAGGCTTTCTGGGACATACTTTGAAATGTAGGTGGAGGCAGCCATGTCCCACAGCTATTGCACTCTGTGCACCTGCAGAATGAGCACCATGTGGATGCTGCTGAAGAGTTTTCTGTCTGTACCCTCTGGAGGGGTGACATCATGTTCCCCACTCCACCAGGGCCCATTGAGCAACAGTTGGAGCAGCCAAGGAAAGCACCACAGCACAATGTGGGAACCAGTGGCTTCAGGGAGTGCTGGGCAGCAAGCCCCAAGGTCCCCAGGGCCCACCTTGGAAACCGTACTCCCGTCAGTGCCCTGGCACCGTGGACCTGTGATGAGAGTGCAGCCTGAGTGATCTACAAAATACCTTCAGGGTCGCTCTTCCATTGTCCTTGTGAGGAGCCCAGCCCTGATCCACACAGGCCTCCTGACCCACACCCGCGTGTTCTCTCCCAAACACACTTTCTTATCTGTTCAATATGGACAGACTGAGAAGGCTAAAAATTTCCCGAATCTTGTAAGTTCTGCTTCCCTTTTGATTATAAGTTCTGTCTCTAAATCATTCCTCTTTTCTTTCATTTTCCTATAAACTTTCAAAAGAATCAAGCTGCTCCTTCAATACTTTGTTTGCTTAGATATTTCTTCTGCCAAATTTCAGTTTCATCACTCACAAGTTTTGCCTGCCACTAAACACTAGTGCTTCGCCACTTTATGGCAAGCATCACTCACCTTTCCTCCAGTTTCCATTTACCTCTTCTTTATTTCCATCTGAGTCTGAGACTTCATCAGAATGACCTTTCCTTTCCATATTCT
The DNA here is from genome assembly GCF_003255815.1 of Theropithecus gelada. Lineage (NCBI taxonomy): Eukaryota > Metazoa > Chordata > Mammalia > Primates > Cercopithecidae > Theropithecus > Theropithecus gelada. Next base: position 4,174,586 of record NC_037684.1, read on the forward strand.
TTTTTTTTTTTTTTTTTTTGAGACTTGGTCTTGCTATCTCTTGCTATCTTGGCCAGGTTGGTCTTGAACTCTTGGCCTCAAGCAGTCCTCCCACCTCGGCCTCCCAAAGTGCTAAGATTTCAGGTGTGAGTCACCATGCCCGACCCCCTCCATATGCTCCAACATTCTGTCCAGCCCTTCTCTTCTGAGCCCTCAACGTAATCACCCTTAATGAAGAGTCATAAGGAGAAGATGGCCACCAACATGCTAGGAGATGGGCCTGGAACAGAGCCTTCCTGCACAGCCTCAGAAGAAGCCCACCCTGCTGACACCTTGATCTTGGACTCATGGCCTCCAGGACTGTGAGACAGTAAGATTCTGTTGTTGAGGGTACCCAGTCTGTGGTCCTGTAAAAGAGCCCTAGGAAACTAACACAGCCTGTTAGCCCACAGATGGTGGAGAGATGGAGTGTGCAATGGAGCTCCAGGCTGACTGTCTCCAGCTCCCAAAGTGCACTACGGGACCCTTGGGTGGGTGCAGGTATGGGGTGTAAGTATGCAAGATAATTTGGGTGGTGCAAGGCAAATAATGTCAACTTACATAATGGATTTATCTTACTGGATAAATCAGGGGTTCCCTCCTGTTTGGAACCAGGCTGCACAGCAGGAGGTGAGCAGCCAGCCAGCGAGCAAAGCTTCATCTGTAGAAACAGCTGCTCCCCATCCCTCACATTGAGCTCCATTATGGCATGAGCTCTGCCTCGTGTGAGATGAGCGGTGCGGTTAGATTCTCATAGGAGCATGAACCCTACTGTGAACTGCGCATGCCAGGGATCTAGACTGCGTGCTCTTTATGAGAACCTCATGCCTGATGATCTGTGACTGTCTCCCATCACCCCCAGATGGGACCATGTAGTTACAGGAAAACAAGCTCAGGGCTTCCACTGATTCTATATTATGGTGAGTTGTGTAATTGTTTCGTTATATGTTACAGTGAAATAATAATAGAAATAAAGCACACAATAAATGTAATGGGCTTGAATCATCTCCGCATCATCCCTTCCCCTTCTCCCTGGTTCATGGAAAAGTTGTCTTCCATGAAACTGGTCTCTGGGACCAGAAAGGTTGGGGACCACTGGTGTAAATGCTTCTAAGAATAGTTAAGCAACTTAAGGTTTACATGCTGCTAAAAATATGGGTTTCAATGCTAAGAAAAATGGATTCACATGAAAACATTATCTTGCTGTGGTCCAGGGAATGTAAACCATTCTAACAGAGAGACGTGCAGCTTGGAGCTGGAGCTGCGCTCCCACATCTGGTCCACCTCATATCCCTGCACCACACACACATGCACATATGCATACAGACATGTACACATGCATACACACATGCACATGCACACACATACACATACACATAAATGTATACACGTGCATATACCTGCACACATACACTCACAGACACACACACTCACTGTGCTTCATGTCCTCACTAAGGTGGCATGGGAGGGAATGCGTGTTTTTAAGGGGAATGAAGACAACTCAGGCCCCTCGTTCTCCTGGCATTTGCACCCGTGTCTTCTCTACAAAGCATGCTTCAGTCTCTTTCTTGGCTCTCCCTCTTAGTGAAAGAGAGAAGCAGTGCCCTAGCATGTACCTGGCTGCTTAAGGTGCAAACCAAGTTTACAAGCTTCCCGGGGAGCCTGGTGAGAAGAAGGCACTGCAGAGCCTCCCCAAAAGAAGCATCAGCTTTTGGTGGATCCTTGAGCCTAGGAAAATGATATACAAGACATCACAGTTCATCAGAAGACAAACAAAATCCACTAAGGAAGAGCAGTGGTCAAAGGTTTTATTCTCTTAGAGAAGGGGTTCTCCACTCACTCCCTCCTGCCGCCTTGTGAAGAAGGTGCTGCTTCCCCTTTGCCTTCTGCCACGATTGTAAGTTCCCTGAACTGCGAGTAAATTAAACCTCTTTCCTTTATAAGTTACCCAGTCTCAAATATTTCTTTATCGCAGTGTGAAAACAAACTAATACAGACCCCTTCCCTGAAGCACCTTCTCCTTAGGCCACCAACTGCCCCCATACTTCTCCTCTGCCCCTGGTCTTTCTTTTCCCCTCATGAGGCCCAAGTGATCCACATGGCCAACCCCAGCCCCATCCTACTGCAGGCCTGTGCGGCTGCTGGAGAGGCCGTGCTCCTTTCCTCACCCCGAGGCTGCCTGATATGCTCTCTGGATCCTGTAGGAAACTGACCCCCTAGTCTCATACTGACCCCCTATTCTCACACTGGTGCAACTTCTCCCAAGACCTCAAAGCTGAACAACGTGAGCTGGTATTTTTTCTTGTCTCCACCTTCTCGGGCTGTCACTGGGACAGTCCTAGAGTGGGGGGCCAATGGGTGAATGGGTAGATGAATGGACAGTAGTCCAGGGAGGATGCCCCTGTCTGTCCTGAATGGGGCCCTTCCTCCAATGAGAAGCCTTCCTGAGTGAGTTTATACAGTCATCCCTTGGTATCCATGGATGATTAGTTCTAGGGTCGCCTGGGATGCCAAAATCCATGGATGCTCAAGTCTCTGATATGACATGCCTGAGTAATTACATATAACCTATGCACATCCTCCCGTAGACATTAGACCATTTCTAGATTATTGATGATATGTAATACAATGCAGATGCTACATAAATTGTTGTGATACTGTATTGTTTAGGGAATGATGACAAGAACAAGTCTGCACATGTTCAGTGGAATCATAAGCATCCAATTTCGTTTCTGAATATTTTCCATCTGCTTTTAGCTAAATGCACAGACGCAGAGCTTCCGGATATGAGGGCCAAGTGTGCTTTGAGAGTAGGGTGGGTGAGGTTGCTAATGAGTACAGGGAAACAGGTGTCGATCAGGAGGGCCCTGCACTGGGGCATCTGGACACTCTGTCTCAGGATTTGAGGCTGTAGGATTGGATGGCACAGGCAGACTCAGCCCAGGTCAAAGCCCTCCCCTTAAATGTTCTTTTCATCCCAAGCTCTTTCTGTTCCCTGGAATTTGGCAGCCCCTAGGCCCTGGGTAGAAGGACAGATGAGCCAGACTTTAGAAAACATGTCTAGAAGAGTGAGGCCCTACTGTGTGCCGGGCACTTTCCCCGCAGGATCCTCTAGCTGGAATAACCAAGGGTCGTGGAGAGAAATACCCAGTTAAAATATCAGAAATAGAAAAAGAGATACCACTAGTGATAGTATTTTGAAAAGACCATTAGAGATACTAAAAAGAGCATTAGGTAATAGTATTAGCACTTTTATTCTGAGATTCAACAGCAGCAGTCACTTCCCTCCACCCCAGGTGTGTCTCAGGACCACCTTGGGCAGGGAGGGCTGAGGTCAGGGAGCACCCATGGATGATCTGATTCTGGCCCTGGGCCCTGGGGGCGACAGTGATGAGGAACTGGGTGCACATGAGTGGGACAGCCAAGCATGGCAAGAGAAGCAATACATGCATGCACAGACATGTTTACCCACATACATGTGTGCACATACACACTGTAGGCAGGCATGTTGATGCCTCAGGCAGTGGAGGATGCTGACTCTGGGCCCTGCTGACCCAGGCAAGGCCCCATTGTGATGCGTGCCACGACCTCAGAATGTCTCTGGTGCTTAGCACCCATCCACTCTCCAGCCTGCCTCTGTGTTCTAGAGCAGCTACACACACACAGTGGTATCTGGAGCAGCTCTGTGAACTCAAAGGTTTTCTCCCTGAGAGGCGTAACACAGGCCAGCTGATTCATCAGAATCAGGTGAGTGTGACCTGCTCTCTTCCCTCCATGCTGACTTGGGGACAATGGCTACGGGGTGGGCTGTGTTGGCTTCTGGGCACCTGCTGAGGAGGGTCATCCCGAGCACTCACCGGGCACCCATTCTGCACTGCCTGTGTAGACGATTGTCTCTTTCGTCCTCATGGTGCCTCCATAGGGTAGGTGCTGTTCCCAAGTGTACCCATTTGACAACTGAGACGTCTGGTGTCAGAGGCGGTATCGACCCGGGAAGCCTGACATGACCCTGGGTTTTGCTCTCAGCCCTGCCCTGTGCAGGGCTGGACTTAAGGCCTGAACCCTGTGGTCTCCCTGCCCTAGATCCCAAATCTGTCCAGGGTTTCTGATCCCGAGGGGGCAGAGCCTGGCCCTGGCAGAGCCACTGGGATGGATCCACTGTGGGTGGGAATGAGGCCTAAGCTGGGGCCTAAGCTGGGTCCTGATGGTCCCTGTGAGACCCACTGGACACACATGGTCGCTTGTCCAGGAGTGGCATGGGGAGCCTTCTGCCTTTGAGCAGCTGTGGAAAATGAAGCAGCCCTGGAGAGCTGGCTGAAGGGAGACTATCTTCCATCCTGTTCAAAGGGGTCCAGGAACTGGGGTTGTCCCCAAGTATTTCTTTCTCTGTCTGGTCCTATCCAGGCCTTGCCCTCCTTTTGCCCCAAGTGTTCCCAGGAGGGACGATGCATCTAGGTGTTCCCCAGGACCAAGGACCCACTGTTCTTCCTCAGTGACCCAGGACAATGAGGCCCCGTCCTGTATGGACACCTCAGAATGGTGGAGTCCACAGACCCTCCCCAAGAGATGTGGTTTCCACGAGCACAGAGACTGCTTTGGAGACAGTAGCTTATTTTCATCCCCTAAACCTGTTGTTCCTAAAGTGGCTTCACTGTTCAGACTGAAGGGCCACGGTAGCCCAAGTGATGAGTGGAGCAGAACGGAGTACTCAGGAGAGATCTTGTTCCCCGTAGGAAACTGGACATCTCTGTGGTCCCTGAGCATCCCAGGAGGCAGATCGTACAGAGACCTCTGGGCCCTCTCCCCAGTCTGCCTCCACATCCCTGGAATAGCCCATCATGGACCCTTCACCCTTGGCAGGTGGACACCATTGAAACTGCCAGGGCAGGTGTGTCCCCATTTCATGGCATTTGGGGACAACAGGATTCTCTGTCCAGGTCCCACTGTCCTCAAGTCCTTGGGAAGATGCCCACCCCTGCTGGGGCTTGAGACTCCAGAGACTCGTGCAGGTGTGGGCCACTGGGTCTGGCCCCTTTTCACCTGAGGGCAGTGGCGGAATGACTGTTACACAGCCAGGCAGCATCTGGGAGCCAGGCAGGAGCAGTTCAGGTGTTCGCCGAAGTTCTCAGGTACAGTGTAACCTTTAGACGTTGTTGTCTCACAGGATGGACATGGTAGAGGACGCAGATACTTTGGAGGAGCGAGAGGATATCATTATGAACTATGAGAAGGTACAGGTCAGTCTGCTCCTTGGAGGGAGGCCTCTTCCAGTGCACCCTGGTCAAAGGGTCCTGGGCTCCCTAGGAGCACAGGGTGGGCACGGGTGGCCACTACCCCCAGGCCCTTGCACCCTTTACCTTGGACCCCTCACCAAGGCTTCCTCTGGGTTACAGGGACACCGAGCTGGGCTGCCAGAGGACATGGGGCCCGAGCCTGTTGGAATCTACAACAGCATTGATCGCTTTGGGATTGTGCAGTGAGTCCTCTGTGCTCCCCTCAGCCCCTAAATCACCTGTCTCAGCGCAGGGATGGGTTTGCTTTTAGGAAGGCCATTCTGAGGCAGGACGTGTCTCCCCAGGTCGGGCCAACCTCCTTTCCAGGGTCAGAACTCCTCCCTGGCTCCCCTGCAGGTCCAGCCCGAGGTGGTTGTTAGGCCAGAGGTGCGGGGCCCATCTAGGGAGTGGGTGGGAATGGAGACTGGGCTAGGTCAGGCCCCTGGACTCTCAGCAGTTCTGTCTCCAAGTCAGCACAAGAGGAGCGGGGCAGCCTGAGGGTTGGCCCTGTCTACTTGGAGACAACCCCAGTGAGATCCAAGGGTTGTGGCCACAGGGTGAGGGGATGCCTGGCCCAGCCTCGGGCCTATTGTCCAGCAGGTCTCTGGTCTCTGAGGGCCCACCTGCCCCTGTTCTCCCCCATTTCCTTACAGCTACAGCCCTCACTGTCCCCATGGGGAAGTGGGAAAGGCATGGGGACAGTGGGGGCTGTGGCCTTAGGGAAATGGGGGAGAAGACGGGCAGGCCCTCGTTCTGGGCATTTCACGGAGAGGCCAGGGAGGCAGCAGATCTTGAGTCTGGTGGTGGGAAGGGATCTGGGGCCAGGTAAGAAGAGCCTAGGGCTGGCTGTGGTCGCTCATGCCTGTAATCTCAGCACTTTGGGAGGCCGAGGCAGGCAGATCACAAGGTCAGGAGATCGAGACCATCCTGGCTAACATGGTGAAACTCTGTCTCTACTAAAAAAAAAAAAATTAGCCAGGTGTGGTGGCGGGCACCTGTAGTCCCAGCTACTCAGGAGGATGAGGCAGGGGAATGGCGTGAACCCTGGAGGCGGAGCTTACAGTGAACCGAGATCATGCTACTGCACTCCAGCCTGGGTGACAGAGGGAGACTCCATTTCAAAAAAATAAAAATAAATAAAATAAAATAAAAAATAAAAACCAAAGAGGAGCCCAGCCTAGAGCCCATCCCTCAGGGATTATAGGATGGGGAGACAGAGGATCCCGGGGAGGTAGGGTGGGAGGAAGCTTATGAGCCGTGCCACTTCTGAAATGTAAGGTGTGTGGCTCAGGTGCAGGGAGAGGCAGGTGGACGCTGGGAGGTCACACCCTGCGAGGGCCTTGGGAATGTCAGGTGGGATGGGCCCCGGGTGCACCCTGGGTGCACTTGGCAGGTCTCAGGGTAGGCTCCCTAGAACCTGGTGGGTCTACATCACGTGGTCACTCCCTGAGGGACTCCTGTCAGGGCCCGGTCACCCACCCTGGGCGGCCCCCATCCCATCTCAGGGTTGACTTTTCTCAGCTCCAGCAGAAAGCACCACCTCCAGTCCAGGACGGGCAGCCCCATTGTGCAGCCTGACTGACCCCCACACCAGGGGCCCCAGTAACCCCGCCCAGGCTGACCCTGCACTTCCTCTACTCCCAGGTCCTGACCCCTCCTGGGAGTCAGCCCCACAGGAAGACCCTTGTCCTCCCTTCCCTGTGCCTTCTCCCGGGCTGAGCCCTGAGCTGGATGGGGACAGAGCCAGTCCTTTCTGGGGGTCGACTCCCTAACCTGGACTCCAGGCTCTGTGCAGGTCCTCAGCTCTGCCTGGGTTGCCTTACAGTGAGACAAAGCTGCCCCCTGTCAGCGCCCGGGAGGCGAAGGTAAGAGCCTGATGCTTGGGGGACTGGTCCAGGGACAGGGGGACCCGGCAGGTCATTGATGAGGCGGAGGAGGCAGTGGGCCTGGGCAGCGGTGGGTGAGGGCAACGCGCTGTCACTGGGAGGGGCAGCAGTCCCTTCATCTTGCAGTTTGATGAAATTCCAAAGTGAGAATCACATTTGTGGCTTGGCGGTGGCTGCTCACTTGTGTCAGGTCACCACCTAGAGGCTGGGGTCTGACTTACGACTGGTATGTCTGTGGCCTGAGGATGGCACATCCCGGGGTCCCAAAGCCAGCCCACTGGTGCTCATTTGCTCAAAGGCTCTCAGCCCTTAGGGTCTGCCCTTCCCCGGCTCCCTCCAGCTGGGTCCCACTGGGGCTTCAGAGCCCAAGACCCAGCACCCACGGGCGGCTCTGGGAGGCCTGGCAGCTCCCCTAACACCAACATTCCTCATTTGACAGCAAATGAGGCGGGAGATGAGATGCGTGAACAAGTGGATGAAAATGCTAGGACAATGGGAGACATATAAGAACAGTAAAAAGGTCATGTGTGGAGGGAGAGGCCCCCAGAATCACTCTCTGCAGAGACAGGGGACAGGCACCCATGGCTGTGACCTGGCACCGTCAGCCTCTCAGAGGGCGGGTGGCACACGGTCCTCACCCAGAGGACTGCAGGCCTGGTCGCCAGCTTTGCTGCCTGTACATGCAAGCGTCACCTTGCTAGGAGGGAATCTGTATCTAGGGCTGGGGCCACCCGGAGCTCAGGGTTAGGGAAGCCTCCTGGTGACCCGAAGGAATCCAGGTCAGAGTTCCGACTCTGAGTGTCCATCCACTCTTTCAATCCTGGGAAGGGAGACCCTGTCCCAGCTTGACGTCACCTCTACTGAGGAATCATGGGGCCAAAACCAAAGATTTCCAGAATCCTCAGGCTCTGGTTCTTGCTGGGGTTGTCGCAGGGCCTGTGACACCAGATCGTTTTCTGCCCACAGCTGATGAAGCGAGTGTATAAGGGCATTCCCATGAACGTCTGGATGCAGGTGTGGTCAGTCCTCCTGAACATTCAAGAAATCAAGGCGAAAAACCCCAGAAAATTCCAGGTACGCTCAGCCAGAGTACAACAAACAGGCCAGGCCATGTCAGTGGCCCAGGTCTCCAGCTGGAGGAAACGTCAAGCCCCGCTTTGGCGGGTGGGTGAGGTGGACAGATGCACATCCTGAGCATGGACGGTGACATAGGCACCACAGGCGAGCTCAGCTCTGGTGACCCTCCCCAGCTTCAGAACAAGTCAAAAAGCAGCTTTCTGCAGAAAGAAACCTTCCTTCTTTCCTTCCTTCCAGAAGGGCTGACTGTGGAAGAGGGAGGGAGGTTTTTAGGGCAGCCCAGGGGTCCCTGAGCACCTCTGTTCCTCCTTTCACAACAAGGAAGGTCTATGCGCACAGGGTTCCTCATTTGGCTGGCTTCTCCAGATGTTGAATGACCAGGTAAGCGGGCACAGGGAGACCCCGGCTCAGGGACCCTCCTTGCCCTGCAGTGCCCTGCTTCCCCAGCCCGGGGGTCAGGCTCACCCTGACCACGTCTGTTTTCCTTTCAGCCAAACCCGAGCAAGGGTCCTCGGCACCCAGGCCTGTGCTGGCTTCACATGGCAGGAAGACCCTCTGGGAGGGGGACAGGCAGGCCCCTCCCAGCCCACCAGCCCGGTTCCAGCAGCACATTTGGTCAGCTTCCCCGCCACGGGCACCTGGTCCTTCGACACCCTGTCCTGGTGGGGCTGTCCGGGAAGACACCTACCATGTGGGCACTCAGGGTGTGCCCAGCCCGGCCCTGGCTCAGGGAGGACCTCAGGGTTCCTGGAGATTCCTGCAGTGGAACTCGATGCCCCGGCTCCCGACGGACCTGGATTGGGGGGGCCCTTGGTTCCCCCACTATTTCAAACAGAGCAGCTGGGTCCGTGGCTCTTCTGAATGTGTGCAGCTCAAAAGACATTCACAGATGGAACACACCAGCCCCCAGATCACAAAGCCAACCATGCCCAGCCCCTCGCAGCACCCCAAGTCCCACTACCAGCGTTCTGAATTCTCACGACACCATGAGCCTGCCTTTGTACTTCACACTCATGGAAGGATAACCACCTCCGTGTTTTAAATAAATGTTTCCTATTGAAATGGTTTTAGATATACAGAAAATTTAAAAAGGCACTACAGTGTCGTCCTACACCTTCCATCCAGCTGCCCCTAATAATGATGTTTTGTAGTACCACGGCACATAAGAAATTTAGGCCAGGTGTGGTGGCTCACACCTGTAATCCCAGCAATCTGAGAGGTCGAGGCAGGAGGTTCAGGTTCACTTGAGTCTAGAGGTCTGAGACCAGCCTGGGAAACATAGGTGGACCCTGGCTGTAGAGAAAAGTCAAAGAAATTAGCCAGGCCTGGTGGCGTGTGCCTATGGTCCCACCTAGTCAGGAGGCTGAGGCAGGATTGCTGGAGCCCATGAGTTCCAGGAAGCAGTGAGCCATGACTGCACCACTGTACTCCAGCCTGCGTGACAGAGTGAGACTTTCTCTCTTAAAAAAATTAAGAAATTTAACGTGGGTAGAATCCTATTAATTAAATAATAATGTGAACTGTTATCTAAGGTTATTAAGGCTGTAATTATATTAATATGGTGAAATGTATTTGATTTCACCCATTTTTGCCCAACTTCTCATGTCTGTCCCAAGATCCCACCTCAGACTCACCCTTTGCCTTCAGCTCATGTCACCTCAGCTTCCTCCAGATGGTCCAGCAAACACACACCTGGGCTGAATGGTAGAGCTGATTGCTCGTACACAAGGATAGACCTGTGGGCATGGATTTTCTTTTCTTTCTTTATTTTTTAGACGGAAGTTTTGCTCTAGCCTAGGCTAGAGTACAGTGGCAGGATCTCGGCTCACTGCAACTTCTGCCTCCCGGGTTCAAGCAATTGTCCTGCCTCAGCCTCCGGAGTAGCTGGGACTACAGGCGCTTGCCACCACGCCTGGCTAATTTTTGAATTTTTGTATTTTAGTAGAGATGGGGTTTCATCAGTTTGGCCAGGATGGTCTCCATCTCCTGACCTTATGATCTGCCCACCTTAGCCTCCCAAAGTGCTGGGATTACAGGCATGAGCCACCATGCCCAGCTCTTGGGATTTTCAAACTTATACAGTAAATGTTTTCCATGGTGTTCCACAGAGCACAGTTTGAGAAACACTTTGACAGTGGATCCAGGCCTCAATATCCATCAGCTGCTCTTACTGCATTTTGTTGAAGCTCAGTGAACAACTGCTCTGCAGGGTGCATGTGAAAGGGACAAGGATGTGTAAGCTGCAGATAAAGAAGACAGGACACAGGGGGTCTGTCTAAGCTCTAGCCCCTGCCTTCAGCACTAATGGATCAAATCCAACTCTTACCGAATGGTGGCCACATTCTGGGCCAGTGCCAGGATCTGAGGCTCTGAGGCTTTGACAGTGAGTGACGCAGGGCCTTGCCCTTGGGGAGCTCCCCAGCGTACACCTCCCTCTACCCTCCCAGCGCCCTGCAAAGCAGGCGTCAATGTCACTGTTAATGCACAGAGGAGGAACCTGACTGTTAGACAGGTTGATGGGTTTTCCAGGGTCGCACGGCTTCTGGGAGACGGATGTGACCCTGAGGACACGGCACAGGCCAGTGTAATGCCAGGTTGGAATGAGCTGTGATCTGTGCTGCATAGAGGCCTAGGCCAAGGTGGGAGTGACTGATGGCCAGGTCAGCCAGGTCGCTGAAAACACTCTTGGGTCCTCAGCTGCTGGCTCCCAGGAGTCCGGAACTGCCAGGAGAGTGGTGGCAGGTCCCCCATCCTCAGCTGGGTGGGCCCGGATAGAATAACAAGGCGAGGGCACATTTCCCCGGCCATTGCCTCCAGGGGCCGCTGTGACCTGCTCATTCCAATTTTGTGGAAATGTTTCCACACACACACACAATTGCAAGTAGCAGTGGACGTGATGAGAGGCGTTTGGACATGGGATAGACAGTATTTTGGAGGCAGAGCCTCCAGGACTCGCTGATGGGTGAGCTGCAGGGCTTCAGCGGGGAAGGAGAATCGAGGATGATGTGTTCAAATCAGTCCATTCACTTCCTCTGTGCCACGCCTGTGCTGGGCACTGGGAGAGACAGATGAGCACAGGAGTCCCGGCCGGCAGGAGGTGTGGGAGGAAGCCCAAAGTGTCTACTGGGAGCTGAGGGCTTGTGTCCACCTGGGTACGGTCCAGATTCTCTGCATGGACGAGTACGGGCTGAGCTGCCTGGAGGAGGAGCAGCTGCTGTTGGTGGTGACCAGCAGGTTCAGGAATGGAGACTGCTCTGGCAACAGAGAGGTGGGTGGCCTGAGGTCTGGATGGTCTAGGGAGTGTTATGGTGCAGGAGGACCCAGGAAAGGGTCTGGGGGATGCAGGACGTCCTACGGAGGGCGTTTGGGAGTCAGTGCTCAGGTCACTCTGGGTCACTCAGGTCATTTGTCATAATTATTGCCATATGGGAGTATCATCTTTCCTATGACATATTTTATATATTTCTCTGAATGGCCTACCTGTTTGTATTTATGAATTCATGTTTAAAGGAAACTTGTATCACTCTCACAAATGGAAAGCCAGCAAAACATAAATTCAATGAAAACAACATGAAATTAATGAATTGTAGTTAGATGCTATTCCCTAACCAAGGCCTGCTCTTTCTTTGTGTTTTAAAAAGAGTGACAGGCAATAAGAGAGGTATTAAAGGTCCATTAGCACCAATTTGAGACTGTCTCTCCAGTGCTCAGAAGAATGAAAATGTAATTGAAGGGGAAGAACTAAAAAATAAATTATGAAAAGGGAGTAAATACTCACCATGGGATTTGACGCTAGTTCTGCTGGGTCACACACCTCCTGGGATCGTCTTGGGTTCCTGGAGAGCCAGCCTGATTTCAGAGACTATAGGACCAATTGCTGTTGCTTCTACCAGGTTCCAAACCAGAAGAGAATCACGGCCCATTAGGAGGCCCTCTGGAGATGCCCTGCTATAAGGCAGGCCCCCTCTGCCAGGGCTGGATGGGAGGAGGCCAGGCTGTTCTGGGTCTCCCACCAAGGGGCAGGGCCCACACGAGTTGCTATGGTTTAGCTGGGGTGAGAGACAAGCTAAACTTGTCAGCTGACAACCAGGTTCTTGGCCAGGTGGCCCCATATGTAAACCAACTTTCATTGTGGGCTGGGAGCCATCTCCTGCCTGCTGTGGCCAGTTTTCCAGAAGAAGGGAAAAAGCAGTGTTTTTTTGGTTGTTATTTTGTTTTTTCATCCTGGTCTGAGAACACTGTCGTTCCCTTTCTATCTAGAAACTGAAGAAATCCCTCTTCATGTTAAAACTGCTCACCAACAAATTCAGGTAAAGCTTCTTCCTTCCTCCTACACGTCCTAGCCCTTCCCTGTGTACCCAAAGTCTGGGTTCAGGGGATGGAACTGGGTGTGCATATGGGGTCTTCTCAGAGCTGACCAGGCACAGAGGGATCCTGGCTCAGAGGTTTGCCCTCGGAGTGTGTCACGGGTCAAGCCACAGAAACCGAGTCCCTCTCACAGGTCTGCAGGCCAAGCGTGAGGTGGTCATAGGAGTTGGTGACAAGGCTGGGGGATCAAGAGGACCAGAAGGAGGTCCAGCTCCATGCTCCAGCTGGAGAGGAAGAGTCTGGGGCTGGCCCTCCAGGCTGTTGGTGCTGGGTGCTGGGTGCCAGGTGCTGCTTACGTGGGACACCAGTCTCTGTGTGTCCTCGGGCAGGTATGCTGTGTTTGACTTCAGCTCCAGCAAGTGCCCTCAGTTCTGAGCCTTTACTCCTGACCTCAACCAGAAGCTCCCACCTGGGGGCCTCTCAGCTCACCCCGACGGGGGAAGAGGATAAGCTCAGTGGGCAGGAGGATGCCTTCTGCAGCTGGGCCGTGCAAACCTTCAAGGTCAGTTCCCAGCCAGAGCTGCCCCACAGCAGGGACATGACAGGGTGCATTCATGCCTAGGACATCTGTGCTGGGCATCCTGGGTGCCATGACCTCTGCCCCTGGTCCTGTAGATGTGGTCCCAGACATGGGCCAGGGCCACGGGCCTGAGGGCTCAGGTCACTGCTGCTCTCCCTCAGCCCCCCAGCCTGTGCACACAACTCTGGGGGAGAAGGTGGCACAGGTACCCCCGTGCCCTTAGGGAGCTTCTGGTTAAAGTCTATCCCCCACTGACTACCTAGGACACCTCTTAACTACTGTGTGTTTCAGCCATAGAGAGCCTGGGGATAGGCACCACACAGTGGTGGGTCCACTTTGGATCCACTCAGTGTCTCCTTAGCTCTTTAGTGACTCGGTTGGCCCCATCATTTAGGGAACCATTAACCCCCATCTGCTCTAGCTTCTTCCAGGCAGCCCATGAGACGTTTGATGTCCAAGGCAAGCAGCACATTCAGATCCCCAAGCTCTACACCTCTAGTGTGACCAGGGACCTGCACCACTTCAGGCTCGTGCAGGACTCACAGCCTTTGGACCTCAGCAAAGGGACCTGCTTATTTCAGGACACAGGGCTTGTTCATGTTGTGGTTTGAGCCCTGAGCCCATGGTCAAGGAGACCTATGTCAAGGAGAGGAGTGTTCAAGAGCCTGGACACTCCTGGGAGAAAGGCACAGATGGAGAAATTGCAGTTCAGGGAGGTGAAGCTTGTTGCTAGGCTATGGCCATGTTGGGGTCTGAGCCCCAGTCTTCCAGCCGTGAAGGCAGCCAAGGGTCGTGAAGAAGGCGTCACAGAGGCGATTCCAGGCTGTAGTGGTGAACTCTCCACTCTGCACCCCGGGGTGCTGTGCCCTGTGCCCTGACTAAGATAGTCCTGAAGGTTTCTACATGTTTAAGATTTCCCCAATGTCAACGATGCTCTCCTGTGGGTCCCAAGCCATGGAGATGTCCTGGGACTTTCCATTTTTAGGTTCCTAAATTGAATTTCCCAACACCTAGAAGCAACACGGCTGCCCTGTATCAGATCAAGGATCTTTATTTGTGATTCAGAAACAGTGGAATAAAAGGAAAGGAAAGAAAACCCCAACAGCCACCTCAGCAGGATGCCGCAAGTGTAGTGTCCAGGTGTCACTGACTCAGACATGTGGGGGCTTCTCCCACCCACGCTCAAGAGCCACTTTGCCAGTTGACCGTCTCTGTGTTCTTCGCAGCTCTCAGCAGCATGCACGCCAAGAACATGTTCTCCATGAGGCTCAAATCTCGGCGGAATCTACAGAGTCCGCCATCCAGGTAAGGGAAAGTGCAGGGCTTCTCAGGTGGTGCTCTGTCGATTTTATTCTAATGAATGAAAGACCAGAAGAAGTCAGTCTTTGAAGGGAGAGGAGAGGAGCCTCTGCTCGCGTCAGCGGCCATGCCGTCGTAGAACGGGCTCACCTGGACCCGCGGCCGCCTGTGCTTCTACATCTACTCTTGGTTAACCACGGCCACTTTTCCAGCTTGGACACTAAGCACCTGCTCCACTTCCTCTCCTTCCTCATTGAACTCTTTCACTAAAAGGAGAGTGCAAGACAGACTTAAACTGTTTGACTCATTCTGAAGAACTTTCAGGAAAAGTGTTGGCAGGGAAGGAAATTTCCCAGCTCTGGGAAATGAGCCTTGTGGATTATCTGCAGGTTTCATTGATCTGTGCTGTCCTCCCTGCATGCATTAGGAAAACTGGCCTTGGTTCTAATAAGAACAGGGTTTGTCCTGGCAACAAGGAAAGGTTTCTTCTGATGTCCACGTGTCTCCAAGGGGGATGCTTTCTTTAGGCAGAGGCTGTGGCCAAGCACTCGTGGGCTCAGAGGGCTGCTGGGAAGGGGTGGGCCCCTCTCCTCCCCAGAGGGAAGCTCCTGGGGCCCCTCAAGCACCCCTGCCTGTGGGGATCCCTCATCGCATGCTCAGGGTGGTGGCCCAGGCTTGTGGAACCAGCCAGGAAAATGAAAGGAGGGCACATTTCCTGGGGAATCTCACCTGCGCATCAGGGAGCCCTGGAGGAAATCCTGCAGTCACCTGAGGTGGCTTCTTCTTCTTCTTTTTTTTTTTTTTTTGGACACAGAGTCTCACTCAGTCGCCCAGGCTGGAGTGCAGTGGTATGATCTTGGCTCACTGCAACCTCCGCCTCCTGGGCTCAAGCCATTCTCCTGCCTCAGCTTCCCGAGTAGCTGTGATTACAGGCGCCCGCCTCCACGCCCGGCTAATTTTTGTATTTTTATTACAGAAGGGGTTTCACTTTGTTGACCAGGCTGGTCTTGAACTGCTGACCTCAGGCAATCTGTCCGCCTCGGCCTCCCAAAGTGCTGGGATTACAGGTGTGAGCCATGGTGCCCAGTCCACCTGAGGCTTCATTTTCCTTCCCCTGGTGGAACTTTCTTGTGGGGATGGCCAAGGCCTGAACTACGGCTGGGTGAGCACCTCGGGGTTTGCCCAGGCAGCCAGCCCGCCCTGGTCCAAGGCATCCTGGAGGGAGTGGTGGACGGCCCCGCGCCCCACCAGACAGTGCGCCTGGAGGCCCTGGATGAGAGCGGTGAGCCCTGGGCCAGGGAGCCAGTGCTGCGTGGCATCCTCCGGCCACCCCACCTGGCTGAGGGGCTGGGCCTGGGCCTGGGCCTGCCAGCGACAGCCATCCCTGTCCTTCATGCTGAGAGGGTGGGCCGCGAAAGCTTACGAGAAAGCAGCTGTGGAAACAGTCCCAGCCCATAAGGCATGACTCCCTGGCCTTAGTTTCCCCAGTGATAATGACACCGCCAGTGTATCCCCTTAAATACAGTGGCCAAAGTCAGAAAGCGGGATAAGCCAGGCATGGTGCTCACACTTGTAATCCCAGCACTTTGGGAGGCCGAGACAGGTGGATCACTTGAGGTTAGGAGTTCAAGACAAGCCTAGCCAACAGGGCAAAACCCCATCTCTACTAAAAATACAAAATAAATTAGTCAGGCATGGGGTGCACGCCTGTAATCCCTGCCCCTTGGGAGGCTGAGGCAGGAGAATTGCTTGAACCCGGGGGACAGAGGTTACACTGAGCTGAGATTGCACCACTGCACTCCAGCCTGGGCAACAGAGACTCTGTCTCAAAAAATAAAAAAGAAAGTGGGATCAGAGAGGCAGAGTCTGGCAGTGCTCCCCACTGTCCAGGAGAAAGTGAGAGAACCTGAGACATGGGGACAATGAGACAGATGTCCTTGTGACTGTAGGGTGATGGATGTGGTTCATTATGCCTCTGTTCCAGAGGAGATAATGTCATGCTCATATTTTTACCTGATATTTAGAAAGCATCTGTGTACCAGGCACAGCACCAGCTATTATGTGCACGGTTTGATTCAGTGCTCATGCCAACCCAGCAAGATAGGTTTTGGTATCAGATCTGTTTCACACGGAGGGAACCCAAGGCCCAGAGGCTTCAGTCACCTAGGAAGTGGGGAGCCAGGGTTTGAACCCGTGTCTGCCGGCCCCAGGGTCTGTGCTGTGACTGCCCTGCATGCTGCCCCCCGGGACTTCCCTTTGGGCTCATCTTCTGCTCACCCAGCACCTCTTGGTACAGCACCCAGGGGACTGCAGTCATGGGCTTTTCTCTGAGTGAACAACTGGCCTGTGAGGTATTCATTAGTCTTTGGTGGATTTAGTCACTGTGAGTCTGTAGATCGCCAGTGGGTGTCTTGCTAAAGTTCAGGTCTGGGCCAGGGAAGGACATGGTTAGTTCATCAGGACCACGCCAACTTAGTGCCCCTTCGGGGGCTGGTGTTCAGCCTTTCCTGGAATCCTTTCTCTATGCGCCACCTCCTTCCTGCCTTTTGCTCTTGGAACCAAGATTTCAGAGCCTCCTTTCCCCTGCAGCTGGAGAACAGGGGGTGTCTGCCTGGGGGCCTCACTACCTACTGAGAATCCCGAATGGGGCCTCTTTTCCATCCTGACACCTTCCTTCCCCGTCCAGGCAGCTACTGGGTCAGTGACAAGAGGCTGCCCCCCTGCTCGCTCAGCCAGGCCCTCACCTACTTCCTGGATATTACCACCCCCCCAACCCAGCTGCTGCTCCAAAAGCTGGCCCAGGTGGCCACAGAAGCGACTGAGAGACAGAGGCTGGAGGCCCTGTGCCAGGTGAAGATCAGGGCTGGTGGGCAGTGGGGGTATGTGGGGGGTCCCAGCATGTGGGGGGCTGGAGCTCAGAGCTGGTCTTTAACTTCCAAGACGGATCCACCCAGTTTCCCAAAGTGAGACCTGTCAAAGGCTGGTGGGAAGCCAGGCATCATCCGCTGGCCCATGTCTAGGACACAGTTGTGTTGAGTGAACTGAGTTTTTCCAAGTGTCTGCAGGATGCAACCAGAGTGCACTGCCTTGAATATTAGCTAGAAAGGGGAGCCATCGTTATGTGTCTTTGCTTTCCCCAAAACTGGAATAAAGTTGTCACTTAAGATGTATTGGGGGATGGATGGTGTGGATGAATGGATAAATGGGCATTATGAACAGAGTGACAGACGGACAGCTGAATTAATAAGTTAATGAGAGAATGCATTAACTCTCCTGTAACTATCTGGTTCCAGGTCTTTGCAAAAGGCACTGCTTGTCATTATTATCATCATCATTATAGCTAATTATCTTGATTCCAACTACCTCCATCACCATTATTTTGTGGCTGCATTGTACTAACTTGGTACATGTTTTCTGATTTAATTCCCATAACATCCCCACAAGGTAGGCAATACTATCCTTGTTTCACAAAAGGTAAGTAATTGCGATGAGATTCCATAGCTAGTGAGAGCATCCAGCCAAGATTTGAACCCAGGTCTGATTGGTTCCATAGCCTTGCCCCAAATAAATTACATTACATATTTGACCCCTCCCCATGAGTTGCTGAGAGTGGAGGTAACACAAGTTAGATAAATGTACTGGACTGAGTTTCACCAGGACAGGAACTATTTCTTCGCAAGCTTGGTAGTCTCAGCACCCTGGACAGTGCCTGGCACATGGACTTGTTTGTTGAGTGAGTGTGAGTGAATGAATACTGGGTTGTGATAGCCTTTTCCCCAAAGTTGGGCAGGTGCCTTGAATCACTCACATCACCCTTGGCTGTCAGCCCTCAGAGTACACCTAGTGGAAGTTCACCAACAGCCCCAGGTTCCTGGAGGTGCTGGAGGAGTTCCCATCCCTGCGGGTGTCTGCTGGCTTCCTGGTCTCCCAGCTCCCCATTCTGAAGCCCAGGTTCTACTCCATCAGCTCCTCCCGGGATCACACGCCCACGGAGATCCACCTGACTGTGGCCGTGCTCATGTCCCACACCCGAGGAGAGCCCGGGGCAGAGGCTCTGGAGCAGCCACTCAGCTTCAGCTCCCTCATCAGTTCAAGGAGGGAGGGACCACCCACAGCCCAGAGTTGTCAACGGTAATAGGTGTGTGGGAGAGATCTCTAGGACCCAGGCACTAAACCAAGCCTTCTGTGTGTATATGATCAGTTACTATGTGGGGTAGGTACTGTGTGCATTTTACAGGTGGCACAGAAAGTCACACTGTTAGTAAGTGGAGAGCTGAGATTCGGACCTGGGTAGTCCAACTGCTGAGTCCAAGTCCTCTACCACTCCACTGTCCCACTACTCGGGACAATTTAATGAAATCAGACGTGGAGAGCACCCAACCCCTGGTGGGAGGCCAGTGGTTCTTAGTCTTCCTGATCGTGCAGCCTTAACACAGGGGAGATTCTGTATTGATTGTTCATTCACTCACTGAGCTCATTCAGTGATGGTTTATTTCACACCTCCTCATGCCCGGCACTGGGGCGGGTGTGGAAATACAACAGACATCAGCCCTGCCCTCAGGGAGCATCTAGAGGCAGCAGTGGAGAGATGGGTTTAGGAATAATTAGATGATTCTCATTGTGCAGAAGCCAAGAAGGAAAGGTCAGGGTCACTGAGGGCAGCGAAGGGGGGGTAATGCTGCCATAGAGGGGGAGGCTAACGTCTCATCCAGGTGGTCTCAGCTCCACCACTGGCCTCTGCCCCCTGCCCTGCCCTCTGTAACTGAGAGTTGCCTGGATTGGCAAAGCTGGGAGCTGCCCACACTTCTGAGTCCTCTGTCCTCTAGGAAGCAAAAACATGCTTTCTAAAAACTGGCCAGAGACTGTTTGCCCTGCTAGAGAACACCCACTCAGACCAGGAGAGGAGAGGCTGACATGTCCTGTGAGAGCAAGATTCAATCCCGAGGAAAACCAGGGGGACCTCTGCAGTTGGTGGGAGGCCTCCTTCAAGTGCTGGGCCATTGTAAGGGGAACAGAATGCAGGGAGACCTCCTGGGTTTCTACAAGCCCAGGAGGGGCCACTGAGGAGGAAAGCGAGGTGCCAGAGCAAGCTGAAATGCGCGGAGCTCATCCACCACCCAGGGTTGCTGCCAGCAAGGGCCACGCTCATGAGCGTGCACAGCAGTGGCCACCGCGGGGTCACTTCATGCTGCTGTCAGTGGAGCTCAGAGGTGAGCTGCGGGTGTTCCTGGAGAAAGTCTTTGGAAGGAGCACTGGAGTAGGAGTCAGGGAACCTGAGCTGTCCACCTGATTCCGCCACGACCTGAGTGACCTTGTCCAAGTCACTTTTCCTCTCCGGGACTCGGTTTCCGCATTGGCAGAAGGAGCAGCTTGCAGCCTCTCTAAGTCCCTTTCAACCTTCCTCAGCTCTGTGCTCTCAGAGGGTGGCACTCAGAACCAGGAGGACAAACAGCTGCTCATTGAGTCCTGAGAGTGCCTGAGTGGGGGCGTCCAAGGAGGCCGTGGTGTGGGCGGAGCAGCTGGCACGGTTTGCGCATGGGCAGTGGGGGACGTTGGTCACTTTGTGTTATCGTTGCGGATGGCCAGGGTCCCCTGCACCGCGGCGTCTGCAGCACATGGCTCAACAGCCTGAAGCCCCGAGACCCAGTGCCCTGCTTTCTGCGGAAGTAAGCACCGCTTCCGCTCTGTCCCCTGTGAGGCCGCCGATCCCTGGGGTTCCGGGAGGAAAGGGGGAGATCTGGGGTTTAGGTGCTGCTCAGGGTCCCTTGGCCCATAAAGAAGACACTGGGGTCACACCGCTGTGGCTGTCTCTAGCAGGGACAGCGATGACAGCAGTGATGGAGGGGCCCAGAGTCCAGTGAGCTTGGCCCTTTTTCAGAAGGACCTGGGGGAAGTGCTGGTGGCTGGACAGAGGTGAAGCAGCCTGCAGGACGTGGGAAATCAAATAGCAGCTGCTTGTCCTCTCCACCAGCTCACCACCGCCCCCCACAGGCCCAGCTCCCCAGCCATCCTATGTGTGTGTGTGGGCCCGGGGTGTCTGAGGGCTGGCCCCGTCTTCTCCTGTCCTCTTCAGCGCCCGCGGCTTCCACCTCCCCGAGGACCCCTCCCATCCTTGCATGCTCGTCGGGCCTGGCACAGGCATCGCCCCCTTCCGCAGTTTCTGGCAGCAGCAGCTCCATGACTCCCAGCACAAGGGTAAGGCTGGAGGCTTCCCAGGTGGGAGGGGCACCAGGGGGCAGCGCCTGCCTAGGGGCAGAACCGCAGCCCCACAAACGGCTCCCGGACCTTTCTGGAGGGAAGGCCTCCCAAATTTGCCTCCCTGTGTGGGACTCTGTGGGTTAGAATGGCCGCCTTTCCGTCTCCCACATCGTAGCCGGGGCTCCCCCTCCTGGGAGTGGAGGTAACTGGAAAGTCCCTGCTTTTGACCTCCGATGGGCTGAGGGAATCCTGCATCTGTGCTTTGAGTTGTGTGACTATGGATGAGTGATCGGAATGTCCTGGGCCTCAGTTTCCTCATCTGTAAAGTGGGGACAATGCTGTTAACTAGCTGGGATACTTGTGGGAGGGAAGTGAGAATTCCAGTTCGGCTTGGAGCCGTGGCGCCCTCTGGTGGCCGACATGATAACAACAGCCCGGGACTCCTGCAGGAGTGCGGGGAGGCCGCATGACCCTGGTGTTCCGGTGCTGCCGCCCAGATGAGGACCACTCTACCGCGAGGAGATGCTGGAGATTGCCCAGAAGGGGTGCTGCATGCGGTGCACACAGCCTACTCCCGCCTGCCTGGCAAGCCCAAGGTAAATGCAGCCTCGAAGCAGGTGAAGCGTTACACACACAGGCTCCAGGGTGAGCCCTGGGTCCCCACAGGCCCCTCGCCTCCCTGAGCTTTCAGCTCCTGAGCTCTGAAGTGCGGGTAGTTCACAACCATCAGGGCGATGCTGTGAAGAGCATTATGCTGTCTCTTCCAGTAGAAGCGACAAGGCCGGAGAGGTTCAGGACTAACCTAGGTCACACGCGGGTTAAGCCCAGAGCCCAGCCTGCTGAAGGTGGTCAGCAGGTCCCCTGGGACACGCGACTGCCCGGGGAGAGGTGGTCCAGGCTGGCTACGCTCAAACCCAGCAAGGCTGGAGGGCGGCCGATGCTTCCACCATGGCTCTCAGACGGGCTCTGCTGCCCCCAAGCCGCGTTGCCCCCTGAGCCTGGGGTGGTCAGAATAGACTCTCAGCCCTCACACGTCTGTCCCACCAGGGCACCTTCCGGGCCCAGTGCTCTGTGCCCATGCTGGGGCCAGTGGGCATCCTGTGTGGAGCCGGAGCACAGAGTTCCCGACTGACTCCTGGACCTTCTAGCTGGGGAGCCCAGGATCCCTATCCTGCAGGGACCTGATGGACAGTCTGCATTGAGAGGCTCCTTTTTCTGGGGTGTAGGCAGAGCCCTGGGCGGGGGGACTGCCTTTATTGATGCCTCTTTGAAGCATGGCAAATTCAGAGACAGTTTGGGAGCCCCACTGGATGGTCAGCCCCTCGAGGGCAGGACTGTGTCCAGCATTTATCTCTCTACTCCCAGCCCAGCCCCCGGGGCATCTGTGCTCCTCCTCATCCTGAGCCTGGCCCGGTGCAAGGTCCTGGCTGGGAGGGGACTCACTCCACAGCCCTGAGTGCCCTCTCCCCACCTCCCTGAGGCCAGCAGGCCTGTCTGCAAGCCTTGTCCCCAGCAGCTGGGGACTGGACCCACCACTTCCTCTGGTTTCAGGTCTATGTTCAGGACATCCTGCGGCAGCAGCTGGCCAGCGAGGTGCTCCGTGTGCTCCATGAGGAGCTGGGTCACCTCTATGTTTGCGGGGATGTGCGCATGGCCTGGGATGTGGCCCACACCCTGAAGCAGCTGGTGGCTGCCAAGCTGAACTTGAGTGAGGAGCAGGTCGAGGACTATTTCTTTCAGCTCAAGGTTTAATAGGGGGTGTGTGGGCTGAGGGTGTTGGCCAAGGGCACAGGCCATTGGAGCCAGGACCAGGGGTGGCCGGTAGACCCAGGGGAGTCAGGCCCAGAAAAGTTCTGGACCCCAAGAGAATCTTAGCAGTGGCTGAGATCTGAGCTGGGTGGGCTGTCAGAAGGCCCCGCTGCACATCCCGGACTGGTCGCAGCTTTGGGAAGTCGGGAGAATGGGTTCCATTTTGCCGTCTGTGGAATGGGGGCAGGAGAGTCTCCTTGGCCTCTCCCCAAACCCCCTTTCAGAAAGTATCTGTGTGGCCAAAGCAAGGCTGTGAACACAGGGGAGAGCAAGGCTGCCCCCCGTCAGCCTCGTGTGAACCTCACACTTCTTATTCACACCCAGGCTGGCGTCTGCTCACCCTCATCCCCGCGGCAGCAAGGGCTTGCATTTCACTGATGAAGATAATAGTGATATTTATCAAGGGTTTCCACGGGGCCAAGTGCTTGCCAGGGATTTTCATGTGGCATTTCATTCAGTCCTGCCGAGGACTTTATGAGGGAGGCACCCTGCTTTTCAGAGGGAAGGGGGCCTACGGGGTCCACAGCAGTAACAGCCTAGAGTTCAGTCTGCCTCTCTCTGGTTCCAAAGCCTGTGACTGTCACTTCCATACTCTCCCTAAGACACATTCATATGTTCAACTGAACATTTATTGAGCACCTACTATGTGTCAGGGATAGAGCAGTAAATGAAACAGGCAAAAATTCTTTACATTCTTCTGGGGCTGACAAACCCAAACAAGGAAGAGGTGTAGCGCTTCGGAGAAAAACAGCAGGAGACAGCCCAGGGAACGCTGGGGAGTGTAATTGTAAATAGGGTGGCCAGGGAAGGCAGAGCTGGAAGGCGGCGTCTGAGAATAAACCCGAGATAGTGAGGAGGAGCCCCGTGGATACTGAAGGAAATGCTTGGGGCTGTTCTGGAGGGGGCAGCAGGTACAAAGGCCCGGGGGTGGGAGTTAAGCTGGCGTGTTGGAAGGACAGTGAGGAGATAACAGGCATTTCCCCAAATGGGTTGAATGGGTCAGTAGATATTTGGCATCAGAAAGGTTCCAAGGTCGAATAGCCTGGGACAGGCTTAGTTAAGCCAAGGCAAGCACGTTGCTTTACTACAAGGCTTCTGGGGGGCTTCAACCTGCTGCTGTGCGTCGGGACCCTTCAAGGCTGGGAGGAAAGCAAGGACATAGCGTTTCCCAAACGTATTTATCTCAGAGCTCACACTTCCTGGAGCGTCTTGGGTGGGGAGTGAGTGCTGGGCAGGACATGGGAATGCCAAGTAAAGCTTTGGAGATGGTTAGAGGGCCGGCTCCAGAGCAGGTGCTGAGCGGGTTTAGGCTCTAAACCAGATTCCAGCACAATCTAAGTATGACAGTTGGGAAGACAGATGGCTCATGAAGGTCCATGTGACAGGGAAGCTGGGCAGCCCCAGGGGCTCATCCCAGCCTGGACTTGACACGTTGGTCTCTGTTTCCACCTAAAAGAGCCAGAAGTGCTTTCATGAAGATACCTTTGGTGCTGTATTTACCTACAAGCGGACAAGGCGGCAGCGCAGCCCTGGAGCCTGCAGATGTCAGCCCTCTGACGGCCCACAGGAGGGGTTAAAGCTGCCGGCACAGAACTTAACCAAGGAGCCAGCTCTGCATTATCTGAGGTCACAGGGCCTGGGGAGATGGAGGAAAGTGGTATCCCCCAGCCTCACATCTTATTTTTTCACTTCTTTCCCCATCAAGCCCTTTACTTGACCTCCTACCAAGTAGCACCCTGGATTGATCGGAGCCTCCTCTCTCAAGCTGGGGCCTCCCTGGTCCTCTGGAGATGAAATCTTCAATGACAGGCCTGGCAAGTGGGTGAAAGATGGAATCTGCTGCTGAGTGCACCACTTCAAGTGACCACCAGGAGGTGCTGTTGCGCCGCTGTGTATTTAACTGCCTTGGGTACAATTGTTTATGCCTCTGTTTAAAAAACTAACACCCTAGTCTGTTCCCAATGGCCACCTGGGTCTTCCCTGTATGATTCCTTGATGGAGATATTTATATGATGGAATTTTACTTTAATCACACTGTGTGTGTGTGTGTGGGGTGGGATGTTTTGTAGGGAACGTGGCCCTGAGTTATATAGAGTGGGGAGCTGGTGGATGTCACAGCCTGAACAGGTCCCCCATAGAGGGACACCCCAGGCAGGCCATGGCTCCTCTGAAATGGCTGCCAGGTGTGACAGCAGCAGATGGAGCTTCGTGCTGGTCCAAAGACCTGTGGTAGGGCGGAGGGCACAGGCCTGCCTCCCACACAAAGAATCTGACATGGGGTCTGGTGAGAGTGGGAATCTCGTACGAGGCCAGAGCTTCAGGTTCTTGAGGTTCTTCTTGGACACTGTCTTAGAAAGCATTTTGCTCTGGGGCCACCTGTCTCATGCAACTTTGGCCAGTACGGATGTGGCCCCTGGGAAGGCAGGGTATTGAGGCAAGTGTGGGTCACAGCATCCTCGCCCGACGGACTAGGGACCCTCCTGGGTTTGGAGACGGCCAGGGAAAGCTTCTCAAGAGACTGGGCCCGTTTCCCTCTCCTGGTCAGAACCAAGGAAGGAGCTCAGCGGTGGCTGCTGGGGTCCTGGCAACGTGTGGCTCCCAGCTGGGGTTTGGCCTGTGCCTCCGGGGCGCCCTCGCCCGGGACCCTCCCTCTCCCCTCCTCCTTCTAGCAGCAGCGTCTCAGGTGGCAGGAGAAGGTGCAGTGCCAACTTCAGGCTCCAGACGTGCCCTGCGTGACAGCCGTGCATCTCAGCAACACGGCCAGGAGTCCACTCCGGACCAGGGCTTCCCAGCTTTAATGTGCGCGCCTCGTCTGGAGTCCTGTGAAAACGGAGACTCTGATCTCGCAGGCTGGGCGGGGTGCAGGATGCTGCGTTTCCAACAAGCTCCTGGGTGCTGCTGGTGCCACTGCTCTGAGGACTACGCTGGGGCCTGAGGAACTGGATTCTTGCTGGGCTGAGCAGGATGTGTTGGCATCACGTGGACGCAGAGCTGGGCTGCCTGGCAGTGGCCCAGTGGCTGACAGAACCCCACACATGGACACAGAGCCACTTTTCTCACACAAGCCCTAACCCCTAATGCCAGGGAGACCCACAATGGAACACACACCCAGACGGTGCTTTGGATCGGCTTCTCCTGACACCCCTTCCCCAAGCCACCTCCTCCCACTGGGACGCCAGGTCTGAGGAGCCAGCTCTGGCCCTGCTGTGGCCCTCACAGGCTCTGCCCCAGCCCCTCTCCCATCTCAGAGGCCCGGGGCTTTTTCCTGGGGTCCCCCATGACCACCTTTCCTGTGTCCGAGACTCCTGCCCAAAAGGCTAGAGCCCCAGCCTGCTTTCTCCAACACCCTCTGGGAGGAGGTGGGAGGTCAGGACCCCCTGCCCAAAGGGAGTCCATGCTCTCCCGTCCCACTCCTCTCAGCAGCACCCCTGCCCGATTCCACAGACTCCAAAATGGCTCCAAATGAATTAAAGCAGCCACGGTCAACCCACATGAATGTGCCAACAAGCATTTTCATTTCTTTATTTTAAGGACACTGGGAAAGGAGCCAGTCCCCTGAAGAGGCCAGTCCCCTGAACTCCGGTCAGTTGGTGGAGGCCAGTGGGATGCCATCAGGCCTGCTTTCCAGGAGGGGGTGAAGGGTTGGTGCAGGGAGCAAGGTGAGAGTGAGGTTAAAGGTCAGAGAGGAGGGGCTGAGGAGGCCACCTCCCACCAGGAGTGGACAGCTGGTGGCTTGGGACTGGGGTGGAGCCGCGTGGGGGATGGGAGGGGACTGAGCATGGGCCTTCATCTTCACTGCCCACTCCTCCCTCTCCCTGGCTGTGCCCGCCTCCTGGGATGGTAGGATTTGGGCAGCTGGAGCCCCAGGTGCTGCCGCGGCTGAGGAAGGCAATCCCGGTCAGCTGCCTTCTCCGTTCCAGGGTGGCTGTAGCCAGAAGCAGGACCAGACGAGGACATGGCCTCTGCATTAAAGCCCAGATCCCAGGGAGGGTTGGAAAGGCTGGGCCTGGGACGTGAGGATGATGAGAAGACCCAGACTGCCCCCGACCCCAGTCCCCGCCCCAGGGCCAGGGAGCCACCTATGTCTGCACGTGGGTCAGCTGGATGTCGCCCCCCACTTCCAGTTTGTTGATGGCGGGCAGGTTCCTCAGGCGATGGTAATATTCAAACAGGTGCTGACCATCCACGGCCACCTTGAGGCAGTGCGTGTCACACAAGATCCACACCTGTGCAGAGATCATGCCGTTTGCACTACACTTGGGAAGTCCTCCACTCACACTGCAGCCCCCTGTCTCCCTCCCTCCTTCCCTCCCTCCCTCCTTCCCTCCTCAGACATTAATAAGCCCCTCACCTGCGCTCCATCCCCACTGAGTGACGACGCTTCACTAAACAGGCTGTGCGTGCTCCTTCCCTTGTACTGTTCCCTGGCCTACAATACTGTTCCCACCCCATCAGGGACAGGAGCGGTGGCCTGTGCTGTCTGCATCCCTCGGGCCCAGCACACAGGAGTGCTCTGGGCCTGGGCTCCTGCAGCATCAGCCTCCTAACTGGTCTTTCCCACCCCAATGCCTTCTCCATGAGGCAGTCAGCGTACAAATGTTAAAACCTCCTTCCCTTCGCAATAGCTAACACTCCTATCACACACGCCATGTGCCAGGCACTGTCCTACGCATGCTACAGATACTGTCTCATTCCATTCTTACAACTCTAGGAGACTCATATGATTATCAACTCCATTTTGTAGATGAGGAAAGTGAAACGCAGAGTAGTTAAGTCACTTGCCCGAGGTCACACAGCTGTCCACAAATCAAAGAATGTTGCTCCCTGGCTTGAAACACTCCTGTGTGGCTTTTCACTGTGTTAAAATGCAAGCTCCTTTCCATGGCTGCAAAGCCCTACATCAGCCATTTTCAACTCTGATTGCAGAGTATAATCACTTAAGGCATATTTTTAAAATGCGAATGCTCAGCTGACCGCCTCGCTGGCCTGGGCTGGGGCCCCAGCACTGATATTTCCTTTGTAAGCTCCCTGGGTGGTTTGAATGTGTAGTCAGGGCGGACACGCCTGCCTGCTGTTCCCGGACAGGCCACACCTGCGCCTCTGCATGTTGGCCCTCGCTGCCCCTCCCAGGCTCGCTCTACCTCATCGCTCTGTTTTGCTTTGTGCGTGGCACTGTCGTTATCTGTGACCATCTGTCCATGCTTTACTTTCCTTGTTCCTTCCCCATCTAAACTGTAAACTCCCTGGAGGCAGGACCCGGTCTGCCTGCTTCATGGCTGCGCCCCCAGCACGCGGGCTGCTTCCTGCACAAAGCGGGCCACAGGAAAATCATTGTTGAATGAATCAGTGAAGAAATGAAAAACACCTGCTTCTTGGATCTGATTTGACACTTACTGGCTGTGTGACCGCAAGCAAGTAACCTGCACTTGTGAGTTTCTTTCCTCATCTGAAAAAGCAGATCCCAACACTTCCTTCATGCAGGAAAATAATGATAATAATAATAATTTGTTGGCCACCTTCTCTTCTTCTGGGCCCTCATCCCAGAGGCATCAGCCCCCATCCTGTTCAAGGCACCCCAGACCTCCTTTACCCCTCCCCCTGTGCACCCGTAGGAGCCTCTCCGAGCTCCAGACTGCGGTGCCTCACCGAGAAGCTCTGGCCTCGGACGAAGGGCATTTTTCGGGGCAGACTTCGCTCCTCAGACCCCCAACAGTTGTTGATCTGGGTGTTGCGGACCACAGCGTTCTCATCAAAACGGGGGTTCAGGTGGAAGGCGATGTGGCTCCCAGAGCACAGGTTGATGTGGAACCTGGGGTGGGCGGCCCACCTGAAGCTTTGTCCTCTGAGTTCTGAGCCCTATTTCCTCCCTGTCATCTGCAGCCTGCCCGAAGCCAGGGGAATGGCTGGAATGACCTTGAAGGGCTCTCTCTTCCCAGAGGTCACTGGAGCCCTTGCCTTACCTCTGAGCACTGGGCAGGACAGTGCCCGACAGGATGATGGACTTGGATGGATACAGTCCTCCCGGAATGGTGGTGACAAAAGGCATTGGCTGTGGGAAGAAGGGGGACAGAGCAGCCAGTGACAGCCAGGGCAGCCGCCACACGGAAGGGGAGGACTGTACCAGTTCCCATGACTCTGGGCTGTCAGCTGAGAGGAAGCCCGCAATAGCTTTACTTGGTTCCGTAAAAGCCAAAGGAAAACTTTCCAGTGCTCCTCAAATTCATGGGCTTAGATTAGTGTCACAAAAGGAACTTTGGCCAAACACAACAAGACTCGTGGGATGAAAAGGGAGGGCCATGCAATGTGCTCACATTGACATGACAGTTTTAAGGTTGAAAACTCCTCTCCACAGTCTTCTACTTCGCTGGGATGCTTTGAAGCCCTTCAGCTTACCAAAGGACCGCTTTTCATTTTGCAAGGCCAGTGGATACCCCCGCAGTGGCTCTTCACCCCCAGCCTGCCCACCACAAACAGAACCTCCGCCCTCCCTGAGAAGCCACTTACATAGGCGGGGTGGGGGTACATCATAGGTGGGAGGGCAGGAGTCTGTTGAAAAGAAACCAGGAAATTCAATGGGAGAGCACATGTGTGCACGAGCACTCACCCACGCGCACCCACGCATTCTGGAGGGGGCTCCACTGTGAGGCTGACCTCGTGAGGCTTTGGCCCTTGGACTCTCCTGTCCACCTCCCTTTTCATGTTAGCCTTCCTGGAACTTCCTTCCGTGTTCCCGGACCCCACCACGGTCACCTGCCCCTCAACCCCTCCACAGGCAGCCCCACTAACGCTAAGCTCCTGGCCGATTTGCACCAGCAGGAGAAGAGCTTAAGCCTTTGATCAGGAGTGACATCCGGGGAACGCAGGACGCAGGGCCAGAAACCTCACATCCGAGTGCTGGGGCCACCGCACTCCCCACTTGGTGACAGGTGGACCAGTTTCCCTCCCAGTCTCTAGGGAACCTGCCTCTTCCACCACTGGATAAATCCTGCTTCTTCCAGAATCTCTGCTGTCCCAAGGGCGGCTTTAGCCACATGTCACCTGAGCCAAGGACTCAGCCCCTAGTGTCCCCATCCTCCTTGCTAAACCGCTTTCTTCCTGACTCTAGGGCTCTAGGGAGTTTAGTTCTTGGTGAAGGAGGACACTGTGCAGCTGTGAACTGGCCAGAACTTGTAGACTTACAGAGAACATCTGTCCAGGGGCGCTCTGCACCATGTGGATGACTGTCTGGGTCTGGAGGAAAGAAACCAGGTCTCACTCAGGCTCTCCCATGTGAAGACCACCAGCTCCCACCAGAGGGCGCCACACGGCAGGCACCTCCAGGGGGTGTAATCAGCCCAATGGCCCCACAGACCCCACAGAGGGTGGGTCCAGCTGTTTCTTCTCTCAAGG
This sequence comes from Theropithecus gelada, assembly GCF_003255815.1. Lineage (NCBI taxonomy): Eukaryota > Metazoa > Chordata > Mammalia > Primates > Cercopithecidae > Theropithecus > Theropithecus gelada. Next base: position 4,204,423 of record NC_037684.1, read on the forward strand.
GGATGAGGGAGGGCAAAGGTTAGAACCCTGGAGAAGACAGATGGGGACGCTGGTGGCTCTAGCCCATCTTTCCTCTCAGGGAAACGTCTCTCAGCCTAGCCTCCCTTTGCAGGTGGGAGAAGGGAATGTGGGACACGGTCTTCCGTGGCTGCCCACAGGCTGGCAACTCAGGTTGTTTCATCACGGCCAGCCAACCACATCCAACCCCCCACCTCGCCAGGCCGGGCAGACGGTCAAGGGCCTGGCCTCTGCCCTCCCCACTCCCAATGGGAGAGGCCCAATGCCTGGCCCCGCCTCCTCCATGAGCCCAGAAGAGCCAAAATGAAGAGGATCCAAAAAGAAAGCAAGAGACTTACAATGGGAGCTGGGTTGGCAGGCCACACGCCGGGAGGCTGGAGGGGTGAGGAGAGTCAGAAGGGTGGTTATCGCGGGCACCACAGAACGGGAAGAGACGATGGCAGAACTCCAGGGAGGCTCTTGTGCTCAGAAATGCCTCCCCAGACACACCCGCCTCCCTCTTTCTCCCAAGCAAGCCTTCCTGAGCCCGTGGCCCCCAGATTTTTACCCCCAGGTGCACAGGGCTGTGGGGTTGGGGGTAGGGTATCTCCATTGGTTCCTCTCGAGAGAGAGGAGGCTGGGTTTGCTGGAGTCCTCATTGCTTTCTGTAGCTCCCACAGCCAAGAGCATTACTTTCAGTGCCATATTTCACCCGTAAGGTGAGAAGGGGTATTTGTTGAAGGCCTACTGTGGGTCGATTCCTGGGCTTCAGTGCTTTCCAATGAGGGAAGCAGCCTCAGCTCCTGTGTCCCTGGTGAGGCAATGAGGCTCAGAAAGATTAAGCAACTTGCCCAAGCTCGCCCAGGTAGAAGGGACCAAATCCAAAACGACAGCCAGTTCTGTCTGACTGTATCCAGCACACTTTCTATCACCCCCAGGGTCAGGGCCAGGGCCAAAGTTGGGCTGCCCTGCAAAAGTTCCCTGGGGCTCGACCAGTCCTGAAGTCAGCGTGGCAGGAGGCAGGTGCCCTGTCTGTACCGTGATGGGCCATAGGAGGACTGTGTAGACAAAGCGCCCCTCCTCCCAGTCCCCACTGCTTGAGTGGCCAGAGGAAGGGCTGCTCGCCTCCTTATCCTGGATCCTGCCCCACCCAGTAGACTGTTCTTGCCCTGGCTGGTATCCCATTCTCCCTGGCTGTGAGAACCACTTTCCACATTCATTCATTCACTGAGACTCTACTGAGTGCCAGGCACTGTGCAAATGAACAAGCCACGGTCCTAGCCCTCTGGGGCCTCATGGGCATAGGGAGATGGGGGTGGAGTGACGGGGACAGACACACAAACACAGTTACAATGAGGTGCTGTGAACTGGCATGGCACAGATATGTACAGATTCCATGGGGACATGGCGGGAGTGTCCAACAATATTCTGGGCAGGGAGGACTCCCAGAGGAGAGACACTTAGGCAGAGCATGGAAGGGCAATTAGGCGTGTGCTGGGGACAGGCTGGCAGAGGGTGCTTCCGGGACCAGGGACAGCATATGCAAAAGTATGGTGGCCCGAGAGGGCCTTGAGTGAGCTGCAGAGGCTGCGTGAGCTTTGTGGGTTGGGGGTGAGGCAGGGAGGTTGACTGGGGCCAGACTCGGGAGGAATCTGTATGCCCTGCTGGGGAATTTGGGCTTTATTTGAAGGGCTTGGGGCTGTTAAGATTTTTAAGCAGGGAGAGGGTGTGATCAGATTTGCTTATAAGAAGGTCACTGCGGCAGTGGTTGGGTGTGGGGGGTGGGGAACTGGACCCCTGTCGTCATGGTGAGGAATCCCAGAGGCCTGGGCCACGTTGGTGACTTTGGGAGGGAGATACATTGGTGCCTTGGAGAGACATAAAGAAGGGGGAGTGAAGAATCCAGGGTGACTCCCAGGTCCCCAGCTCTGGGTGCCCAGCAGACAGAGACAGGGAACTCTTGAGTGGGCACGATGGTGCCTGTAGGCCCTGGTGTCCTGCTGGCTGGGGCCGGCCTCTCAGACCCTGGGTCCTTCCTGCTGTCTGCTCAGCCACCCAGGGCCTCTGTGTTGAACTCACTTTTTGTCTGCGCCCCCTGGGCCTGGGTGGGAAACAGACAGGCTGGGAGAACGGCACCATGGAGAAGGCGGGCTGAACAGGGACTGTGCGGGAGTTCTGTTAAAACAAAAGGCATTGGGTGGTAAGGAGAAGCATTAATGGAGCCAAGAAGAAGCTGAAAGGCAGAGGCGGGGGCAAGAGGGAGAGACCAGGCAGGCAGGGGGATGCGGCTAGGGGGTTAGGGCCACGCCGAGGCGGGAGGGGAAAGGGCCACGCCAAGGCGGGAGGGGAAAGGGCCAGGCTCCGGTGAGCAGCACAGGGGGCAGTGTCCCTCCAGCTCTTCCCTCCCCTTCCACCTGCAGGGGAGAGAGTCAGGGAAGGAGGGAATGAGAGATGAGGACCAAAGGGTGAGGAGCCCAGATTTGCTGAGGGCCTACTGCACACTTCGCTCATCTCAGGGAGCTCCCTTGAATACCAAAAGGGTAACAGCAGCTCCCATCCAGCTGCCGGTGCCCTGTGGGAATATGGGCCCAGCATACCCTCATCTTCCTGTTTTTCATGTGGTATTGGTATCTCCTGACCTTCTTTAGTTTTATTTATTTTATTTTGTTATTCAAACTAGAAGTTTTTAGAGATGGGGTCTTGCTGTGTTGTCCAGGCAGAACTAATTCCTGGGCTCAAGCGATTCTCCTGCCTCAGCCTCTTGGGTAGCCAGGATTGCAGACCTCCACCACCGTACCCGGCTCTCCTGACCTTTCAGATGTTGGCAACACATTCAAAGTCTTTAAAACACAGAGGTCAAACAGACCCTGGTGTGGGCCCAGGGGGCCGTTGTGTGACCTCTGATATCTGTCTCCTCACTGAACCACACGACCACCAACGGGGGGCAGGCAATGACCATGCGCATTCTACAGATGAGGAAACCGAGGCTGAGAGAGGCAAAGTCGCTTGTCTAAGATCACACAGAGGATGAATGGCAGAGCTGGGAATCTGAACTGGATTCAGTTTGGTTCCTGAGCCTGGGCTCTTTCTAGAACAACATGGCCTCCTAACCAGGATGGAAATTGAGGGATGAAGAGAAAGGGGCAGCCGAGGAGTCTGGGAGACCAAGGCAGGTGACACAGAAGGAGGGGCAGAGTGACAGAGGAGAAGGGGTGGGCAGGCACTGGGACAGGGAAGCAGAGGTTGTCCCCAGAGTCACCTGGGTAGGAGATTGGCTTGGGTCCACCCAGCAGGGCCTAGGCACAGCTACGCTGGGCCCTGCATCCCAGCCCCGGGGACCGGTGCCAGGTGGACAGTCTGACCTGGAAGCTGATGTAGGACAGCTGCACAGAGCCATTGACGGAGATGGTGTCCACACGGTGGAAGGGCACGCGGTGGAAGTACTGCACGAAGAGGCTCCCGTTCACCATCACCTGCCAGAGGAGAGCACGTGTTCCGGGGCAGGCGCCCCAGACCGGGATGGAGACCCCCCCTGCGCTCCTGGACCCTCCTTCTAGAAAATGAAGACCTGAGTCTGGGCCTCACTGTGGGGCCAGTTGCAGGAACGTGTGTGACCCGAAGGGCATCAACCCGAGTTTCTACTGGGCTCCAGTGGTTGGTTTTCGTTCTTCTGGTCGTTTACTGCAGAAGGTTTGTCTTTCTAGTTTTAGCTCACCTGGGGCTTCATTTATTTATTATTTATTTTTCCTTCAACTTTTTCTTTTTTTTTTTTTTTTTGAGACAGAATGTCACTCTGTCACCTAGGCTGGAGTGCAGTGGTTCAAGTAATTCTTCTGCCTCAGCCTCCCGAGTAGCTGGGATTACAGGTGCCCACCACCATGCCCAGCTAATTTTTGTATTTTTAGTAGAGACAGGGTTTCACCATGTTGGCCAGGCTGGTCTTGAACTCCTGACCTCAAGTGATCTGCCCTCCTCAGGCTCCCAAAGTGCTTGGATTATAGGGGTGAGCCGCCGTGCCCAGCCCCTTCAACTTTTATTTTAAGTTCCAGGGTACGAGTATAGGATGTGCAGGTTTGCTAACTAGGTAAACGGGTGCCATGGTGGTTTGCTGCACAGATCAACCCATCACCTAGGTATCAAGCCCAGCATCCGTTAGCTAATCTTCCTGATGCTCTCCCTCCCTGACCAGGCCCCAGTGTGTGTTGTTTCCCCCCTTGTGTCCATGTGTTCTCGTCATTCAGCTCCTACTTATCAGTGAGAACATGCGGTGTTTGGTTTTCTGCTCCTGCAATGGCTTCCAGTTCCATCCATGTTCCTGCAAAGGACATGATCTCATTCCTTTTTATGACCGCAGGGGTATTATTGAAATATGCATAAAATACTCATGGGGAACAGAGAAGTGACCTCGGGTTGTATACTGAGTGGATGGGAACATCCTTATCTCAGATAAGCATACTCAGACTGACTGACCCACCAGCTTCTCAAGCCCAGAGACCTACTCTGCTTGCAAAGGTAATTTGCAATGTGCTTACAAAACTATACCCTTAATAGACCCTGGATAAAGGCTGGAACAATGTCGCTGAAAAATAAATGTTACCAGGGACCTGGAGAGGAGGAATGGTGACAACAGAGGAATGGAATGAGCTTGGAATTCAAAGACACACAACACCAAACAGCAACGTGATGACTCCTCTAGTTCTTATTTTCAGAGTAAAAGAAGCAGCAGGCGCACCTGTAGATTCAGGTGAAGGTGCAGAAGGAGACTACGCAGCCATTGGTAACACCTTACAAGGAAATGGTCATGTTATCTGTGTAGTGGCGTCGCTCTGGCTGAATGTCAAAGTGATTACTTAAAGGCCATTCACCTGATAGGGCTGGGAGTCCTGTGGGTGAGAGGTGGGGAGGGGATTCCTGCTCACCTTGAAATCCGAGCTCTGCACCAGGAAGCAGAGGTCAAAGGGCATCCCCTTCTGGAGGGGCATGTGCATCTTCCTCTCCTCGGGCCCCCATCTTCTTTTCTGCCTCGTGTTGCACACCACGTACCCTCCGTCTTCAAACCGAGGGTTGAAGTGGAAAGCAATGTCGTTTCCACTGAAGCCGGTCTGAAAGTCCACAGCAAACCTAGGCCCAGGGAAAGCAAATAGTCTTCTGTGGCATGGCCGAGGAGGGCCTCGGCGCCTCTGCCCTGCGTTTGTCTGGGATCTTGCATAGAACCTGCCTGGCAGACACCGCTTGGTTGGCATCCTTTTTGTTTCTCTAATTTGGATCCAATGTGTTTTTGTGCAATTATTGCATTTTGCCTTTACAGCATGATTTTCTAAAAATAAGTAGAAAATGGCTAAGGAAAAGTGCTGGCATGAGCAAACAAGAAGCATAGGTCTTGGAAAGTGATTACCAATTGGTACCAAAGATGGAAGTTGTTAAGCACACCTAGAAGAGACAGAGCCTTCCATGCCAGTGGACACTTGTTGGAGGCCAGCACTTGCCTGACTAAGTGGGAAAGAAGAGAACAAATGTAAAGAGCATGTGAAATTGGGTCCGGGCGCAGTGGCTCACGCCTGTAATCACCACACTTTGGGAGGCTGAGGCAGGCAGATCACTTGAGCCCAGGAGTGGAAGACCAGCCTGAGCAACAGAGCGAGATCTCATCTCTACTTAAAAATATATATATATAAAATATATATATATGTAAAATTAGCTAGGCATCATGATGCATGCCTATAGTCCCAGCTGCTTGGGGCGCTGAGATGCGAAGATCTCTTGAGCCCAGGAATTCCAGGCTGCAGTGAGCTATGATCGTACCACTGCACTCCAGCCTGGGTGAAAGAAAAGAGTCCTTGTCTCAAAAGAAAACAATTAATTAATTAAATGAATAAATGGAGAAGATTGCATTTGAAATATCTCTGCTTGTATTTTTTCCTTTGGAGTCCTTCAGCTTCACCCCTGTAGTCCTTTGGAAATTCCTGCCCCAAGGAAGGGAGAGGCAGAAAGCTCCTGAGAGGAGAGCGCCCTCTGAGGCAGGATCTGTCTGTTCCACAGGATGGGAGTGGGAAGCCCTCCTGGTGCTGGGAGGTGGGGGAGGCGGAGGGACAGGGAGAGAGGAAGGGGTGGAAGATCAGAGGTATGGTCCTGATTCCCCTCGTTGCAGGGTTCACGGGGATCGGGGCCTCCCTGCCCTTGGCATCTCCTGGGGGCACTGCAGGCTCTCAGAGAAGTCCCACAGCAGCATGGCAATGGCAGAGGAGGTCACCAAGAATCTGGGTGGCCGAGCTGAGGTTGAGCTGGGATCTGTGAGGCCCAGAAGGTCTTAAGGAGAGGTCCCCTGGGACTGAGGCAGAGAGGCTTCCGAGAGAGAGCCATGAGACCAGAGGCTCTTCTGTGGGCCCCGCAAACTTCAGCAGGCAGCCACCCGTGGTCTCCCACCAAGCCAGGAGAGAGCTGCACACCCCTGCGCCCCCTGGTCGGGGTTCCTCGGCAGGGGTCAGCCAGGCCTGCGTGAGGGTCTAGAGCCCTCCCAGCCCCTGAGAAGCCATGTGAGCTCCTCTCTGTTCCCAGACAGCCCACCTTGGGAGGGAGGAGGGGGTGGGAAACTGCCCTGATACAATGTTAGTAGTTTGAATTGACTTAGTAGTTTCCAGAAAAGGCCTTGAAATCAAAAGAGACCAAATTACTTTGAATGTCAGTTTTCAGTATTTTCACGTTAGCAGAAGGAGAGCTTCAGAGTGGATGAGAGCAGTGATGGGAAATGGAGGAGGTTTGATTTTTGTAACTCTTAGTCACAGTGTGCAAGGTTCAACCCAGAACGTAATCCTCCAACTCTGACCATCCCACTCCCTCCTTAGACCGCCAGCTCCCAGGGCCCCATTCATCCTGGAGTCCAGGTTAATGGCGCCCCTGGCTGCAGGTTGTGCCTGCGGAGTGGTGCCCGGCAGCATGGGTTAGGGACGCATTGGGCCTCCCCTGAGCCAGGCACGTGAGCTTGGATGTTGTTGTCTGAACTAACCCAGGCTCCCAGGCAATGGTTTACTAAGGGACAAGGCTGGAGTGAAACGTTTCCATCCATTACACACACACACCTGCTTCCACTGGAGCTGAGAACAGTCCCATTGACAGTGATCTGAAGTCCGTCCTGGAGACCCCCTTGGATAGTTCCAGAAAAGGGGACGGCCTGCAAGGAGAAGGTGTGGGGCCATCAGTCAGGTGGCCGGCCTCCTGTTTGCTCCCCTCCAGTGCTAGTCAGTGGCCGGCCTGGGTGTGACAGCGCCATGCAAGGGAATGGGGTGTGGCTATGACCACTATATACGGAGTCTCAGCCCCAGGGGTCTTAGGGTCCCGTGTGGAGGCAGACACAAATCCAATTAGTTACTCAGACAGTCTAAGCTTATGATAAGGAGAAGCCTGGCCCTGAGAGGACACGACAGGGAGCTGAGCTTGTGTGAGAGTCTGAGAGGCGGTGGAGGCTGCATCAGGAACGCACCAGGCTGAAGGCCTTCCTTCCAGGCAGGGAAGAGGCAGGCGGACGCCCTGGGCTGGTAAGGAACTAGGTAGTAATGGGGGCTGCCAGACCTCCTGCCAAGCTCCCAGCTAAGCGCCCAGGGCCCTGGCTGGGGACTCAGGAGGCTCAAGGGAACAAAGGGACCCATCAAGGGTCCGCAGGTTCCACGGAGAGGGTCACCTGAGAGGGACAAGAAGAAGGCATGTCCCTCTCCCCACCACCACCATATAACGATGGCCACCGTCACCTTTGCCCTCCTGGCCACCTTCAGCAGAGTCTTTTCCCAGATGCCTTCTGCAGCCATGGGGCAGCCCCCTCCTCTACTTCTGCCCTCGGGCTCCCTATTCCTTCCCTCAGGCCCTCAGCAGTCCCAAGCCCTAGTGTAGTTTCCCCACCCATCCCAGGCCCCACAGGCTACCACTTTATCAAATTCTCTCTTCCGGGGCTCTTTAAAGGAGCGATGGGCCATGGTGAGGATGCATCGCTTCAGAGTCAGGTCTGAATCCTAGCTCTGCTGCTCATGACCTGAGTGGTCTTGGGAAGCCTACTTCACCTCTCTTTGCCTCAGTTTTCTCATCTGTAAAATGGGAAGGTGTTTCTCCTACTGCATGTGACTGATGATTTCATGAGAAAAGGCCTGTGGTAGAAGAGATTGGCACATAGGAGATGCTTCTCCACTGTCACCTGCCCCCTACCTTGTTCTCTCTGAGCAAAATTCACAAACTGGTACTTCCAGTTTTCAAAGTTTATTCCGAAATGCCTCATATCCAGTGTGGTTCTATAACCCGCATTAAAGCACAGTTCTATCTCCTGGCTGATTTTCACATGCTTCAAGTTTTTAGTGTCTTCTCTAATATCTCCTTTAGGTCAATTTCCTACACAAATTAAATGCCTAAAGGAGCCAGGCAGGTGATGTGTTATGAGTCAGATGGCCAGGTAGGGAGTGGTGGGGACTGTGACAAAGTAGACGTCACACCCCTTGCCTGAAAAGTCAACATCTACTCAGCGCTAACCAATGATTACCATCTGGGTCCAGGATTGGCAGAGCTTCCAAATTTTTAAGAGAAGACAGAAACCTGGATTTTTTTTTTTTGTAAAACTTTCTAATTTCTTGGGGGAAAATTTTTGTCAAAAAGGATTATGTAAAAGTTCCTGGCTGGGCACAGTGACTCACATCCATAATCCCGAGGCAAAACAATCATTTGAGCCCAGGAGTTTGAGGCCAGCCTGGGCAACATAGTGGGACCCCCATCTCTACAAAAATTTAAAAAATTAGCCAGATGTGGTGGTGAACACCTTTAACCACAGTTACTTGGGAGGCTGAGGTTGGAGGATCACTTGAGCCTGGGAGGTCAAGGCTGCAGTGAACCACGATTGCGCCACTGCACTCCAGCCTGCGCAACAAAGGGAGACCCTGTCTCAAATGAAACTCCCCAAATTCCTATATTATAGAGATACACAGTGAAATATTTGCAGTGGAATGGTATCTCTGGATTCGCTTCCACATATCTGAAGGTGGGAAGGGAAGCAAGTGAGGGAGGGTATAGGATGAAGCAAGATAGGCCAGAGTTGACTGTTGTTGGAGCAGAGTGATGGGTGTGTGTTGTTGATGGTACAATTCTCTCTACATGTTTGAATTTCCTATAATAACAAGTTAGAAGAAACACTGTGAAGGCCAAACAGAAAACACCCACCAGCCAAATTCAGCCTACTGCCCACTGCTTTCTGGTCTGTATTGTTGAGTTGTGTGACCACACAGAACCCTGGGAAACCCGTCCTCGCTCAGTGTACACACCTGGCTCCGTGAAAGCCCCAGGAAATCTGGGATCTGATTCAGATAGACTGTGCTCCCCATGGATTTGAGGGGGTGTCTTTTGTTGTCCCTCAGGTCAGCTCTGAACTCTGCCATTAAATACTTTAGTGACCTCAAGCAAATCACAGCTTCTCTGTGTCTCTGACTTCTCTTTCTTGTCCCTGTCTACACCTCCAGTGTGGGGTAAGGAGAGTCAGCCTGATCCAGGTATGGACCAGCATGGCCTAGGATCGGGAAGCCTGTTGTCCCTGAAACATGTCTGTGGAACATTTTTCCCCTTGTCTGTTTGTGGAGGCCTGTGATTCTCTCCAGAGCCTTTCACACTATCATGAGAGTCAACGCTGGAAATACACACCCTCCTGGGAAGCTTGCGGCCTCCACTCAAGCGTATTCACACCACAGCGTCTAGAATCGAAGGCAGAGCGTGATGGACACGGGCTCACAAGTACACACAAGGCTGAATTAAGGAAGCCAGGAGTGAGAAAGAGCAAGTACAGATCATGGGGGTGGGACAGGGCAGGTTAATCTCCAAGGCAACAAGTTCCCCAAAAAAGTTCTGGGAGGTTTCAAAATGTCTTAAATGGCACCCCCAAATTCTGAAAAACAAGACTTTTATTTTATTTTATTTTATTTTGAGATGGTTCTCACTCTGTTGCCCAGGCTGGAGTGCGGTGAGGGGTGTGATCATGGTTCACTGCAGCCTCTGCCTCCTGTGCTCAAGTGATCCTCCCACCTCAGCCACCCAAATACGTGAGACCAAATAAATACATGCCACCATGCCATGCCCCACTAATTTTCAAATTTTTGTGAAAAGAGCGGATCTCGATACGTTGCCAGGGCTGGTCTTGAACACCTGGTCTCAAGTGAACCTTCTGTCTTGGCCTCCCAAAGGGCCAGGATTTTCAGGCATGAACCACCATGCCTGGCCTGAAAAATGAGATTTTAAATTGAATATTATCCTACAAACAAGGTTATTCATTGCAGCATTATAACACAAAGGATTATAAAGCAAAGCATTGGAAAGAGCCTAAAAGCCTTCCAACAGGAAAAAGGTGAAATAAATTAGGATATTTCCATATAATATAACAGGTTCTGTGTAGCCTTCAAAAGAAAAGAAAAAGAGGACAGAAAAGAAAAAGAAAAAGAGGAAAACTCTGAGCACCGATATGGAATGATGCCATTTGTATAAAAAGGCTATGGACTTGGATTTATTTATTTATAGATAAAATATCTCTGGAAAGATTTACAAGAAACTTGTAACACTGGTTATCAGTGGGCCACCCCCCAGAAACATCCCCATTCGAATCCCCGGAAACTGTGAATATGTTGTAGAAGGACCTTTGCAGATGTGATTAAATTAATAATTTTGACATGGGGAGACTGTCCTGATTTTACAGGTGGTCCCAATATAATCACAAAGGTCCTCTAAAAAGGAGCAGGTGGATCAAAGTCAGAGGTAGGAGATGTGACAACAGAAGCAAGAAGCTGGTTTTGGGGTTTTGTTTGTTTGTTTGTTTTGTGTTTTTTTTTTTTTTTTTTTGAGACAGGATCTCATTCTGTTATGCAGGCTGGAGTGCAGCGGCATGGTCTCAGCTCACTGCAGCCTCCACTTCCCCAGGCTCACGTGATCCTCCCACCTCAGCCTCCCAGGTAGCTGGGACTACAGGCGTGCACCACCACACCTGGCTAATTTTTGTCAATTCTTTGTAGAGACATGGTCTCACTTTGCTGCCCAGGCTGGTCTCCAGGTCCTGGGCTAGAGATCCTCCTGCCTCGGCTTCCCAAAGTGCTGGGATTACAGGCATGAGCCACTGCGCCTGGACAAAGCTGCTGGTTTTAAAGATGGCAGGAGGGGCCATAAGCCAAGGCATGCAGGCAGCCTCTAGAAGCTGGAAAAGGAAAAGAAACAGATTCTCCCCTGGAGCCTCCGGAAGGAAACAACCTTGCTGACACGCTGATTTTAACATCTGACCTCCAGAATCATTAAGAGTATAAATTTGTTGTTTTAAGACTGGCCAGGCGAGGCTGCTGTGGAATTTAGATCTGTGTGTCCAGGAAACCCAGGAAAATAACTGGACCTACTTTTGTTCCATAGGGTGCAGGAGGATGGATTTTTACACTGGATTTATGGTCCCACGGGCCTGGGCTCGCCTCCCAGCTCTGTACATTGGCAATTCTGACATTGGCCAAGTCGCTTGACCTGCCTGTGCCCCAGTTCCCTCCTCTGAACGGCAGGACAGTAACACCACCCGGCAGAGTTCTGAGAGGACTGGGTGTGATGCGGTGAGCTAAGCCCCTGGCTCGTGTCGGCCTTGACAGTGCAGCTCTTTGCATGGAACGAATCGATCCCTCTGCTGAGTCAGAACTTGCTCTCTGTTCCTGGTTGTGCCCAGAGACCGGGGACTTTCCCTCTTCTTCTTATTTGGAAGTCTAGAAAGCAGAGCTGAGTCCTGTGGACCAGAATGTGGGCAGCTTTGTTCTGTACTCTGCATCACCAGAGGACACCTAGGCTTGGCCCCGCCAGTAGGGAGCTCAGCCTGGCTGGCCGAGACTGCCCACCAGCAGGAGCCAGTACGTGGCCGTTAGCGAAGGTGCCCCGTGGTCTCAAAGGCTCCACCGTCCTGCTGGCCACCTTTCATGACTCTTTGATTTTAGCCTTCTGACCTCCAACACTGTAAGAACAAATGTGTTGTTTTGAGGTTGGCCAGCTAAGGCAGCTGTGGCATCTGGATCCATGTGTGTCCGTGAGGGCTCTGGGCGTGACCAGGAACATTTATCCTCATGGCAACCCCGGCCACTTTTACAGATGAGGAAACTGAGGCACAGAAAAGTTCAGTCACTTGCCTAAAGTTACACAGCTGGTCAGCAACAGAGCTGGGATTTGAACCCCAGCACCCACACTTCTAACCACCACACAGGCTTCCTCTCATGAGGAAGCTGGGAACGTCCTTATTCCTGGCTTTCCCAGTGCTTCCTGGGCCACACAGCAGGTGGTTCCAGCTTCCCCCTGGCCCTCCAAAGAGGCTGAGCTACATGAGACCAGAAAAGAAGAGGGAGTGAGGCTTCCAAGCCAGGCCCTCTTGGCACTCAGCCCTCCTCAGCAGGACAGCGAACTGCGTGACCTTCCCCCACTGTCGGCACGTGGAGGAAGCGTGGCTCCGACTGCCAGAGGGGTCACCGAGTGAGGCTTAAGTGTCCCACCCCAGGGGAGCCCCGTGGGGTAGAGGGGTGCTCTGGACACCCACGGGGGCTGCACTGACCGTCTTTCTTGTCTGGGCTCCAAGGCCCTGCTTTAACTCTTGGAAACTCTGATGTCCATAGGAGGATTTTCCTTCTGAATCCAAAGATTAGATAGTAAAAGCCAGTTACCAGAATGATATGTCAGAACCTGGAAGAAGCTCTGGGATCTCCTCTCTGACAGAAAACCAGAGATGGGGTGACATGTCCAAGGTGACGGTAAGGCCCACCCAGCACCGGCAGCCCGTTCCGGCTTCCCCCACTCTCTCCGTGCAGGTCCTACCTCAGGGGCCTCCACAGGGTGGCTGAGGGGTCATTGGTGACAGCCAGGAGGAAACAGGCCTCCTTTCTCCACTCTTCCTCTGGAGTTTAGAAAGCAGAGCCGAGCCCTGCAGACCAGAACCTAGGCAGCCTCATTCTGGACTCAGTGTCACCAGAGGGCACCGAAGCCCGAGCCTGGCCTCTGCTGAGGTGGGCCCTGGCAGCTTCCCTGCCCTCAGCACCCTGCCTCTGCCCACCCAGGAAGGGCCCATCAGCCCACCCTCTCCAGCCCCTCGGGAAGCTCTTTGCCAAGGTGGGGTGAGATCCTATGACAGGACCCGGCCAAGGACAGTGACCCCTGAAGGCTCCTGGTCTCCTGGCGCTGCCAGTCCCATCTGGGGGCATTTGGCAACTGGCCTTCGCCTCCCTGAGCCTTGGATTTTTCGTGAATGAAGGGGACTCATAAATCTCACAGGCTTTCAGCAAGGCACCTGCAGCCCTCTGACCCCACACTGCAGGGACAGTCCTTGCCCCCTCTCACCTCTGAGACTGCCCCTCTGCGGATGCCCTCACATGCCCATGCCTGGTTAACTCTGCCTCACCCTTCAGAGCACAGACACCTCCTCAGGAGGCCTTCCCTGCTGCCCCCAGACTCCCAATAACACAAAACACTCCCAAAGCTCTGACAGTGTTCCAGGCACCGTTCAAACACACTAGATACACTACCTCCTTAATCCATAGCCCAGCCCTGGGAGTGGGGGGCTCAAGTATTATTCCCACTTTACAGATATGGAAACTGAGGCCCAGAGACCACTAGCCAGTAAATGGTTGGACCCAGAGAGGCCATCTTCACAGTAAGCACCCTTAACTACCATGCCCGTTAGTGTCCTTACTGTCCCAGAAGCGTGCTTGCTTCCTCTTTACATGAACCATCCCGCTCTACACCTCTCCCCCTGAGCACACAGGACAGGATGGGACAGCTCAGTCAACATGTCAACCCCATGAATCATGGGGACGAGCATCCCTCCAGGCATGAGCGAGCTCAGCGTGGCACAGGTGTGCCAGGATGACCTCCGCTGACATTTCTGCCCTGCTTGTGTTCTCTTTGCCTTGCCCCTACCCCTATCCCCTGCCACCAAGGAGTTGCTTCCTCAGAGCCCCAGGGCTGTGTCCCCCTGGCTGAGGCAGCCCTGTGCCCACGGCCCCGGAACTCACTGGGTTCAGGTAGGGAGCTTGGGAACAGCTGAAGGCCATCTCTCCACCACCTCTGTGGCCACCGCTGCCTTTCACACCTGCCAGGAAGTCCTTTGCAGTGGGAATGACTTGATGCAGAAATAGAAACCAAAGCAACTTGGCTGTTATTCAACAGGGAGGAGCCAGCAGCAAGAGGAAGCAGGTCCAGAGAGAGAAAGGTAGGGTGCTGGGTGAACTGCAGTGACGCTCACAGAGGGAAGTGGGCACTCCCAGTCCCAGTGACCTTTCCCTCCTCCCTTTCCTGTGCTCAACCCGAGCCTGAAGCATATTTGGTTCATAGAGGTCTACAATGCTTGACCACACTGACATGACAGCGAGTTGCCAGATGGCACTGCCCAGAAGTATGTGGCTGTGTGTCCTAAGCACGCTTGGCCATGGAGTCCAGAAAATAATGGGGCTGGGCGTTGCCTGTGCACGGGGTGCTGGTGGGGAAGGGCGGCTTCAACCCATTTTACATATAGAGAAGCTGAGGCTCAGAGTCTAAAAGGCATGCCCCAGGTTGCACAGCTAATTCCTGGTAGCCTGAGCTATATGAAGATTCTCAGACTCTTCAAAAAGTGTTTCTCCTCTTTACATTTATATTATTCACGTAAAAACATAATTACGTAGAGGGGAATATTTTGCAAGAAAAACACCACAATGAAGATTTTTATTTTAGAGTATGGGGTGCCCAGGAGCTTCTGATCCTCCCTCTCAGTGAATCTCTCTTTCTTCTCCTGCTCTTCTCTATCTTTATTTTCTGCGCTTTAGGATGGGGAGAGAAGTCTTGGACATAATAGAACATTTCAAGTGACATGGGGCTGGAAAGGGACATATGGCATGAACTGCCTTTATTTGGCTTCAGCACCTAGTTAGGGGAAATAATTGGCCGAAACAGAGAATAACAGGATAGGCTGCAGAGGGGGGAGGGAGCCATGAAATAAACTGACCTGAAGTTGACCAGGTCCCAGTGATGTGCCGGCGAGAAGGCCCAGAACTCAAGCTGGGCTGGGCGGGTAAGGGCTGTACAGGCTCAAGGGGGTGGCAGGTGCCCCAGGGCCATAAGTGAGTCTGCACCTCTCTTCCTTCCTGTGCTCTGCCTAGATGCACTAGAATTTGCAGACGAATTCCTTTGAGATGCTCCCATAGACTGAGGCCATGTGTGCTATCTGCACTCTCCATCTCCATTATGTTCTGGATTAAATAGAATTTGACCAATTTAAGGAGTAGACAATACAGGGGGAACAGAAAGGAGAGAAAGGAAGGGAAATTCTTTGCAGTCCTCTCGGATGCCATGGACACCAGGAACAATTTCATCATGCCACATCATTTGTAGGCAATTGCCAATTGCTTGGGATATGGAACAACTGGAACTGTCTTTCACAGCAGACTGGAGTGTAAAATAATCCAACTTAGAAAACCAGGCAGGGCGTGATGGCTCACGCCTGTAATCCCAGCACTTTGGGAGGCTGAAGTGGGAGGATCACTTGAGTCCAGGAGGTTGATACCAGCCTGGTCAGGATAGGAAGACCCTGTCTGTACATATAATTTAAAACGCAAATTAGCCAGGTGTGGTGGTGCTCACCTGTGGTCCCAGCTATGTGGGAGGCTGAGGTGGGAGGCTCACTTGAGTCCAGGAGGTCAAGGCTGCAGTGAACCCTCATCACGCCACTGCACTCTAGCCTGGGTAAGACAGCAAGACTCTGTCTCAAAAAATAAAAAAATAAAAAGAAAGAAAAACTGCTTGGCGAGTTGTAATACAGTCAAATATCTACTTCTAGGTTTTGGCTTTTCTACTTCTAAAAAGTTAGCCAAGAGAAAGGGAAACATATTTGTCTGTTTTTAAAAGCTTTACTCACCGTAGCCCCAGGCTGGAAACAATGCAAATTGTTCACCAAAGGAGAAGGGAGAAATGAATTGTGGTTTTCACACAACAGAGTAGCCCTCAGTAATAATAAGGAGCTGGGCCACAGGAAACATCAATGGGCCTCGCAACTGAGCAGAAGCAGCCAGATCCAAACAGACACACGCTGTGAGAATTCCATTCGAGTCAAGTTGAACAACAGGCCAGAATGGCGTCACCCTTGGGGGTCTCTGACTGGGAGGGGCACGAAGGAGTCTTTGAGAGGCTGGAAATGTGCTGGATCTGGTTCTGGGTGGTGGTCACACAGGTGTTTACCTCCATTAACAACAGGCTGAGGCTGGTGCAGTGGCTGACACCTGTAATTCAGCACATTGGGAGGCTGAGGCAGGAGGATTGCTTGAGCCCAGGAGTTTGAGACCAGCTTGGATTATTTTACACTCAAGTCTGCTATGAATGACAGTTGCAGTTGTTCCATATCCCAAGACCTTCTCTCTACTAAAAATAAAAAAATTAGTGAGGCATGGTGGTGCATGTAGTCCCAGCTACAGGGAGGCTGAGGCAGGAGAATTGCTTAAGCCTGGGAGGTTGAGGCCACAGTGAGCTATGATGGCACCACTGCACTGCAGGTTGAGTGACAGAGCAAGATCCTGTCTCAAAACAAAATAAAACAAAACAAAACTCACACAGAATACCAGGATCTACATTTTCCTCTACCTAGACAATATCTCCGTACAATACTGCTAAAAGAAAAACTCTCCCAGAGCCCAAGGAGACACAGGCACAGCTCAGAGTTCCAGCAAATCAGCGCCTTAGCATCAGCTTGAGCCTGGGAGGTGAGTCACAGGTAAGCAGCCCACTAGGGAGTCCGGCCCATAAAGGAGGGCCCTGTGCTCCACGCCCTGCCTGGAGGGGCCGCGGTCATACCCAAAGGCTGACGTGTTTTTAGACTAATCGACACAGTAGGGAGGCACTTCGAGGCACAGTGCTGGCTCCCTTCAGTCACCACAGTCCATTCCCAGTGGTTAGCTCTGGTCTTCAGGAGACCAGAAGCAGCCCTTGGGAATGTTCCTTCTCAGAGCTCTAGCATTTGAAGTCGCAGACCCTTCTCGGCGGCTCTCTGTTCTCTGCCCTGTAGACTGAGGGAGTCTGTCACCTCACACTCATTAGGATGCCTATGATTAAAAAAAAAATCCAGAAAACAACAACTGTTGGCTAGAATGTGAGTAAACTGGAGCCCTGTGAAAACAGCGTGACTGTTCCTCAAAAACCTCATCATAGAATTACTGTATGATCCAGCATTTCCACTTCTGGGTATATCCCCCAAATAACCAAATGCAGGAACGCAAAGAGACATGTGAACACCCGTATTTGTAGCAGCATCATCCACAACAGCCAAGAGGTGAAAGCAACACGTCTCCGTCAACAAATGAGTGGTCAAAAAAACGTGGGCCAGACATACAATTCAGCCCTAAAAGGACGGAAATTCTGGCACATGCCACAACATGGATGGTCCTTGAGAACATTAAGTGAAATAAAACAGTCATAAAAGAACAAGCACTGTAGGCCGGGTGTGGTGGCTCATGCCTGTAATCTCAGCACTTTGGGAGGCCAAGGTGGGAAAATCACCTGAAGTCAGGTGTTCGAGACCAGCCTGGCCAACATGGTGAAACCCCCGTCTCTATTCAAAATGCAAAAAGTAGCCGGGCATGGTGACGCATGCCTGTAGTCCCAGCTACTCGGGAGACTGTGGCAGGAGAACCGCTTGAACCTGGGAGGCAGAGGTTGCAGTGAACCAAGATCGCACCACTGCACTCCAGCTTGGGCAACAAAGTGAGACTCTGTTCCACAAAAAAAATAAATAAAAATAAAAAAAAGAACAAGCACTGTATGATTTCACTTGTCTGAGATACCTAGAGTGGCCATAATCAACAGAAGAAAGTAGAATGGTGGCTATTGGCTGGTAGGAGGGGGAATGAAGACTTACCGTTTAAAGCGTATAGAGTTCTGGTTTCACAAGATGAAAAGAGTTTTGTGGATGGATGGTATTGATAATTGTATAACAGCGTGAATGTACTTAATACCACTGAACTGTGTACCTAAAACTGGTTAATGTGGTACATTTTATATTATGTGTGTTTTACCACAATTAATTTTTTTTTTAGATGGAGTCTGTCACCCAGGCCAGAGTGTAGTACTGCAATCTCAGCTCACTGAAACCTCCACGCCCCCCCACCCCTTCTTACCACCCTTGGGCTCAAACCATCCTCCCACCTCAGCCTCCTGAGTAGCTGTGACCACAGGCGCATGCCACCACGTTTGGCTAATTTTTTGTACTTCTGATAGAGATAGGGTTTCGCCCTCTTGCCCAGGCTGGTTTCAAACTCCTGAGCTCAAGTGATCTGCCCACCTTGGCCTCCCAAAATGCTAGGATTTACAGGCATGAACCACTGCACCTGCCTGCACTTAAAACTTTTAAAAATGTGGCTGGGCACGGTGGCTCATGCCTGTAATTCCAGCACTTTGGGAGGCCGAGGCAGGCAAATCACCTGAGGTCAGGAGTTCGAGACCAGCCTGGCCAACATGGTGAAACCCAGTCTCTACTAAAAGTACAAAAATTAGCCGGGCATGGTGGTAAGTGCCTATGATCCCAGTTACTTGGGAGACTGATGCAGGAGAATCATTTGAACCCGGGAGGTGGAGGTTTCAGTGAGCCGAGATCATGCCATTGTACTCCAGCCTGGGGAAGAAGAGCGAGACTTCGTCTCAATAAAAAGAAAAAAAAAATTTTAATGTAAGTATGATGGTCTCTATGAACCAGACTGAGAATCTGCCACTGCTAGGTTTGTTCTGTTCCCTGCCGCCCCACAGGGCCTTACCCCAGGCACTTCCTTCAGGGTGTTCAGGACAGGCTGGTCTCTCTGCTGGACATGTGCTACGATTTGAATGTGGTTTGTGCCACCAAAACTCATGTTGAAATTTACTTGCCAACATGATGGTGTTTGGAGGCAGGGTCTTTTAAGAGGTGACTGGGTTGTTAGGATGGATGAATGACTTCCTCTGGGTGAGTTATCGAGAGAATGGATTAGCTCTCCTGAGAGTGGGTTGTTATAAAGTAGGTGAGCCTATTTCGTCCTCTCTCTCTGGCACACGCTTGCTTTCCCTTCTGCTTCTCTGCCATGTTAGGACACAGGTCAAAGGCCCTCACCAGAAGCTGACCAGATGTGCTGCCCAATCTTGGACTTCCCAGTCCCTGGAACTGTGAACCAAAATAAAACTCTTTTCTTTGTAAATCACCCAGTCTCAGGGTGCATCCCTAAGGTATATCAGATAATTCTGGGTGACAGGACTTAGGCAGAACCTCATTATCAGCCTCTCAAGCCAGAGTGAAATGTCTTCATTTTAGACATTCTAATAGTTGTGTAGTGGTGTCTCATTAATGGTTTTAATTTGCATTTCCTTAAAGAGTGATGATGTTGAACATCTATTCAGTTGGTTATTTATGCCTGTATCTCTTCTTTTTTTTTTTGCATTGTCTGTTCCAACATGTTGCCCATTTATAAACTTAGATGGTTTTCTCATTATTTAGTTTTGAGAGTAATTTACATATTTTGGATGAGAGTACTTTTCTTTTTTTCTTTTTTCTTTTTGTCGGTATTTAACAAGACTTGACAGATGCAAGCACTTTAGCAGAAATCTGATTTTCATATATTTTCTCTCAGCCTGTGACTATCTTTTCATTTTTTCAACAGTGTCTTTCAAAAGCAGTTCTTAAATTTTTTTGAATGTGCCAAACACATTCATATTTGTTTTCTTTTTCTTTAAAGTAAATAATAAACAGCAGTTTATCAGCTTGCTCAACAAAAAAAATGACAGGCTGAGGTAAGAGTCTCCATCAGCCAAAGTGTATTGAGTCCAAGCTTGAGGAAGTGCCCAGGAAATACACAAGGCACAGAAAGAGTGTGAGGCAGGGATTCTCTGAAGAGGTTTTAAGGAGATTTAGTATTTATACATATCCTTAAAAAGGGGAAGGCATGGCCAGGAGCGGTGGCTCACGCCTGTAATCCCAGCACTTTGGGAGGCCGAGGCAGGCAGATCACCTGAGGTCGGGAGTTGGAGACCAGCCTGACCAACATGAAGAAACCTCATGTCTGATAAAAATACAAAATTAGACGGGCGTGGTGGTGCATGCCTATAATCCCAGCTGCTCGGGAGGCTGAGGCAGGAGAATCACTTGAACCCAGGAGGCGGAGGTTGCAGTAAGGCAAGATCACACCATTGCACTCCAGCTTGGACAACAAGAGAGAAACTCTATTTCGGGAAAAAAAAAAACAAAACGGTAAGGGGAGTGGCATGGGGAAGGCATGTAGAATGAGGGGCAGGTAGGTAGTGAGACAGGGAATAGTTACAGTCTTGTGAGACATTAGTTAGTACCCAGGAGATCTGCATTTTACATAAGATAAGGTGAACTTCTGAAGGAAAAAAAGGGAGTAAAGAAAGAATTAATTGTGCAGATGTCTCCGGGTAGGTGGAATAATGATTAATCTCATCTTTGCTTTGTTCTGCACCTGGAAAGATAAGCTTGGAATCAACATGATCTGTGTAGAAAGGAGCAACGTTGGTTTTAGGAGCTAGATTTAGATTGCAGACCTAAAGTTACAATCAACATGCCCTCATTTTATGGGCAGATATACATCTTGAAAGTTTTTGAGGCAGTCAAAAACTTAAGTGTAACTGATTTGTGGGGCAGACATCTGGAGCTGCCTGAGGCGTTTTGCATCCTGTAGGGGTCTGGTTAATGCTTCGTGCTTTCACATAAGGCTGTGAAGTGGCAGCTTTGCACTTGGCAAAAGGATGGCAGTGTTGTGTGGCACAACCTCTAGGCTTAACTTTCTCTTTAGCATAAGGAGTTTGGGGATCTTGAGATTCTTTTTATTTTCCTTTATAAGTTTTACTTTTTTAAAACCTAAGCTTAACATTACATATTTAAACAACTGTCAAAACTTAAAAGTTGCCAGCCAGCATTCATGCACAACTAGAAAACATGCTTAATTTATATTAAACCAGAAATATATTACCATTAATATCTTTCAGCACTAAATACTGGAGAAAAAAGCAATTATTTCTGTAGAAGATTCATCCTGACAGTGTTAACTTATCAGCAGGCTGACACCTTTGCATCACATTTCAAGCAAAACTGAAAATCAGATCCATTCTGGTGTTAGTGTATAATCCTGTACACTACCAAAGAATCCTAGCTGGACGGGTGCAGTGGTTTCCACCTGTATTCCCAGCACTTTGGGAAGCTGAGGCGGGAGGCTTCCGTGACAAACTCTGCCTGTTGAAAACAAAATAAACCGGGGATGGTGGCAAAATCACACCTGTGATCCCAACACTGTGAGAGGCCGATGCAGGAGAACAGATTGAGGCCAGGAGTTCGAGACCAGCATGGGCAACATGGAGAAACCCTGTCTCTACAGAAAATACAAAAACTATCTAGGTGTGGTGGTGCATGCCTGTAGTCCCAGTTACGCGGGAGGCCTAGGGGGGTGGGAAGATTTCTTGAGCCTGGGAGGTTGGGGCTGCAGTCAGCGGAGATCATGCCACAGTTTGGGTGACAAAGTGAGACTCTGCCTCAAATAAATAAATAAGTCAGTCAGTCAGTCACAGCTTACTTTGGATGTTGTTTAATTAAGAAAGGCAAAGTGCATAGAAAGATTTAGAACTTTAAAGATAAAAAGTTTTATTATGTGATCCAAAGAATAAACTCAAAGGTCCATGACAAAGAGAAGTTCTAAACAATTGTTCACAAATACTTTAGGTATAATTACAGTAAAAGTCAAGTTCATTTGAAATCACCAAAAAGAAAGTTTCTGGTTGGGCGTGGTGGCTCACCGCCTGTAATCCCAGCATTTAGGGATTTTCTTAACATAAAAGGCATACAGGTTGATTATTAGCAAACGGTTCCTATTTTTAAATGACATGATTGCCCATATATAAAATTTTAAGGAATCTAAAAACAAAAAACAGCTTCCAAAACTAGTGAGTTTCGAAGCGCACAGAATGCAACAACAATATATGAAAATCGATTGTATTTCTATATAGTAACAACAAACAAGTAGACACCAAAATTAAAACTACTATGTGGTTTATACAATCACTTGAAAAATTAAATACTTAGGTATAAATCTCACAAAACATGCACAGAACTTTTAAGCTGAAAACTACACAGTGCTGAGGAAAACAAGTTCCTGGATCATCCTGCAGCCTGGAGGGGACCGCCTGGGCGGCCCGGCCGACTCTCACGGCCCTGGGACCTTCAGGGTGGAGCGTGAACAGGCTTCCGGGAAACATCTTCCATCAGCCAAACCGGCCCGCTGCCTTACTGAAGAAGTCCCTCTTCCAGCTCTTCTGCCCACGTCTCTAAATCCCTCCTTGGCAAAGGCTCACGTGGGCTGCGGCAGCGGCCTCATGCAGAGGACAATGAAGGGCAGCCGGGCTTCGAGGGGGTGACTCCCGGAGCCCCGCCTGCACCCAGCCCCGCCTTTCTTGCGCAGTGGCCCTGCCGGAGGCTGCTTTCCACCAGCGGGAATGGAAACTGATCTGGATGAGAACACGTAAGTGGAGGGAGGAGGCTTGGCTAGAAAGGAGAAAGAGCAAGAACACCTCCATGAAGCAGAGAAGGGACAGTGAGGAGGATTAGGGTTCAGGGCCGCAGGCCACCTCCAGCTGGCCCCCTAACCCAGGCCCTTCCCCACCCCTCCCTCTAGCCGAACTCTCATCAGCAGGACCGGGCAGCACGGGGCTTGGCCCAAAAAGAACAAATTGAAGTTATTCAGAGAGCTCAGGAAACCCCTCTTACAGCATCAGCTGGTTTCCAGGCAAAGAGAGAGATTAATAGCTGACCCCACCACTGCGATGACTCTCTTTTGAACCCTAAAGCAAATAGAAAAATCACTGGGGTAGGGAAGAAACATTTAGCATAGTGGTGCTCAGACTTTGGTAAGACAAGAATCTTCCAAGATATGGGTGTTTGGGGATAGGGCTAGAAATGTGCATTCTCTTTTTCTTTCTTTGAGACAGGGTCTGGGTCTGTTGCCCAGGCTGGAGTGCAGTGGCTCAATCATGGCTCACTGCAGCCTGGACCTCCCATGCTCAAGTGATGCTCCCACCTCGGCCTCCCAAATAGCTGGGACCAGCGACATGCACCACCATGCCCAGCTAATTTTTTACTTTTTTGTTGAGACAGAGTCTTGCTATGTTGCTCAGGCTGGTCTTAAACCCCTGGGATCAAGTGATCCTCCTACCTTGGCCTCTCAAAGCGCTGAGATTATAAACGTGAACCATGCCCAGCTGAAATCTGCATTTTCAACAAGCCTATCACACAGACCCTGGGTTTGTGGGCCCTAAAGATTACAAATATAGGGGGCATCTTTAAGAAAAATAATTTTTTTTTTTTTTTTTTTGAAACAGAGGCTCGCTCTGTCACCCAGGCTGGAGAGCAGTGGCATGATCTCTGCTTACTGCAGCCTCCACCTCCAGGACTCCCACGTCAGCCTCCTGAATAGCTGGTACTACAGGTGCACACCACTACGCCCAATTAAGTTTTGTATTTTTTGTAGAGACAGGGTTTCCTCATGTTGTCCAGGCTGGTCTCAAACTCCTGGGCTCAAAAGATCCTCCCACTTTGGCCTGCCAAAGGCTTGGATTACAGGCATGAGCCACCGTGCCTGGTCAAAAAATAATATCTTACTTTACAAAACTAGATGACCATCTGTGCGCATTGCTAGAGGGGCCCCACACAAGGGGAGGACGCTGCGGCCCACACCTCGTAGCCCTTTCCATGAGTCCACTTCTGAGCCAAGAAGATTTTAATGCAAGAAGAAAGAGCTTCTTTGAAGAAACACAGACCAGTGCTTTAGTCATAGCATTTACTGAGTACCTGCTGGGTGCCACGCCTTGAGCTTGGCTGTGGGGACCACAGACCAAGAGGGCATTGACCTTTCCCACCATACATCATTAGAGCTGGTGGTTATGAAAATTATTAAATACACTAACACGCTATGAAGGAAATGTAGTCAGTGTTCTAGGGGGAGAAAAGAGGGACGGCAGCTGAGTGAAATCAGGCAAGTTACTTTAAATCTCCAAGCCTCAGTTTCCTCATCTGTAAAATGGAGCTCATCACAGAGCCTATTTCATAACGTTGTGAGGATTAAAAGAGCTAATGCTTGTGAAGCACTTAAGTCAGTGACCGGCACAGAGTGGGCGCTCTCTGAGTTATATCTGTAGTTTTACATATGGGACCTGTGACTGGTGAGGCCAGGGTGGACCTCAGAGAGGGCGTGGGCCTTAGGTTTAGGACAGATGGTGCATTCCAGGGACTGCAGGGAGAAGGAGTCGAAGAGCACGCTCCTCTGTGTGCATGCACTTGAGTGTGCATGTGTGTGGTGTGTGTGTGGTGTGTGTGTGGTTGTGTGTGTGTGTGGTGTGTGTGTGTTGTGTGTGTGGTGTGTGGGGTGTATGTTGTGTGTGTG